>NC_077231.1:101002320-101314820 GCF_027887165.1 Monodelphis domestica
CTTTCTGACTCCAGGTCCAGCACTCTGTCCACTGCACCACCCAAATGCCCCATGTTGGTTGAGTTTAACACTACATAATGTTCCCCATCCCTGTGAGGAAAGCAGGGAGATTTAGTTCGTCAATTCATGGGGCTAAACTTAGTAGAGGACACAGCAGAAGAGAGTATTTTCCCTGAAGTGGAGTCCTGGGTTCTAGTCCATGCTCTGACACTGGGTAATAGTGTATGTAACAAAAGTAAAATTAGCCCCATTTGGGGGATGAAGAGACTGAGCCATAAACGCATAATGTGACTGGGCTCTTTTGTAGGGAATTTCATTTTTTCCATTATTAGAATCACTGGATATCCATTTCCCCTGACTGTCTTCTCCCTGCATGTTTCATAAGGGTCTAAGTCCCAGGTTTTTCTGTGATTTTTCACAGCCTCGTTGGCCCCTTTCTTTTCTTCTTTTCCTTTTTTCTTCCCAATTACATGTAATAACAAATTTCTACATAGGTTTTCCAAAATCCTATGATCCAAATTGTCTCCTCCCTCTCTCCCCTGGAGCTGACAAACAATTTGATCTGGATTATACATGTATTATCACGCAAAACATATTTCCCTATTACTCATCTTTTGTAAGTGAATAATCTTATGAAACCCAAAAACCCCAAAACTATACCCAAATAAACAAGTGAGTCCACTTTCATCTGCATCCCTCCTTCTAACAGTTCTTTCTCTGGAGGTGAATAACAGTCTTTGACCCAAGTCTCTCAGAGTGACTCTCCTTGTATGACTGTTAGTCTATCACAGTTGATCGGCCCACATATTGTAGTTACTGTGTACCATGTTCTCCTGGTTCTGTTCCTCTCACTCTGTTCATGTTCATGGAGATCTTTCCAGCCCTTTCTGAAATCCTCCTGTTCATCCTTCCTTACAGCACAACAGTATTCTATCACCACCATAGACCACAGTTTGTTCAGCCAGTCCCCAATGGAGGGATGTCCCTTTAGTTTCCAATTCTTTGGACCATAAAAAGAGCAGCCATAAATGTTTTTGGACAAGTAGGTCCTTTCCCATTGGGGGGGGGGGGGGCTCTTTGGGATCCAGACCTAGTAGCCCAGCTCTATTGCTGGATCAATTAGACATTCTTTTTATAAAAACCTTTGGGCATAATTCCAAATTGCCTTCCAGAATGGTTGGATCAGTTCATAACTCCACCAACAATGCATTAGTGTCCCAATTTTGCCCACATCTCCAAAATTTATCATTTTTCTTTACTGTTATATTGGTCAATCTGATAGATGTGAGGTGGTACCCCAGAGTTGTTTTAATTTGCATTTCTTTAATCAAGAGAGATTTAGAACATTGCCTTCCTTTCTTTTGACACAGTAATACCCTCTGACTTTCATGGAGCAGCTTGTTCAGCCATCATTCCCCAACAGATGGGGTCCAGACTTTTCAAAGGAGGATTCATATAGAAAGACGCAAAAGAGAGGAATGTGTATAGAAGGGGGAGTCCAGGTCCTGCAAGGAGCCAGAAGAGATGGTCTGTGGGAGGTTCTGCTCTTTCCTCATTTCTAAGTGCCCAGCAATAGACCTTCTGAACTGGGGTCTGAGCTACTGACTTGGGAGTGATGGATAGGGCTGAACAGCTCAGATTTAGATTTAGGCAACCTAGTGTGACCTTACTCAAGTCCTTTCACTTCTGTAAAATAAAAGGATTTAGCCCAGATGATCACTAAAGATCCTCCAATGCTGAGCCCTAGAGATCCACATTGGGGTACCTGATGGCTCTTCTTCATAGCCATGGCCTTCAGCCCTCCTTCAAGCCCCCTTCCATTCCAACAAATCCCTTGTCTGTGTTCCTCAGTACCCTTTTGTACCCACATCCACCCTGGTCAGGAGTGAAAGACATAAGGTCCTTTGGAGTTTAGCAGGCTTCTTGAGGCTGCCAGCTGGAATGGATGGAAAATCCTGTTGCCATCAGAGGTCCTTTCCTTGCCCCAAGAGCAGGCTTCTACCCCCTGGCCAGCTCAGGCTCTTTCTCTTGTCTAACTTAGTAGCTAAGGGGCCTCAATTTCCCCACCTGTAAAATGGGAGTAATAATACCTCTCCCCAATATCTATTGCAGGGGAAGATGTGAGGCTTAAAAAGCCACAATGGGAAAATATCTCAGACTACCTTAGTCTCCTAGGTGAGAAGGCATGGTTATGTGGCTCTGAGGCCTTATCATTTTCTTCCCCATCATCATTATTCTCCTCTTGCCCTGCCCCCTAGTTCTTTAAGATCTGCACCTGCTTGCCCATTCCCTCCATCTCTGCATTTTGGATGACTGTACATCTTGCCTCCCACCTCCCTTTGGTATTTTGGGGTTGTTAATGCTGGAGAAACATCAGTTCCCTTCAGATCAAGTTACAATCAGGGGACAGTCAGGTAGCTCAGTGGATGGAAAGCCAGGCCTACAGATGGGTTCAAATCTGCCTTAAGACAGCTCCTAACTGTGTGACTTCGTGCAAAATTATTAAATCCCCATTTACCTAGCCCTTGCCACTCTTCTGTTTTGGAACTGATACTAATAGATTCTAGGAAAGAACTAGAAGGTAAGAGGTTGGTTGGTTGGTTTTAAGTGCACTAGTAGCCTAAGTTTTGTAGCTTTAAAAAAAAAAATTACTTCCCAATAACTCCCCCTCCCCCAATAGAACCCTCCCTTGGGGCCAAGACAAAATCAGCTGGAATTCAGGGTCTTGCTTGGGGGGGGGGGGGGGGTGGAGACAGAGGCAAAGACAGAGTAAGGGAGAAGAAAGAGAAAGAGAGAGAGAAAGAGAGAAAGAGAGGAGAAAGAGAGGAAAGAGAGAAAGAAAGAAAGAAAGAAAGAAAGAAAGAAAGAAAGAAAGAAAGAAAGAAAGAAAGAAAGAAAGAAAGAAAGAAAGAAAGAAAGAAAGAAAGAAAGAAAGAAAGAAAGAGAGAAAGAGAGAAAGGAGAAAGAAAGAGAGAGGGAGGGGGAGAGAGAGAGAAAGAAAGAAAGAAAGAAAGAAAGAAAGAAAGAAAGAAAGAAAGAAAGAAAGAAAGAAAGAAAGAAAGAAAGAAAGAAAGAAAGAAAGAAAGAAAGAAAGAAAGAAAGAAAGAAAAGAAAGAAAGAAAGAAAGAAAGAGAGAGAGAAAGAGAGAGAGAAAGAGAGAGGGAGGGAGGAAGGGAGGGAGAGAGAGAGAGAAAGAAAGAGAGAGAGAGAGAGGGGAGGGAGAGAGAGAGGGAGGGAGAGAGAAAGAGAGAGAGGAGGGAGGGATGGAGAGAGAAAGAAAGAAAGAAAGAAAGAAAGAAAGAAAGAAGAAAGAAAGAAAGAAAGAAAGAAAGAAAGAAAGAAAGAAAGAAGAAAGAAAGAAAGAAAGAAAGAAAGAAAGAAAGAAAGAAAGAAAGAAAGAAAGAAAGAAAGAAAGAAAGAAAGAAAGAAAGAAAGAAAGAAAGAAAGAAAAGAGGGAGAGAAGAGAAGAGAAGAGAAGAGAAGAGAAGAGAAGAGAAGAGAAGAGAAGAGAAGAGAAGAGAAGAGAAGAGAAGAGAAGAGAAGAGAAGAGAAGAGAAGAGAAGAGAAGAGAAGAGAAGAGAAGAGAAAAAGAAAGCTATGCCCTTAGAAACTTTTCAGTTCAATCCACATTAATACTGGTTTCTCCAACATTTTCTTAAGTCTAGACAATCAACAAAACAATAAAGCAAAGCCTGACTTCGAGGTGTTTTTCCCCAGGGGTAAATACTCTCTTTAAAAAACTGAGTCAGCTCTCCCCAGTAGGGGTTCCCCACCCCCACGGGCTTCCTGCATCCATGAGAATACTGAGAGGACTTCCCAGAGGAGCTTCCTTCATTCCTCTACTCCCGACAGGTTTAACAATCTCTCCTTCCTCCCCTTCCACCTCTGGAAGAGTTATTTCCCTGGACCCAGGAATCCTTTTCATGCCTCCTCTTTTAGGTTTTCACTCCCACAGTCCTCCCGGACAGTCTCCCAAGCATTCTCTTTTATCTGATCAACCATCTTTTAAAAATCACAGTTGCTTCTCAGTGACTCCCCCCCTCCCTCTCTCCCTCCTTCCCTTCCAAAAAAAGAGTCCTCCCTGGTAACCAAGGCATCCAGTTCAGCAAAACAAAAGAAATGCAGGGAGGGAAATGGGGTGAGCTGCAATTTGAATCCAGAGCTGGCTCCTTTCTGGCCCAAAGAGAAAGAGACACTTCACCCTAAGTCCCATTTCTCTTCTCCTTTCATACTGTCCTTTTCACTGGCTCATATCAATCTGCCCACAAACATGTCCATGTCTCCTCAACCCTAAAAAAAAAGAGAGAAAAGACTAACTTCCACCCATTCCAACATAATAGAAACTTGGCACTTCAGGTCCTGCCCCATCTCTCTCCTGTTTGCAGATTTCTTTAAAAATAAAATGAAATGGAAAAGTTATGGGTCCTCTTTCATCACTCAGCCTCTTCTCATCCCCTTACAATTTGTCTTCTGCCTAGCTTTCAAGTGAACCTGCTCCCTTAGAGGTTTCTAAAGACCTACTAATGACAGGGGGGAAGAGGGGGGTTGTTGCCATCGTCCCTTGGACTGTAAGCTCTCCAGTCCTGGCCTCTCTGTCCTTTTAAACTATTTTTAAAATGTATTATTATATAATATTACAATCATATTAATAATTATTAAATATTATGTGTTATTATAAAATTATTATAAACTAAATCGTTGCAAACCTGCACATTTCTGTTGTCATAGTTTCTCTCTTGAAACTGTGTATTAAATTTAACAAACATGTAACAAATTTGCCCTTTGTGATCCCCTTTTGAATATTTTGTTTTTTTCTGTGTATCTTTTAAAATGTTTTATTAATTCTTTTTCATCTTCTTCCTTATTTCCCTACCTCCTTTCTTTTCTTCCTTCCTTCCTTCCTTCCTTCTGTCTCTCCCTCCCCCTCTTTCCGTCCATCTCTCTCTCCATCTCTGCCTGTCTGTCTCTCTGTATCGGTTACTATCCACTAACTCCCTTCCTCTCTTGTAGTAAGTATATTGTCAAGTGGGACACTGACAGCTGGCCATATTCTTACCTCTTTTCTGAGCTCCAGAATGTGATCCCTGGATCCCCCAGTCTCCCTGAGCCTTCCAAACCTAGCTCCCCTGCCCCCCACCACTCAGAACTGCTCTCTCTCCAGACCCCGAGACCTTCGTGACCATCCAGCCTTTGAACCCTTTGGTGCGTCGCCAGTGCAGTCCACAGAATCTCTCTGCAAGGACATGGTCTCCAGGAGCGGCTGTGCCTGAAGATTGCCTCCCCCAGAGGCTGGTCTGCTGTCTCTTCCCAACTGATTTCGGCTTGGTAAAACCTGACAGGGTGAGTGCTGGGAGCATCCCAGACTGTTATGATGCCAGAATGCATTTACCTCCTCCAGAAACTGCCCTTATCTCCCCACTGGTAACAACCTCTTCCCTCTTGCTGCCTCCCTTCTCCATGTCCTGGTTGGCACTGGTCTGCGAGCTCTAGGGGACCAAGACTTCAAGGTAGGTTTCCCTCCCTGTCCTACTTCACCTAGCCAAGAGCTCTCTGTCCTTCGTCCCTGGTTTGGCCTGGCCCTCCCTCCAGCCACACAGATTTGCACCCAGCAGAGGGTGTCATGGATGGGTACTGCATAGACTCTAGAGGAAACTCAGGCCCACAGAGGGGCAGGTCTTAGTCTCTGGTCACAAGAGGAGCAAGAGGCAGAGCCTAGATTTGATTCAGGGTCACTGACTTCAAGTTGAGTGCTGGCTGGGTGACAATTTGCTGGAGGTGAAAAACTGTAATTACTTCATGGTCCATGAGGTCATGAGGAGCCCGGAGCTGAACCTAGCTCCCTGGCCTCCTCCAATAAATACTACAGCAGCTTAATCATTGATTGTTGAAAGAGTTGAAGCTCAGAAGGCTTCCTGGAGGAGGTGAGTATTGAACTGAGCTTTGAAGGAAGAGCAGGAATCAGAAAGAGGAACATCATAGAATATCAGATCCGGAAGGGATCTTGGACCAGAGGATGTTAGGACACGAAATATCAGAGCTGAGAGGAAGCCTAGAATGAGGACTGTGAGTCCTAGCAGGTATATGGGAGATCGTGGAGCCCCTCTGCTTCCTTCCTGTCACACAGAATGGGCCCATTCTGAGAGCTGGGATCTCAATAGCTTTCCTCTGCAGGTCCCCTGTGGGTGTTGTTTTGCTGGTGGAACATAGAACTTTAGATATAACTTGGTCCAGCGGCTTCCATTTTGTAGATGAGGGAGCCGAGGCTCAGAGACTGGGCAGGAGTTGCCCAGAGCCATACAGCTGGTAAGCTGCAGCGTCAGAATTCGAACCTTGCTCCCCTGATCCTCATTTGGGTGCTCTTTCCATAGCGCAAGAACCAACCCCTCTGCCTCCTCCCCCCTTCCCGTTGGGTCAAAGAAAAACAGTGGCGGAGAGCCAGGGCAGGGGGCGGGAAAGTGAGGGAGAACAGACAATTACCTGCACAGGTGAGAAGATCAAAGGGGATATCGGGCTGCCTTCTGGGGCCCTTCGGTCACCCCACCCACCCCTTCCGCTGGGAGACCCCCCAGGTCAAATCGCAGCTACTGGACCAGCAATCTGGGCAGCTTGCCCAAGCTGCCAGCCTTTCCCACTGCCCCGGGGTCGAGCTAGGTGCCAACCCAGCGCCCCTGAGGCGGCTCCTAGAGGCCCCGCCCCACCCCCGGGAAAGCCAATAGAGAGGGCTGCATGCAAATGAGCCTCCTAGTCGGAGCTTATGGAAGACCGGCAAAGGGGCGTGGCCTATCGCCTCCCCCTCCCGGGAAACGTTCAGATTCATTGTTCAAAAAAAAGAAAGAATGAAAGAAAAAAAGGGGAGGAAAGAGGCATCGGCTTAGTCCAGGCGCTCACTCCCAGCCGAGTGCATGCAAGGTACTGGGGCCCGATGCGGGGATGCAGGGATGGGGGATGCAGGGATGCAGGCAGAAGTGAGCGCAAGCATGCTGGGCAGGAGGAGCCGGGATAGGGAGTAGGGAGGGCTCTGCCTGCGATAATGCTCACTCCCCGCCAGTGTCCGGAACGGATTTCTCCAGAGTGGCTTTTTAATAATTCATTGCCAATCCCAAGCCCTTTGCAAAGGTCGCTTAGCAGTGAGGGTTGCGTGTTTGCCAAGCTCTTTACTATTTGCCCCCCCAAATCAGGGCGGGGGTGGGTGGTACGCGGTGTGAAGTCAGCCTGTGGGTGACCTAGGAGGCTGGTCCTTTATCTCTTAGGAGAGGAAAGGATAGGGAGAGAGCCTTCTGCTTGCAGCCCCTGGCTGAGCGGGGAGGACAGGAAGGGGGAGAGGAACCTTCCAGCCTCGGAGATGGCCCAGTGGGAGGCAGGAGGAAAGATGGCAGGGCAGATCCTGGGGGAAGAAAGGTCCCCCGGGGAGGACGGGAGTGCATCTCTCCCCAGGACAACACTTCACCCCCTCCGGATCACTGCCTGGATGCGCCCCCTGGGATCTTGGGGAAGGAGGGTTAGCGAGGGCCACCCACCCCACCAAATCCATCAAGGGCTTGTTGGGAGTACTGAAAGAGAGCTGCTCTGGAGTCAGGAGAGGCCTGGGCTGTAATCCTGCCCTGGGACATACTAGCAGAGGGATCATGGGCAAGTCACAGAACCGCAGCCTGAGAGCTGGAAGAGACCAAGGAAAATCCCTTTGTTTGGTGGAGGAGGAAACTTAGGTTAAAGAAAACCAAGTGACTTCCCAAGGCCACACAGGTAAGGTAACTGGCTGGATTCAAACCCAGGGCTTCTGACTCCAAAGTCAATGCTCTTTCACTATAGCTTTCTACTGGGGACGACACTACCTGCACTCCTCACTTCATAGGCTTGAGGTGAGGTCAGAGCCTTATTTCCCTGGAAGAACTATGGAAGTAGAAATTATTGTTGTCCATAAATGCCTGAGCCAGCAGGGAAGTGGCCTTCCTGCCCTGGTGCCCCAAAGCTTCCTTGGGGACAGGTGACATGGTCTTGCCTATGTGTAGTTGTGTATGGGTTCACTGGGATTTGGTGGGACTGTTCTGCATCTCTGATAAAGCTCAAAAAAAATGGAGGAGAGCTCTTGAAAGTCAAGGAGAACTTGGAAGGGAAGGGGAAGGAGCAGGCTCAGTTTATAAAAGTAAACATTTGTCATCTCCCTTAATGAGGGATGCAGGAAGCAGGCTGACTCTGGAGAAAGGAGTCAGGCAAAGGGTTCTAAAGGTTTGCCTGCTCTCTGTGGCTTGCAAATTATCGTCACTGAAGGCTTTGTTGGCCAAGGACCCTGCCTATTATAGCAATCTGGAATAACAGTGAAGAAAGTGAAGAAAGAAGTGAGGGAGTGGAGCTGCTGGATGGGAAATCCAACTCCAGTGCTACCAGCTCTGTGGGACTTGAGGCTCTTGGGACCTCAGTTTCCTCCTGTGTAAAAAAATGAAGGAGTTGTGGGGGGTACCTAATACCTAATATTCCTTCCAGCTCGGATATTCTCTTTCTGTCCCTCTGTGTTCTAAGCTCCCTCTCAGCCCTGACACTCCAAGATCTGTCTAGCATTAATCTCTGTTCTAAGGTCCTTTCAGCCTCTGACATCCTGTGGTTCTGTAGTGGGAAGTTTCCTTCCACAGACCCTTAACTTCCAAAGAGACTCCAGATCTAAATGGCTCCTACAAAGCTGTGCAAGTTCAGGAATGTGAGGAGAGTCCTCCCACTTGGGTCTGGACTGAATCTGTCTCTCTCCTCTGGAGCCATCCTTTGATTCTGCATTACAGCCCAGAAGTGAGCCAGGTTGGAGGTTCTCTCAGGCTAGAATGGCTTTGAGTTTGGACCTCACTTGTCCTAGGACAAAAGGAGCTAAGTAGTAAAAGCTTCCCCACTTGCCCCTAAGTGGCTGGCTGCCAAGTGTAGATTTTTGCTCTTTTTTGAACCTAGTGTTTCATGAAGCTGCCTTCTAAGTCATGGAAAGGCTGTGATTTGCATTGGCCAAGGTTATCCGGTGGTGGATGGTTCAATGGATGGCCCATTGTGTGTATATGGTATGGGGGGGTGTGTGTGTACATGGGCTAATGGAAGGAGAGGGCTTGGGATCTGATACATGTGCCATCTTCGTTCTTTCCTATTTTATTTTAGGTGCCCACCAGTGAGTGGGTCCCATCCTGGGAGCAGCCCTGGCTTGACCTTTTCCATGATGGAGAAGGTGACAGGTAATGTCCCCCCGTGTGGGCACTTTGAGGCCGACGTCTTTGCAAGGAGTTACTGCCAGAATTGTTCCGAGGTCCAGGAGGCTCACTGTGAGCCCAGCACACAGCAGGTAAGCCAGCCCCATCAAGGCAACCAGGTGAGAAGGGCTGGGGAGGGAATTGGGGCAGCTGACTGAGGCAAAAGATCAGGATTTCAGCCTGGACCTATCATTTATGTACAATGAGATCTTGGGCAAGTCCATTCTCCCATTTGAGTTTTCTCATTTGCAAAAGGGATTAGGTGATCATGGAACCTTGAAAAAATTAGAAAGAAGTTGGAGCAGGGCAGCAAGTGTCAAGAATGCCCCAGGATCTCTCTGCTGTGCTTGGGGGTCACATTTGGAAACAAATACACAAGTTGTAGGCAAAATGTCCTTGGAGAAGAGAAATTAATGTGGCTCAAGACAAATAGTTTCAAAGAACAGTAAATGGAAAGAAATTGCTCCTTTTTAGAAGGTCACAGCTAGTTCACAGTGGGAGCTTCTTCAAAGCCCAGGAAGTAGCTACAGGATGGGCACAGGAAAGCCCAGTAAGTTTGTATGGGCTTCCTGGGAAGACTCCAGCTTCTATGGAACCCTGAGCAGGCCTGTACCACCCTAGGGTCTCAGCAATGCACATCCAATAGGTCTTCTGTTAAGTACCTTCTCCATGGGTGCAAGGCACTGTGCTCCAAGCCAGGGATGCTGAGATTAAAACATGCCACAGCCCTGCTAGCATAGATGTAGGAGAAGAGTGGGAGAAGGTAGAGACACACAGGTGATGGAAGGATCCAACCTGTGGGCCCTGGGGAAATCTGAGGAGCCCTCTAGAGAAATTTCAGCTGAAGTTCCAGATGGAAATCCGGAAATCTGCACAGAGAAGGTGACATCTAACGAGGATCGTGAGAGCTCCAGGGGTGGAGGAGGGCTCACTCCAGCCAGGGAGGGGTGACCTGGGCTAATGCTTGAAGGGAGGAAATGGCAAGCTGAGGTTAGGAAATAAGCAAAGTCAGCTGGTTGGATGTGGAGCATAAAAGAGAATAAGACTTCATGGAATTCCAGGATCGAAGAGCAGCTCGAGAAATCCTACTCTAACCCTCTGGGCTAAGTTGCTGCCCTCTAGACCAAAAAGGAGATGTAGGTACGGAGCAGGGAGGGAAACTGAGTTTGAATCATGGGGCTGCCCAGGGAATGGTCGCTCTCCCTGGCAATTCTTTGCCTCTCTGGGTAGGAGGGTTGATGGAGAGAGGCGAAGGCAGCCGAGAAGCCCGGCTCTTGGAGAACTAGGTCACGGCCCTAGAAGAAGGGCTCCGGGTTGTTCCTGGGGGAAGGGAGGGGAGAGGCCTGGGGTGCCAAATCAGTGAGAAAGAACTGAAGGTCAGGTTGGGCATGGCTGGGGGCAGGGCAGAGGAGAAGAAAGGAGGGATGTGAGTGCCGTGGGGCACAACAAAGGCCTGACCATTTGACTTGGCCAACGCTGGGAGAGCTGGGCATTTGGTTAACCTCCCCTCTGGCCTCTGGGGCCCTCCTCTGATTCTGATCTGGCTCTGGGTTAGGACAAAGCGTATCCGTATCCGGGGCTGGGTCCTTGTGCCCTCCTCCTCACACTGGGAAGGCCTGCATGGGGGGCCTGTGGCTCCCATCTCTCGGTCAGCCTCCAGCAGAATAAAGGCCAGAGGAGAGTCTGGCATCGGCCTCCCCTTGCGTGCAGCCCAGGGAGGCCAGTGGCTCTGTCTCCAAAGGGAGCTGCAGTGTGTGCATCCCTGGGCCCCTCTCCCTGCTCCCTGGGGCTCTCGAGTGAGCTCGGCAGGTGTCAAGTTCCTGCCGGTTTCATTTGCGGCATTGTTCTTGGCCCGGCTCCGGCTTATGAAAGAGTAATGAGGGCCCCTCACTCCCTCCTGGCCAGCCCCTCTAGGGTTACTGCTGCCTCTGTTGGGGCTGGGAGTAAGGGCTCCAGTGTGGGGGCCTGAGCGCCGTGCCCCTGGGGGGACAAGGGTGCTGACAGACGCCCTGCCCTGCCCTGCCCTGCCCGGAGCCCTCCAGCCCATCTTCACCACCAAGGTAACCAGAGAAGGGGCGGGACAGGGATGGGAGGCACGGGGAGGGCTCTTCCCCCACTCTCCGAGAGGGCTTGGGACATGATGGGGGAGCTGGGGGGGAAGGGGGGCGGCACCATCCTAGAGGTGATGAACATCGGTTCTCCCTGGCTGATCCCAGAGCTGCCACAGCTCAGCCATCGCCCTGCCCAGGGCCCAAAGAGAGGAGACGGCTGGACAGGAGGGCAGAGGAGGCCCCGGGCTCCCAGCCTCCATCCAGGCCCTTCATCCAGATCAGAGGCACCTCTAGCCCCAGTGCTTGCCCTTCCCCATCCCCTTTCCTCTCCTCTTCTTCCATTGTTTTCCTTTCTGGCTTATTTCCATTCCCTTTCTATTGCCTCTACTCCCCAGCCACTGTTCGTGACCTTTGGCCGGTCATGCCTCATCCCTAGGCCTTGGTTTGCATCTCTGTTTCATGAGAGAGCTGTACTAGAGCAGGGGTTCTCAGCTGGGGCCTCTGAACCTATTTGTCAAATGCCTTAAAGAACCGTATTTCCATACCATTGATTTCCCCTGCCCTCTATGTCCTTTATTTAATGCCTTTAAAAACGTGATTCTGTGAAGGGTTAGATGGGTTCACCAGAGGCCCCAGAATCAGAAAAGGGGGGGAGCCCCCAGACTAGACAAGTTCCAAGATTCCTTCTGGCTCTTGCCATTTCGGTGCTCTCAGGTTCGGTGCTCCAACCCCTTCCAGCTCAGGCAAAATGTATTTTGACATTCTACATGCTAAGGCCCCTCCCAGACTCAACATTCCAGTATATATAGCTCAAGAGTCTACGTATTAGTATTCTAAGATCCCTTGTTCTCACGTTCTCTGTTTTAATGTCCTTCCCAATTTTCACCTTCTATGTTCTTTGGCTCCTCTCAACTCCCATATTCTAATTTCTTTTGTAGCTCTAACACTACATTTTAGACTTCTTCCTAGCTCAGACATTTTAGGGCAACATTCCTCCTAGATCTGATATTTGAGGTCCTAAGATTCCCTCCCAGTTATGATTGAGTTCCCTCAACTCCAATATTCTATGACTAATGTTCTGTGTGCTAAGATTCCTCCCAGTTCTAACACTCTTTGTGTTTGATATATTACACTCTAAAGTTCATGTTGGAACTAACATTCTTTTAAGCTTCTCAATATTCCATTCCCTTAGGTCCCTCCCACCTCTGATATCTATGTTGTAAGGTCCAATTTAGTTCTCATATCTGGTATTCTATCATTATGAGATTCCCCTTTCCCTAATATGACATATTCCATGTTCTAAGATCTTTCTTGGTTCTGACATCCTACATGCCAACATTCTGTGTTCTAAGATCTCTTTCAACTCTGTTCTACATTACTAAAATTCTGTTTTGAAGTCCCTCCCCACCTGTCCCAGGTTCTAAAGTCCTTTCCAGATCTGATATTCCCTGTTCTAAGCTCCCTCCCACCTCTGACATTCTTTGTTCTTAACTTCCTCCCAGCCCTGACATTCCCTGTTCTAAGCCCCCTCCCAGCTCTGACATTCTCTGTTCTAAACTCCCTCCCAGCTCTGACATTCCCTGTTCTAAGGCCCCTCCCAGCTCTGACATTCCCTGTTCTAAGGTCCCTCCCAGCTCTGACATTCCCTGTTCTAAGCTCTCTCCCAGCTCTGACATTCCCTGTTCTAAGATCCCTCCCAGTCCTGACATTCCCTGTTCTAAGATCCCTTCCAGCTCTGACATTCTCTGTTCTAAGCTCCCTCCCAGCTCTGACATTCCCTGTTCTAAGCTCCCTCCCAGCTCTGACATTCCCTGTTCTAAGCTCCCTCCCAGCCCTGACATTCCCTGTTCTAAGCTCTCTCCCAGCTCTGACATTCCCTGTTCTAAGCTCCCTCCCAACTCTGACATTCCCTGTTCTAAGGCCCCTCCCAGCCCTGACATTCCCTGTTCTAAGCTCTCTCCCAGCTCTGACATTCCCTGTTCTAAGGTCCCTCCCAGCTCTGACATTCCCTGTTCTAAGCTCTCTCCCAGCTCTGACATTCCCTGTTCTAAGCTCCCTCCCAGCTCTGACATTCCCTGTTCTAAGCTCTCTCCCAGCTCTGACATTCCCTGTTCTAAGCTCCTTCCCAGCTCTGACATTCTGAAGTCCTATGAGCCTTCTCTTCCCTGTTCTCTCCTTCCATCCTTCTTCCTTCTCTTAGACCTTGCCTCCTCCTAAAGTTCTCCTCCACCTCTCACACATCTGCCCACCCATAAGAGCAGGCCAGCATAGATTACTAGGCTCACTACAGGCATCTCCTTGGCTGACGGTTCGTAAGAGGCATCGAGGCAGAAAGCACCTCCAGTCCAAGCTTCTCGCTCCGCAGAGAGGGGAAGACCCTTTCCAAAAGTCGCCTGGCTCCTCTCTGCTCTCTCACACTCAGGTTATCCCAGAGGTCTCTCCCAGCTCTCCATGCCATTATATACACTTCCATATCTACTCCATAGGCACGTAGCCGCGGACACACACAGGCACAGCCCAATGTCCATGAGTCTTCATTGGAGGCTGGCTCTGGATGTTAGCCGGTAGCCAGGTTCTTTCTTGAAATTGAAATTTGAGACCTTCTAGAGATTCCCTGAAACCTCTGGAAGCAGGGGATCGTCCCTGCCCCTTCTCCCCAAGCATTCCTGCATACCCTTGCACACACACGGCTGCACGCGCACACACGCACACACGCACACACACACACACACACACGCACACACACATGCACACATGCTTGTGGAAGAGGAGGGGGCCCCCACATAGGGATACCGCCCTCTGCATTCTCAGGTGCTTCTCTCCTCTTCCAGGAGATCGGGGGACCTCTGGGGGCCGAGGCGTCTTACTGTGACCTGCAGCAAGCTTCCCCCTACCCCAACGACACCCTCTGCATCTTGGTCCCCAGCTGTGAGTTGGTGGTGGCCGCTGGTCGTGGGCAAAGGTCTGAGAGGTAGGTCCTGGTCCAGAGATCTGCGTCACCTTCTGTGTTGGGGTTGGGATGGGGGAAGTGGAAGGCTCTGTGTGTGGCTGGTCCTGAGAAGTCTTCACTTGAACCCTTCACCCCTGGCTAGCTACTCCAGCAGACTCTGGAGAAAGGCCCAGCCTTGAAGGTGAGGCACTTCTAGGTCTCCCCACCCAAAGGGCTCTGGGAAGCCCTCTTGGCCCTTGCCTCTGGCCAGATTCCCAAGGGTCCGTGCCTCTCCCTGCCTCACCTCTGCCACCATTCACCAGCACGTCTTTCTCCTTGCCTACTCCCCCGTGAGAAGAGGCGGACACAGTCCAGAGCTTGGAGTTCCCAGACCTGGCTCCCAATCCTGCCCTTATACTTACTAGCTGGCCCTCCTAAACCTCAGGTAGGGAACGGAGAGAATACTCTCCGGAGGCTCACAGTCGCACTAAGGGCGAGGACTTTGTGGCTCTAAAACGCTTCAGAGGCCCCACGGGGGACTTCAGAGATCCGTGATGATTTCCTCAGAGTAGATCTTCTCTAGATGTTCTTCCTGAGGGATGGTGGCCAGAAAGATTCATTCTCTGGTGACATTCTGAAGGAGCTAGGCGGTGTGATGGAATAGATAGGGCCCTGGACTGGAGCCCAGAGGACCTGGGTTCAAATCCTGAATCGGTCACTAGCTATGTGGCCTTAGGGCAAGTCTCTTACCTTCCGATTCCTCGACTGTGAAATCAGGGAAAGGGAAGGAGATTCAGTGGCCTCTTATGCTCCATTCCCGCTTCAGAGCGACGGTCCTCCTCTAAGTTGATCCCAAAATCACAGGTACATCCCTCATCACTGGCCTTTTTAAACTGGGTGGGACCTTCCTGAGCCACTACCATTGGGCACCCAAAGTTGCCTCCCCTAACAATGAACTTTATCTTTTTTTCTAGTTTTCTATTTTTATTTTTTTAATTAATTAATTAGGAATATTTTTCCATGGTTACATTTTCTTTCCTTCCTCTTCCCCCCCTCCTGGAGCTGACGAACAATTCTACTCGGTTTTCTATATACTCATTCATTCATTTATATTTATATTTATGGAACATTAACACTGAACTTTAGAAGAGGCTAGGAGACCTAAAGCTGGGAAGGACTTAGAGGCTTCCCAGTCCATCTTACAGCTGGGAAAACTGAGGCCCAGAGAAGTTATAGGACCCTTTAGACTTAAATCCGGCAGGCTGCTTAGAGGCCATCTCGTCCAACTTCTTCACTTGACAGAAGGAGAAGGGACCCACCTAAGGTCTCCCAGGTTATCTAGTAAGTGACCAAAGCAGAATTCAAACCCAGAGTCAAATTCTCTCTCACACCTCTCTGTCTCCCTTCTTAGAGTTCCTTATGCATGGCTAAACTTTCCCCCAGCGTGAGGGCATTTCCAGGTGCAAACTCTAGACAGTGGAGGTGTCTCCTACAAGCAGGATCACATTTCTCAGTTCTCCTTAGCCGAGTTCACAACATCAGACAGGTCTCTCCCAGCGGCAACCTTTGCCACCCTCCCCTGGAGGCCTGGCCTTTGGGCTCTGTTAATGCTCAGCAGCCCCGGGCTGGAACTTTCTATCTGTTGGGTCCTTGGAGGCATCTGGGTCCCCTTCAGGAAACATGGCATCCTCTCCAACTCAACGGACTCCTCTCAGACTTTTCCCCCTAAAACCCTGACCTTCTGTCTTAGGATCAGTACTGAGTATTGATTCCAAGGCAGACAAGTGGGAAGAGCTCTGCCGGTGGGTTGAATGACTTGTCTCCAGCTAGGAAATACCTGAGGCCATATTTGAACCCAGGACCCCCTGCCTTCAGGCCTAGTTCTCTGTCCCCTGAGCCACCTCACTGCCCCCTTCCTTACGTTCTTTGGGGTCCTTTTTCTAGATTTTGAAAGATTCTTAAAAAGAAAAACAAAAGCTTTAGTGCTAGACTGTTTTAGCCACACACTCGTTTCTACTGACCCTTCTGAAAGACAGTGAAAGCCAAGCTGGCGAGCCCAGCACCCACACCTGTGTGGGCATCGGCCCCCAAGAAAAGCCTGTGGGCATCTTTCATCTGGAACAGTCAAACAGTCCTGCCGTTTAATCTGGGATCGGCTGTCATTCAGCGGCCCTCGTGGTCCCACCATGCTCTTCTGCTTCTGTCCCCTTTCTTCTGTCTGTGAGGCCCTTCGGATCCTTATTTCTTCTGGGGACAGACTATTCCGTTCCATTCCATCCTGAGCCACAGAGTTCTTTCAGCTGTTCCCAGTGGATGGGCAGCCACCGTTTCCAGTTTGGGGGAGTTTAATATTGGGGGCTATCACAAAAATCATTGCTATCAATATTTTGTTCTGTCTTTCTGTTTCTGTCTGCCTTGGACTAGGTGCCCAGCAGTGAGGTCTCTGGATTGAAACCTGTTAAGTTCAGGGGTAGATGAGTGGCTCAGCGGATAGAGAGCCAGGTCTGGAGAGGGGAGGTCCTGGGTTCAAATCTGGACTCTAGCTGTGGGGCCCTGGGCAAGTCACTTAACTCCCATAGTCCAGCCCTTACCTTTTCTTGTCTTCTGTCTTAGAATTGGTAGTGAGTCTCGATTATAAGACAGAAGGTAAGAGTTTTTGGAGAAAATAACAACAAGTTCAGTGACATTTCCTACCTAATTCCCAGTGGCCAATGCAGAAATGTTGGACCAATGAGCTTCTCCAGCAGAAAACACCAGGGGGCTTGGAGGCTCCCCAGGGTGGATCATTTCCTTCTTTTTTCCTCATTTTTGGCTGCGTGTTGGGAGTGAGGCTGCATTTCTCAGGCCTCACTTCCGGTGCATGTTTTCTTCTGGTTATTCCTGGTTTGCGATTCCCCTTTGAGCACCCATCCACTGGAAATGTTTTCTTGGGCTTACGTATTATGTGGATTCATCACATCATCAGATCATAGATTGAGACCTGAAGGGGACCTCAGAGGTCCAGCCCCCCCATTTTACAGAGACTCCAGGCAGGCAGGACAGATGCTGCCTCGAGACACTTAAAGTGGCAACCAGGCGGGTGAACCTCGTTTATTCAGTGCCTACGCTGGGCTGGGCACTGAGGACACAAACTCGAGTATGAAGACAGTCTTGGGCTGTCTGGAGTTTATAATTCAGAGGAGATCACGATGAATAAGGAGCTTACAAGAAATAAAGGAAGATAATAAAAGAGAACTGAAAAGAAGGCAAAACAGGGAGTCCCTGTTAACTCTCTCTCTCCTTTCTTTAACCTTTACCTTCCATCTTAGAATCAATTGATTCCAAGACAGAAGAGCAGTAAAGGCTAGACAATTGGGGTTAAGTAACTTCCCCAGGGTCACACAATTAGGAAGTGTCTGAGGAAAGATTTGAACCCAGATCTTCCTATCTCTGGGCCTGCTTTCTCTCCGCTGAGCCACCTATTAATTCTCTCTTTTTAAAAAATAGATATAATTGATATCTTTTGCATTTCCATCATCTTGATTTCTCCTCCCCCCTCTCCCAGAGAGCAATCCTCAAGAACAATAAGAATTTTATTTTACTTTAATTCTTTCATTTTATTTTTATTTTCATGCAAAACATACTTCCATATTGGTCACTGCAGAATGAAGAACTTTAAAAGAAGGAAGAAGGGGGGAGGAGGTGAGAGGGGAAGGGCTTAGGCAAACCACCTGTCTCTCTTCAAGTGTAATGATCACGTTTTAAGTCATCCCACCTGCCCCACAAGAAGCAACAGAATGGCAGGCTTCAAGCCTGGAAACCCCAACTCGCGTCCCACCTCTGATCTTTACACATTCCTTGGCCACCGGCACACTTGAGTCTCCATTCCCTCATCTGTCAGATGGGGCAATAAGTTGTTGTTGGGCAATGGCCTTTTCAAGGACTTTTCATCCCAACTGTCTTTCATCGGAGTTCCAAAGTGAAGCAATAAAGTAGCATAAACATTACCATTATCACCCCATTTTACTGATGCACAGAAACTGAGGTTCAGAGACACGGATTGTTCTATGTATGTCTGTAACACAGATTTCTGGTTTTTCCTCTCTCTTTTGGGGAAGGGGAAGGAGGAGGGCCACAGAATTCAATTTAGAACTGGAAGGAATCATTGAGTCATTTTACAGAAGAGAAAACTGAGGCTCTGAGAAATGAAGGGATTTACTCAGGGCCACACAGCAATTAAATAGAGGAGATGGAATTTAAACTCAGCTCTGTCTAATTCCAGATCCATCGTCCCCATCCCCTCCATCCCTGGTACTTGCTGTTGTGTCTGTCTCTTCTAGTCTTGGGGTTCCAGTGGAGTGGCCCCTAGCAGAGAGCCTCGCAGCCCAGCCTTGGGGCCAAGAGATCAGGAGTGGAGTGCCCTACCTAGAGAGCCTGACCTGCACACACTTCAGAAGCTGTTCAGAGGACAGCGGAGCCTTTGCCATCATCAGACCTGACTGCAACCCAGGCCGCCACTATCCTGATGATACCAGCACCCCGGACTCTGTGGTGAGAAGGGCAGGGAGTCCCCGGGGGTGCGCCCTGGCCCACCTGGCCCCACATCTAGAACCCTACACCCACTCCTGTTCTGTCCCATTGGAGGGTCCATCCTGGCCTGACGTGGTGGTGGACAGGGCACCAGCGGGCTCAAAAGCAGAGCTCTGTCAGCTATGTGGACCAAGGGCAAATCACTAACCCTCTCTGAATCTGTTTGCTCATCTATAAAATGGCAGAGCTAGATAAAGCATTGAGCCTGAAGTCCAGAAGACCCGAGTTCAAATGCACCTCAAACACTAGCTGTGTGACCCTGGACAAATCATTTAGTCCTGTGGGCTTCAGTTTCCCCATCTCAAAAATGAGCTGGAGAAGGAAATGGCCAGCCACTCCAGCATCTTTCCCAAGAAAACCCCAAAGCAGGTCATGAAGAGTCAGACACAACTGCACAAGAAAAATGGCTCAAGACCCTGGCTCAAGTCTCTCCGGGGACCTCCTCGTGCCCCAAGGCGATTCTCCAAGGTTCCTGAGCAGATCCCAATTGGCACTGAGAGAAGGGCTCCCTCTCCTGAGGAATCCATGCCACCTGTCCACCCACCTGGGGGAGTTTGGTGAAGGGAGGAGGAGAGGAGGAAAGGCTCTAGAAACATGAGCTTTTGGCCACATCCCAGAAGCCACCAGGGCTAGCCTGATGGGTTCCCCTGCCTCCAGGCCAAATTCATTCTCTGGGGCGAGTCTGTCTAGTTCCTCCGCCTAGCCAGTAGAGATTTGCTCCCTGGGCACTCACATGAGACTTTCTGCTTGCTCAGGGCTTTTGTTCAAAGTCTGGGGAGAGAGCTGGGGGCAAGAGCAGCAGAGAGCTCAGAAACCCTCTCAGAACCTTGCCACGGGGACTTCTGGGGACCTAGAGCTAGAAGGGACCTCAGAAGCTGTGTAGGCCACCTCCCTCATTTTACAAAGAAGGATTCTGAGGCTTAAAGAGTGACTCACCCAAGGTCACAAAGGTAGTAAGTGTCAGAAGTTAGACTGGATTTGAATCTAGGTTCTCAGACTTGGGTCTGAGCTCCTTCACACTACTTGATGGAATCTTCAGGGAGTCCCTACTTTAGCCTCCTGGTGGCCTCTTTTTTCCTTTTCTTTTCTTTTTTAAGAATAAGAATTTATTTCTTTCCAGCACTTCATTATTTATCAATTTTATTCTTGTCAGTAGCAGGGTTAAACTTTTCATTTAAATTTTTAGATTTTTTTATTTATGTTGATATTTCTTGTTTTTATATCATCTTTATTTACAAATATCCTCCTCCCACATCCACTACCCACCAAGCCATCCCTGGTTAAGAAGAATTAAAAGAAGGGAAAAGGGTTTCAGCAAAACTAACCAGAACATCACTGTTGTCTACACATATCCCTGCTCCATGAAGGATACTGAGATCCTAGATTCCAGAGAGACTTTAAAAGCTTTTAAGTACAACCCTTTGATTATACAGATGAGTAAACAGATGCACTGAGAGGGTAAGCCACTTGTCTAGAGTTGCACAGCTAAATGTTAGGGATGGGATTTGAATCTAGGTCTTCCTAATTCCAAGCTCTGTGCTCTATCAATTGTTCCACTGTTCTGAAAGGGAGGTGTATTTTCTCATCCCTTCTCAATACTCCTATCTTTTACCAGGAGTCCCAAACCCTAAGCTTAGTCACTGCAGCCTTCCCCTATGAGAACCCCTTGAGCCAAGCTCTCCCCCATCCCTGACCCCTTGCACCCATGCAGGACTTGGATGCTGTCGACTGGCCTGATAAGCCCTTGGGCTTCGACGAGCTCCCCATGATGTTCTCCAGACATCAGGAACGGGAACGCCCACAAGCTGACGGTCCCCGAAGGGCTCCATCCTCAGTTTCTAGGTCATCAGCCACAGGTGATACTCTGGGACTCAGGAAGGAAGATAAGTTCTCCTATCGCAGGCTCAAGGGGTCCTTCTGGGGAGGGGGGAGATGCCCCAATTACCTTTCTGGAAAGGGGAAAGTCACAGGATTTCAACTCAATTGGGTGGTTCTAGGTCAAGGATAGAAACCAAGGCCTTCCAGGACACAGAATAATCTTAGATCTAGGAAGGACCTCAGAGGCTGACAAGGCCAGACTAAGCAGGAATCTCATGACAATATCCAGGACAAGGGGTCACTACACTTTTGCTTGAATGTTAATGTTGGACTATAGCTTTGGGTTCTATGGGGTTTGGGGGGAACCATTAGTTCACATAGAACCAGAGATGGAAAATGTCAGAGCTGGAAAGGGGCTTAGAACAGAGAATTTCATAGCTGGGAGAGCCCTTAAAAAATGAATGTCAATGATGGAAGGACCCTTAGAACAGGGAATGTCAGAGTTGGGAGAGAGCTTAGAACAGGGAATGTGAGAACCAGGACAGCCCTTAGAATAAAGAGTCTCTGTCCAAAGGTCCTTCCAGCTCTGACACTTTCTATTCTTAGGTCCTTTTCTACTCTAAACCCTATGATCCCAATATAGGAGTCTCTTTGTGGATGGGAATAATACATGTAGGTAGCTAGCTCAGTGCTTCATTCACCTTACAATGAGTGGAATCACTCTCATCTGCTCTCCATGGAAGAGCCATGTTCCCATCCCCACCTCCCTAGATATCAACTCAAAGTTACTGCTTCTAACATGAACTAGTGGGAATATTCATTGAGAACCCATCAGAGTAAAAGATGTTAGCACATCATTGATACAACCAACTGCCTCACTTTGCTGTACCTTTGGTATTCCAGTATCCCCCCTTTTCTCTTTCCAGATCCTAGTCCTGGGAACCAGAGTTCTAGGGAGAGCCGAGCTAAGTCTCGTGGGGAGAGTAGTTACTTTTGCTTGGAAAGGAACAAGTTGGACCCAACCCAGACCTCCCAAAGTCAACAAAGTGGACTTAGAAGTACAACACGGAACCCAGGTCCTACAAAACCCACACACCATGACACATACTCGGCCTCGTCTTCCCACCGATCCATCCAAAGAGACACCACCAGGGCCTCATCTCCCCACCGATCCACCCAAAGGGACACCACCAGGGCCTCATCTCCCCACCGATCCACCCAAAGGGACACCACCAGGGCCTCATCTCCCCACCGATCCACCCAAAGGGACACCACCAGGGCCTCATCTCCCCACCGATCCACCCAAAGGGACACCACCAGGGCCTCATCTCCCCACCGATCCACCCAAAGGGACACCACCAGGGCCTCATCTCCCCACCGATCCACCCAAAGGGACACCACCAGGGCCTCATCTCCCCACCGATCCACCCAAAGGGACACCACCAGGGCCTCATCTCCCCACCGATCCACCCAAAGGGACACCACCAGGGCCTCATCTCCCCACCGATCCACCCAAAGGGACACCACCAGGGCCTCATCTCCCCATCGATCTACACAAAGAGACACTATCCAATGCTCTGCTACCCAGTGGGACAACCCTAGAACCTGTTCTACCCAACGAGACAACCCTGGGACTTCTTCTCCTGCCAGGCCCACCACAAAGGACAATCCTCGGGCCTCTTCCACCCAACGGGACAACCCTAGAACCTGTTCTACCCAACGAGACAACCCTGGGACTTCTTCTCCTGCCAGGCCCACCACAAAGGACAATCCTCGGGCCTCTTCCACCCAGCGGGACCACCCTAGAACCTGTTCTACCCAACGAGACAATCCTGGGACTTCTGCCAGGCCTACCCCAAAGGACAATCCTCGAGCCTCTTCCACCCAACGGGACAATCCTAGAACCTGTTCTACCCAACGAGACAACCCTGGGACTTCTTCTCCTGCCAGGCCCACTGCAAAGGACAATCCTCGGGCCTCTTCTACCCAAAGGGACAGCCCAGGGCCTTCCTCTCCCACACGATCCAGCCAACGGAGCAACCCCCGGACCTCTTCTCCCCACCGCACTAACCGTGATATTCCTTGGGCTTCTTTCCCCCTCCGCCCGGTCCAAAGTGATGGACCTCGGGCTTCTTCTCCAACCCGCTCTAAACAAAGTGAGGTCCCCTGGGCCTCTTTTCCTCTCCGGCCAGTCCAAGGTGACAACTCTCGGACCTCTTCTCCCACTCGTTCATCTCAAATTTCTTCTAAAACCAGCCAACGTGATATCCCAACTCGGGGCTCCATTTGCCACAGTGGCCCTCGGAGCTCCACCCCACCTCTCTCATCCACACGTACCTCCCAGGCCTCTTCTCTCTCACGCTCTACCTCTCTTGACTCTCCTCAGCCTTCTTCAGCTGTGTGCATTGGGCACCGAGATGCACCCCGCGCATCGTCACCTCCCCGATTCTGTCAGCATGACCCATTCTCATTCTTTCCTGACCCCCATGATGACGAGAGCCAATCCCCCCATCATGATCCCCCGTATATCCCTCCAGCTGTCTGCATTGGGCACCGGGATGCCCCTCGGGCCTCCTCGCCCCCTCGCCACTCCCAATATGACCCCTTTCCTTTCCTCCCAAATACCTCAGACACAGAGAGCCAATCTCCTCAACATGACCCTCCCCAGATGCCACCTCCTGTGTGCATTGGGCACCGAGATGCCCCCCGGGCCTCTTCTCCCCCACGCCAGTCACCACAAGAATCTTCCCTCCTCTACCAAGACGCCCCTGGGGCTAGTTCTGAGAGCTTGGCTCCCTCCACAAGCTCCATGCATGATCCCCCCCACATACCACCTCCTGTCTGCATTGGGCACCGGGATGCCCCTCCCTTCTCTTCTCCCCCACGCCATGTTCATCATGACCCTTCTCTCCTCTACCAGGACCCCCCTGGGGCCAGCTGTGAAAGCCTTGCTCTCTCTATGGATTCCCAACATGATCCTCCCCAGATTCCCACTCCTGTCTGTATCGGGCACCGGGATGCCCCACTTTTTACTTCCCCACCACGCCAGGCCTACCATGACCCTTCCCTCCTCAACCAGGACCCTCCAGGTGCCAGCTCTGAGAGCCTTGCTCCCTCCATGGATTGCTTCCATGGACATGATGCCCTCCAACCAACCCTCCATGTGTGCATTGGGCACCGAGATGCCCCACGTGCCTCCTCTCCACCTCGCCATTGGGACCCTCCAGGAGTTGCTAGGTGTTCCATCCCCCCACCAGGACCTTCTGGTTGCAAGGGGTCTGGTACTGGGGATGGAAGACATAACCTGGAACGGGAGGAGTACACAATGTTGGCTGATCTCCCCCAACCCAAGAGGCTGAACCAGAAAGAAGCCATGGGCAAGCAGAGCGGCAATGCCAGTGACCGCTCCCGCAGCCCTGGACGATCTGAGGTGGATCGAATCTTTGGGAATGAGCGCAGGTGAGCCCTCGAAGCATATGGCCTGTCTGCTCCATCTACTTCCCTTTCTCTGCCTTCCATTAATAGAGGCAAACAGCCTTAGGAATAGCCTGACCTTTGAGTGTTGATGTTGGAGGAGGGCGCTCTCTCTGTAGGCTGGAAGGTAACAGCTGGAGCTGGCATTTTCAGTGTGGGGAAGGGAGTGGCTATAGATGTCTACCCTCAGGCTGGATGGTACCAGAAAATGCACCTTTCTGAAGTTAATAAGATGAAATTTCATAGAGATAAATACAAATCCTTCCTCTTAGGTTAAAAAACCTGCACACATTTAAACTTGAGAGAGACAGAGAGAAGGGGAGACAGAGAGGAGAGACAGAAAAAGAGAGGAAAGAGGGAAGGAGAGACAGAGAAAGGGAGGGAAAGAGAGAGAGCAAGATCAGGTATTTTTCATTGTTGTTCAGTCATATCTGACTCTTCGTGACCCTATTTGGGGTTTTCTTAGCAAAAATGCTAGAGTGGTTTGCCATTTCCTTCTCCAACTCATTTTACACATGAGGAAATTGAGGGAAATGGGGTGAAATGACTTGCCCAGGGTCACATGGATAGCAAGTGTCTGAGGTCAGATTTTAACTCTCAGGTTTTCTTGATCCTAGACCTGATACTCTCTTCATGGCCTCAACTAGATGCCTAGGAGTCATTAGTGTGACAAAACTGAATCAATATAGCACCTTCAGAGAGCAGACTCCTCTGCTCAGACCCCAAATCAAGCATTGCTTCCCATTTGAGCTGCATTTTAAAGGGGATGTGGGTAAATTGGAGCTTAGCCATGAGAATAATGAGCAGGGTGAAAAAGGCAGGAGGATATTTATCTGAGGGAGGGACAGTCCCTGGCTTCAAGGGTTAGAGGGTCATCTGGCAGTGGAGTATGTACACTGGGCCTCTTTGGCCCCAGAGATGGAGGAGGCATCCAGCCTGATGTGGGGGGAAACATCTGAACAATGAAAAGCCATGGGGTTACAGGAGCCTGGATTTAGAGCAGGAAGGGACCTCATTTTACAGAGAAGGAAGCCAAGGCTCAGAGATGTCATATGATCTTAGCTGTAAAGCTCTGGTGGAAGACATCTTTACTCCATCCTATAAAAGTTAGAAAATAGATTTGGAGAAGAAAGTAGAGCCTGGACCTCAGGGAAGAATCTCATCTGGTCCAATCTCCTCATTTTACACCTGAGCAAGGAGGAGGCCCAGAGAGGAGAAGCCATTTGGCTCTAATCACATAGCAGTTGGTGGCAGACCTGAGATTAGAAACTGTTGAGCCTCTGACTTTCCACTGATATATGCTAATTTGAGGTAACTGAGGAATAGGGATCTCAGAAGGGTGAGGTAGAGAGGAGAGAAAGGAGGAAAGGATGAGTGTTAGAAGAGGGTCCTGGGAGGACCTCAGAGATTAAGTCTCTCCTTGGCTTACAGGAAGTCTGAAGCCCTGGAAACATACCAGGCCCTGGAAGTTGGGAGAGCACAGAGAGGTGGGCTTGCCTCTGGGCAGCTCCAGCGAAGGCAGTCCAGCCCGGCCCTCTGCAGAGAGGTGAGTCGAACCTGGTTTTCCTCATCCTGCATCTGTTCCTCAGATGAGCCATAGTGTCACCAAGGCGACCAGCATCATCACTGCTAGCCTAAAGATGGGGGAATGAGGGATACAGGGGAAAGGGGAAACCTGGAGACATTGCCAATGATTGTATTGGAGGGAAGGGAAGGCACTATTCTCTCTCTCACCCTGGGCTGCCTACATATGGCTTCTTCTTTCATGTGGGGAGTGATTGTATGTATGTAGTATGTGGAGTATGGCCAGAACTTGAGACCCTGGGGCAGCTGGGATGGGGATGAGCCCCCTCCCTCCCCATAAGTAACCAGAGCTAGCTGGGCTCTGACCATCAAGTCTCTTTAGGTGAGGGAAGCCTTCTATGGCTATATTAATGACCCCCATCTCCCAGCCTTCTTTGGCCTATGCTCCTTGTGAGCCATAGATCCTTACCTGGTCTAGGTCCTCTCTTTCTCCTAGCCAGGGGGGCCCTCAAAGTGAGGGGAACATGATGAAAGAAAAGAAAAATCATCCAGAGGCTGTGACATAGCAAATGAACTGTTTAGCACTGGACTTCTTGGCCTATGGAGATAATGGGGATGGGGATGGGTGGGACCATCACCTGTTTGCTCCCAAATATAGATCCATGAACTCTAATTACTAACAGTGCCTCTTTAGGCACTCAATGGGAACATCCTAGTGGCCCTCGGATCAAACCACCAATCTAAATAAAATTTTATCAGTCTAGTAGATAGAAAGCTAGCCTTGGAGTAAGGAAGGCTCCAGAGTTTGTCTCATCTCTGCCACATGCCAGGTGTGTAACCCTGATAGGGTCACTTAAGCTCTTAGTGTTGGTTCTCAAAAGGAGGATTTGGGGAACCTTGCAGAGGCAGTCCATGAGACCCTCTGAGGTCTTCAAGGTCAAAATTATTGTCATAATAATACTAAGATGTTTGAATTTCTAATATAGTAAATATCAATAGCCCATATAAACAGAAATTCTTGGGAGGAGGTCCTCAATAATTTTTAAGAGTTTAAGGCATCCTAAGACCCAAGAGTCTGAGATCTAGGCAATTCTTTAATGGGTCCCAGAGAAGGTCCCCATCTTCTCTCTATTAGTCATGGAAGAAGGTGGGAGTTTCTTTGTATTGAAAGATGGTACTTCCTCACGCGGTAGTTCCCTATACTAATGAAGTCACAGATCCAGGCCCTTTTCCCATCCTAAATTAAAATAAATTAAATTAAAGTTAACTCCAAAATAGCTAAGAAGATGACCTAGAGGCTAGACTTATACTCCAGAAGCTTAACAAATGACAGATCATCACATTACAAATGCAGGCCTCAAACTACCACAAGAATTCGGCAAATAAACAGTACAGGACACAATGGTTGCTCGCAGTCGCCTGAATCTAACATCGATCCACAAAAAACAAACAAATAAATAAATAAGGACAGTATTTTTAATATATGTCACCTTACCAAGGACTTATAACCTCCAAATTCCATGGAATGAAAAGGTTTTGAAATCCAGAGACCTAGCAGAAGAAAGCAGAACCATGGTGGAGCAGGACGCAGTGTGTCATCCTCGTCATCTTATCTGCGGCGGGAGCAGTCCTGAATGAGGCTACAGAGGATGAGCTAACATCCCAGTTCTCAGTCATTTTATCCCTTCTGCATTAGTCTCCTTAATAGTAGGCATAAAAGAATCATAGCAGTGGCCCAGCATCCTTTCCATCTGAACTCCATTTAAAAAGAATGAGACAGTAATGAAAATTCCCCTGGCATGAGAGATGAGGGAGCTGCAGGAAGCCAGGACTGCCTCGGGTCAAGTCCTGCTTCTGACCCATCCTGGTTGGGAGACCTTAGATGATTCACTTAATTCCTCAATGCTCCCAGGTGACTGTTTAAGACTCTAAGTGACAAAAACGGTGCCTCTCTGTCCTGGTAGGAGTTTCCTCACCTAGGAGTTCCTAATAGCATTTAACATCATGAGTCCAGTCCCAAACTCTAATAATAACATTAAACATCAAAGATTAATAGCAGGAGAATGACTTATCCCAGGTCCATTTCCATTTGAATTCAATTGAAAAAAGATGATAACAATAATAATAATAGAAACCGACTTGATATAGTTAAAATTTACAGAGCCTTTGGGACCCTCTCTCCTTGAAGCCCCCGAACAATCCTGGGAGGCAGGCACGGTGGGTTTCCGTGTAGTCTTTCCTGCCATGGATCCCTCCGACAGTTTGGTGACATCTGGGCACCTATTCTCATCCATGTTTTTAAGTTCATAAAATAAAATATGGAGGATTGCAAAGGAGTCAATTATATTTGAAGTGCAATTATCAAATCTAACAAACTTCATAGACCTCAGGTCAAGGCCCCCTATAGTAGACTCAGCCAGCTCCCCCTGGGTAGGGTTCTGGACAGGATGGGTAATCTGGCTGAGAAGTGACATCCTTGCGTGCCTTGCCTTGCCAAGATACCAGTCTCTGAGGCCTCAGCCTGGAGAAGGGCCGTCTGTCTTTGTCTGTGGTGCCTGCGTCTCACCTGCCCTTTCGCCCCATCCTCAGGTGACCAAGAAGTCCCCCCAATCTTCAGAACAAGCCCGGAGGGGCCGAATGGAGCCTCCTTACACCAAGAGCCCAGAGAGACGCCTTGAGGGAGACCGACGGAACAAGGGGGGCTCCACCCCCCCCAAGAATCTGGTCAAACTCCCAGAGAGGGAAAGCAGAGCCCGGGGTCAGCTCGTGCATTCCAAGAGCCTAGACATTCCCCCTGAGAATGATCGACTAGGGCACAGGCAGCCTTCAGGCCTTAGGCACTTAGGAAAGTCCATGGAGGAGGAATGGATGCCTCCAGAGGAGTCTGCCATCCCCAGGTCTCCCCAGAGACACCTGGAGAGGGACCGGGGCGGCCCAGGCCAGGCCTATTCAGAGGGGTGCTTGGAGGGGGACTTCCAAAGTCAGGGGGGGTATTCCTGCAACAAAGCTCTGGAGATGTATCCGGATAGTGAATGGAGAGGCCCAGCCAAAGAGATTGTAGGCTGCTGGAGGTCATTAGCAGAACAAGTATGTTGCAGGCGGCTGGAAAGGCTTCAACAGAGTGGGCAGCTCGTGGACTGGGATGAACTGCCCCAGCCCAAGGGGTCTGAATGGGACTGTAATGGCCTGGGGGGACTCACCCAGCCCACTGGTCCAGAGAGACCCACCAAGGTGTCCTGGGGAAACCTAGGAGAGCTTGCCCATCCTCGGAGGCTGGAGAGAGCAGATGAGATGGACTGGGGAAGCCTGGGGGAGTTGCCCCTCCCTCGGAGGCCTGAGAGACCCTTGGCCATGGACTGGCGGGAACTGGGAGGGCTTCCTCATCCTCGAGGCCCTGAGAGACCTGTGGGAAGTGACTGGGGAAGCCTAGGGGAGCTTCTTCGACCTAGGAGCCCAGAATTGTGCAGAGAGATGGTCTGGGGGGCCAAGGGGGAACCCGTGTTTACAGAGGGATCCTGGCTGGAGAATGGGGAGGCCCGTCCCCCCAAAGGCCCAGAGGAGGCCCCGGAGAGAGAATGGCAGAGCACCTCGGAGCCTGCAGGGCTGGTAATCCATGACAGGCAGGCAGAAATGAATGGGTACAGTCCCGAGGAGCGCCTCCTGAGCCCAATTCCTTCAGTGGAGGAGAACGGGGCTGACCTGGTGCAGCCCATTGGCTCAGCCCCGTGGCCAAAGATCAAAATGGAGAGCCGTCAGAGGGCCTTGGAGGTGGCTGGTCTGCAGGAGGAAGAGGACAAGATGGGAAACAACCTACAACTGGGCCCACACCCATCTAAGGAGGTAAGACATCAGGGCAGGGGCTAGATACCAGTGCCTTCACCTGAGCCCACCTCCCACCTAATGGGTCATGTCTGTGGTAACAATTTAGTAGGGTGGCCTGAAGTAAGTTGCTGTCCCACTGTGACTCAGTTTCCCCCTGTGCAACACACTCTCCTTTCCTGCGGCCCAATTAGCATACCTATGATGCTTTGATTTCCTTCAAATTCCACAGATGTTTGTTTTTAATTTTTTTTAAATTTGTAATGACAGCTTTAAAAAAACCAAGCCTTACCTTCTTAGTATCAATTCTAAGATAGAGCTGCAGCAAGGGCTAGGCAATAGGAGTTAAGTGACTTGCCCAGGGTCATGTAAGATTAAAAATTAATAAGATTGATTAATAATAACTTGAAGCAAAAATGAAAATAAAAGGCTAGAGAAAAAGAGAGAGCTCACCTAACCATGCACATGGGAAAAGAAAGAGTGAGGACAGGCAAAACATCCAACTATATACAAATTAGCAAGCACACAAGGTGGGGATAAAGAGGAAAGGGATGCTGGGAGATGTAGTTCAAGGGCACAAAACTTTCTAATTACACAGTCACATTGCTAGGAAGTGGCTGAGGCTAGATTTGAATCCAGGTGCTCCCAACCCCAAGCCTGGCTTTATCTGCTGAATCACCTAACTGCCAGCATAGATTTTGTTTTTTACTTTAAATTTAATTTAGTTTATTTTAATTTTCACTCTAAGTTACTAGCAGGGAAAAAGCTGGGTTGCTTGGTAGATAGAGAGCCAGGCTTGGAAACAGGAGGTCCTGGGATCAAATGTGGCCACAGACACTTCCTAGCTGTGTGACCCTGGGCAAGTCACTTAACACCCATTGCCTCACTCTTTCCACTCTTGTGCCTTGGAACTAATACTTAGTATTGATTCTGAAGTGGAAGATAAAGGGTTTTTTATTACTAGCCACCAGGTGGTGCAGTGGACCAGCCTCAGACTACTAGATTACTGGCTGGTTGATCCTGAGCAAGTCACCTAACTTATTTGCCTCAGTTTCCTCCACTGTAAAATGGGGATAAGAATCCAACCTACCTCACAGGGTTGTTGTGAGGATCAAATGAGATCATATGTGTAAAGTTCTCAGCACAACACCTGGCACATAGTAGGCTCTTAATAAATGTTTGCTCCCTTCCCTTCCCTTTGAACTAGATCCCTTTCCCTCCCTAGAGCCATCCCTTGGAACAAAGAACACAAAAGGGAGAAAGGGATTCCGCAGAGCAAACCAACACAACCCAGTGTGACTGAAAATCCGGTGTTCTACCCACCTTGCCAGAGAAGGCAGGAGGGTGCATTTATAGACAAGATTCATTCTCTCAGGAAACATTTATTAAATGCTTGCCTTGTGCCAGGCACAGACCAAAGGGAGACCAATAAGGAGCTCTGTTCTACCGGGGAGACACGACTTGCATGAGTAAATGGGAAGTCTGTACAAGCAGAGGGCGATCATTGCTCGTTTGGAGGGAGGGGAATCCCCAAGGGTCTAAGCAGCACATGGGCAAAGCTTGGAAGGGAGCTCTGGATTCTTTGAGACCCACGTCAGGAAGGAGCATGCTCCCGACTTTGACTGTCAATGAGGTCGACTGCCATGAGGATGGGGAGGATGAATAACCTAGACAAGAGACTCAGGGGAGACATCAGAGCTGTTGGGTGGAAGAGGGCAGTCTTGTTCCTGTTGACCCATGGAGGGCAGAATGAGGGTGGGGCCCGAATTGTGGAAACAAAGGTTTTGGCAGGACTTCAGGAAAAACAACAAATTGGAGCCATCCCAAAGAGGAATGGCTTTCCCAGAGAGATAGTAAGTTACCCATCACTGGAGGTCTTCAAGTGAAGGCTGGATAGATCAATTATCAGAGGGGTAGTGGAAGTTTCTGCCTTTGACACAGGATTCAATGATTGCCAAGAACCCTCTCTAGCCCCAAAAGTTGGTGATTCCTTGAAATATGGATGTCTCTTTTTTTTAAATATCGTTTTTAATTTTTCCATAGTTACATGATTTGTGTTTTCTTCCTCTCCTCATCCCTCCCCTCTCCAGGAATTGACAAGCAATTCCACTGGGTTTTATATATACATATACATATATATATATATATACATATATATATATATATATATATAAATCATGGAAACCCATTTCCATATTATTCATTTTTGTAAAAGAGTAACCCTTTAAAACCAAAACACCAAATCACAAACCCATATAAACAAGTGATAAATCACATTTTCTTCCCTGTTTCTACTCCCACAGTTCTTCCTCTGAATGTGGATAGCATTCTTTCTCATAAGTCCTTCAGAATTGTCCTGGGTCATTGCATTGCTATGAGGAGCAAAGTCAATTATCTTTGATCAGCCCACAATGTTACAGTTACTGTGTGCAATGTTCTCCTGGTTCTGCTTATTTCATGCAGAGATCAGTTCATGGAGATCTTTCCAGTTCATTGATTCATCATTCCTTATAGCACAATAGCATTCCATCACCATCATAGACCACAAGTTGTTCAGCCATTTCCCAATCAAAAGACATCCCCTTGTTTTCCAATTTTTTGCCACTGCAAAGTGGGTGGCTACAAATTTTTTGTACAAACAATTTTTTATCTCTTTGGGGTACAAACCCAGCAGTGCTATGGCTGGATCAAAGGGCAGACAGTCTTTTATCGTCCTTTGGGCATAGTTCCAAATTGCCCTCCAGAATGGTTGGATCAATTCACAACTCCACCAGCAGTGCATTAGTGTCCCAATTTTGCCACATCCCCTCCAGCATTTATCATTTTTCTTTACTGTCATACTGGCCACTCTCCTAGGTGTAAACAACCTCAGAGTTGTTTTGATTTACCTTTCTCTAATCAGAACATTTTTTTTCATATGATAATTTTGATTTCTTCATGTGAAAACAGCCTATTCAGATCCCTTAACCATTTGTCATTTGGGGAATGATTTGATTTCTTATAAATTTGACTTAGTTCTTTGTGTATTTGAGAAATTAGACCTTTGTCAGAAAATTTGTTATAAAATTTTTTCCCCAGTTTGTTGCTTCCTTTCTAATTTTGGTTGCATTGGTTTTGTTTGTACTGAAATATAGATGTCTTGAGATTTTGTCAGCAATGAGTCCTCAACAGTGCCCAAGGAAGTATAGGAACACCCTTCAAGGTTTCCCTAGCAAGGAATTTTTAAGGCTCTGCTCATGGTTCTCCCAAGGCAGCCCATTCCATAGTTTTTATGATTAGGAAGAATTTTCTTCCCTTGAGCCTACTGGGGTCTGAGACAGATTGGTCTAGAAGGAATGAGTGGATGTGTGTATGTATGAGTGCAAGAGAGGGAGACAGAAGGATAAAGATAGAGAGAGTCAGGGAGAGAGGAGGGAGAGAAAGAGAGAGAGACAAGGAGAGGAGGAGGAAAGAAACACTAAGAGAGGAGAGTAGATATTAGGACCATTTTACTGATGAGAAAACCAAAGATCACAGGTTCATCAAGATAGATCAGGAAGGAACTTTCAAGGTCAATCTAGTTGAATCCTTTCATTCAATAGGTAGAGAAACTGAATTTTGAAGGCAAAGACTAAACACTCAAGGGAAATAAGGATGAATCCTTGATGGATCAACCACCAAGAGGCCCAATGACCCTAAATGCTTCTGCCCCTGCCCAGCAGGGATGGGGGATAAGGCATGAACTCCTTGGCCTGAGACTTCTTTTCTCTCCTTATATAGCCTGAACCAGAAGGCAGCGCCCTCCCAGAGCCTGGACATCCAGGAGCAGCCGAAGGCCAAGAGCCATCTCTGATGACTGACCAGGAGAACACTGACACGGTAGTTGAGGTCCCGGTTGGGGGAGGGGAGGAAAGATATGAGGTGGAGTGAGGACCAGATCATTCTAGAATGGTGGTTCTTGTTCTGAGACCCACAATTTGATGTTTTTTAAAAACTATTTTAATAATTAGGTCTCAATATAATTTGTGTCCTTTGGAGGCCCAAGAATTTTATGCATGTGAGGACATGATTCCGAGAAGGGGTCCACAGTCTTCACTAGACACTATCCAAGGGGTCCTTGTTGCCCCCACAAAGGTGATGATGTCACCAGGTCCGACAAAAAGGCTGGAGGTGATTGTGGATGGGGCATTAGGTCTGGGATCAACTCTGCTCTTTACTCTTGGTGTGATTTCAGGTAGCTTACTCCCCTTCTCTGTGCCTCAGTTTCCCCCTTAGTTAACAACCCATCAGGTTCCTTCCAGCTGGAGATATAGGCCACTGTGGTTCTTATGAACCTTCCTTTAACCACCACTTGTTAGGACAGCTAGGTAGCTCAGTGGGAAGGACATGGGTTCAAATCTGGCCTCAGACACGTTCTGATTGTATGACCCTGGGCAAGTCACTTAACCCCAATTGCCTAGCTTTTGCTGCTCTTCTATCTTAGGAGTTTAAAGGGGAAAAAAACAAAACAAATACTTGTTTAAGTGTGTGCAGAACCCAGGGTCAGGGGAGCAAGTGATTATAGAGCTTCGGGAAAAGGCCATTCTCTGCTTTCATGAACTTTACAATCTCAGAGGATCAGTCTGGAAGGTGACCTGAGCTCACCATGGTGTGGAGATGGTGAACTTCAGCTCTCTACCTGCAGTGCCAAGATAAAGCAGGGGACACAGTAGGACTGGCCTGGGAATGGGGGCCCCCAGCTGAGCCCCAGAACTAGCTGGGTGTGACCTGGAGCACAACCCTTCATTTCCCCCACCCTGGAGAGGGAGTGGCTTGAGCGAGGGGATTTCTACGGGCTCTCCCAGCTCTGCCATCCCCTACTCTAAGGCTCTACTCTTACTGCCCTTCCTAGCCCCAGCCGTTCTCCCTCTCAGCTCCTATTCAAAGGGCCTCCCCAGCTCCGACATCCTGGGTCCCAGGGCCCTTCCAGCCCTTGTTCTAAGGCCCCTGACTCTCCCCACCCTCCCTACCCCAAGCCATGATGTTCTTCACTTTGACATTCTCCCTCGATCTCGCTACCCTGCACTCCTAGACATCCTCTTTTGTTCTCTGTGGTTATTACTTCATACTTCCTGGGCCCTACCTTTTGGGAGGCCCCAGTGCAAAAGACCCACTGAAAGTTGAGCTCCTTGTCTCGGTCGGCAGAATCAGGCTAGATGGGATCAGAGATGGGATGAGGGAAAACAGCCTCAGAGGGGCAGAGGGAACCCTCTGCTTCCTTTCCATCCTTTGCCAAGAGAGAGCTTCCTTGGTCCCCACTGAAAAGGACTCCCCTCAAATCTACTTGTGGCTTTTGGGGCTCAGGACCACGTTCCTTCTCTGTCCTCTGTCCCCCCACCCCAGCATCTCCTCCCAGTTGGCCGATGCCGACCAGCTTCCTTCATTTGGCTTACTAAGTGAGCGTAGCCTTGTACACAACTCGGTCTTGGCCATTGATGGGGACCAAGACTAGCCTTGGGACCTCACTGATCCAGGAAACTCCTGGCAGGTGGTCAGTAGAGGCTTAGGGCCCCCAGCCCCCAGAGATGCCGGGATTCATCCAGGGGAACACAGCCGTAAAGCCTGAACCCAGATCTTCCTGGCTTCCAGGCCGGTCCTCTATTCGCCAGGCCCTGCTTCTCCTCAGGCATTTACGAAGGATTTCTGAGAGCAGGTTTTCACTGGGTTGAACAGACTGCAAGAGAAAGGCCAGGAGGGTCCGAGTGTTTGGGGAAGCCTCCATGGGCCAGGGAAAGGACTCCCCAGTTTTTGCTGAGGGACTCCCCTGCCCCCGCCCCATAGGGGAGACCAACACAGCAGACACCTTTGGACCAACTTGTCCCTGTTTGACAGGCAGACAACGTCCTAACGAAGGGAAAGGCTGTGCGCCCCACCAAGGGCCGACTGGTGACTTCATGGCGCATGCCCGGAGACCAGCCCACGCTCTTCAACCCGTTCCTGATTTCCCTGGGGGTTCTCAAATGGCGAAGGGTAGGCTGGCCTCGGAAGGAGGGAAGGGGACGGAACAGGGAGGGCCTGGGGGACACGGCCCTGATGGGAGCAAAGTGGGGCTGCCGTTGGGGATAGTTGGGCCCGGAGGGGGCACTCCCATTCTGAGCCCACTCTGCCAAGGGGCAGACTGCCCCGTCATAAGTGGCTTTGTGGACCTCGGGAGTGAGATGTCATTCAGCGCCAGGTTAGCCTAGATGCCAGGGGTCAGTGGCCCTCCATGCCCGTCCTAGGCGGGCCACCTGGGGCGGAGTCCCTGAAAGTGAGAGGGTCAGGTCAGGCTGGGCAATTTGCCTGGAGCTCACAAGAATGGACTCTGGCGGTTGGGTCAGAAGGCCCGAGTTCAAATCCTGCCTCCCTCCCTGGGTCTCATTTTAAAGTGTGGAGGTCAGATCAGACCTCTCTGTGAACCTACATTTCCATCTTGCCGTAGGGCCTGAGAATGGTCAGATTTGTTCCCCGCCTGCCCCCCCCCCAGGTAGGGCTGCAGAGGGAGGAGAAGGGAGGGAAGGAGGATTGGGTGGAGCACACCAAACCCAGGCCTTCTGGGACCCAGAGCTCTTCACCCCCATCACAGAGCCAGGGATAGCTGAGCGGAGGAGGTCCAGATGGGGGAGGGTACAGAAGACACAGAGGCCGGCCAGCCAATAGGATGGGGGTGGGAAGGGGGCAGATTTGAGATTACTGAATGTGTCTCCAACCTGGGCCAGGGCCAATTGCACAAACATCTGGCGTTGCACAAACATCTGGCCTTACGTAACTGTTCCTGCGCAGGGAAGGCTGTAAACACTTAAGATGGACAGTACTGGCGTGAGGGTGGGAAGGGACAGGCAGGCTTTGTGGGCTGGTTTTTTCTTTCCCACATTAAAAAGGGGAGGGGGCAAAATAAATCCATTTCAGACCCCTTTTCCAGGGGCCGCATTTAAGACACTGAAGGCCACTAACAGGCCAGTGTGTTACTGGGAAGAATCAGAACTAGAAACTTGAGGAGAGAGAAGTTTCCCTTCGCCTGGGATGGCCATTGGAGAGTGGTCAGGGGAGGATGGGGAGGAGCAGGGAGGGAGGTCACAGGATCCCCGACCTCTACGGCACAACCCCCTCGTTTTGTAAGCGAGCAGGCGGATGCCCAGGGAAGCAAAGGCCCCATAATGGCCAGAGGTGGACTTGAATCCAGGTTCTGTAGTTTCAGAGTCAGCGTCTTACAGCTCTGGGATGTCGGGCAGCCACCCACCCCTTGGAGAATGCGGATGAGCAAGTTGGCGAACAGGCTAAACAGGGTGCCTTCCTAGCATCAAAGGATGCTGCCGGGGCTGGAAGGGAATGGAGAGGTCATGGCATTCACCCCCGCCCCATTTACCAAGGGGGAAACTGAGGCCAGAGGGGTTTGGGATCTCTAGGTGAGGGCGTTAGAATCTGTTTCTTGATCTAAGGGGAAATCCCACTGAGCTGCTAACATTGCAAGGGCCTAGTTGCTCATCCCAACTCGGGCCCTGGTGAGCTGTATGAACTTGGGCAGTCTCGCCTCCTCCTTTATGAGGCTGTTTCCTCATCTGTAAAACGGGAGATGATAGGATCCCATATTGAGAGGGAGAAGGGGACTTTTGGAGGTCATCCAGTCCAACCTGAGGACACCAAAGCACAGGGAGGCCAAATGACTTGGCATTGTGACTCGAGAGCTAAAAGAGACCTCAGAGGTTCTCTTATCCAATCCCCTCATTTTCCAGAAGAGAGAACTGAGGCCCAGGGAGGGAAGAGACTTGACCAGGTCACACAAGTTGTGAATGTCAGAAGTGAGACCTTGCAGAGTGGTCTGAGTTAGACTAGCTCCTCAAGGGCCCCCCAGATCGAAGCAGCTTGTTGTGCAGGCCCCGTGGAAGAAGAATCTATCTGCTTCTGAGAGTGGCAGTCAACCATGCTATACAGGGAAAGCAGATCAAGGGAAGGGGGAACTTTCCCAGGCTCACTCTCATGTGCATCTGGGGCCAGAGAGGTCAAGTTCCCCAGTTCACATCCTCCCTTGTAGGAGAGCTTACTCCCCCCTTCCTGGTGACTGGGCAGGAACACACTCATCTGGAGGGGGCTTGGGGGGGGGGGGGGCTGGAAGCCTACTGTTTGCTTCCCTATCCATAAGAACTTAGCTTAGTGGTTGGCTGGAAGAGCCCTTGGAGATCTCCAAAGCTGGAAGGAACCAAGGAGGTCCCCAAAGAGCAGTCACAATTAGAACCCAGACCCATTGACTCTAAGGCCCTAAAGTTTACCATCATACTCACACATCCACCCACCTTGGAGTGAGTTAAGTGCACCCACTTCCCTATTTGTCTCTAAGCTTAATGAAGCACCTTGTCAAGGCCATGGCTGCCTGGGGAAGCCTTGTAAACAGAGCTCCTTTAACTTTCCCTGCCCACAATACCTTGGGTACCCAAGGCAGTCATTTCTCCTCCATGGGCCTCAACTTTCTCACTTATAAAATGAAGACACCGGACTAGATGGTCTCTAAGCCCCCTTCCAGCCCTGTTAGTCCCTGTTCTAAGCACACACACCCCTCCCTCTTACCACCATAAGTGAGGGCTTGTGGCCAGGGCACCCAGGACTTGGATCCCTCTTTCCCCTTCCCCACCAGCACATTCCCTTGCCATTCTTCTCTAGGCCCCCCACTCCCTCCAGGCTCCCCCTCAGCAAAGACCAGCCACCCAATAAATCTCCTTTTTACATAAACACCTGCCAGATAAGCCTGCCAGGCCTGGTAGCCCCAGGAGATGCTCTGATAAGAGCAGGGCCTGCAGGCTCAGCCCGTCCCCAATCCTCCCTTTTGCTCCAGGCCAGGAGTGTACACTTAGCCCTGGATAGGGCCCAAGCCTCAGTTTCCTTTTCTGTAAATGAAGGGGTTAGACTAGGTGGCCTGTAAGGGCCCTTTGAGTTCTAGACTCTGTGATCTCCAGGGTTCTCCCATGCCTCTCGCTGAGCTCCCCAAAGCATTTAGAAGTTTTCAGCTGATCCACTCACCAGGAGCTGAAGGATCTGGCTTCAGCCTCTTATCTCCTTCACTCATTGCCAGGCAGGAATGAAGTTGGTCCCCAGATCTCAGAGCTGTAAGAGATCCCAAAAGCCACTTCACCTACCCCAGAGCTGGTAAAGATGCCTCCTCTATGGCCCACCCTACAAGGGTCCCCCAAACCTTTTGCTCAAAGGCCTTCAGTGAGGGGAGAACCCATTTCCCCCCAAGACAGCCCATTCCACTTTGAGACAGCACTGACTTTTAGGAAATCTTTGGGATCAGAGAGACCTGAGTTCAAATCCCAACCCTCCTCTGCTCCCCGCCCCAGCTGTGTGACCCTGAATAAGCTGCTTAACCTCTACCTGCCTCAGTTTCTTCATCTATAAAATGGAGATAATTATACCAACCTCCCAGGGTGGTTGTGAGATGTCACAACCCTTAAAGCAAGACCTACTACACATCAGCTTTTGATTAGTATTACTGACCCCAAATATACCTCTCTGAAAATCCCACTCTTTGTTTCCAATTCTGCCACAGGAGCCATGCAGACAAATTCCCATCCCCAAACTTCAAAATACTGAAGATAGCTGCCACCCTCCCCTGCCCCCTCACCTCCCACCCCAACTCTTCTCTCCATCAGACTAAATACTCCTAGTTCCACCAAGTCTTCTGGGGCCCAGTCTCCTTGACCCTGTCCCCATCCTTTAGACGTTAGGCTTGTTTTATGGTCTTCATAGCAATCCATGATTACCCCATCTTATAAATCAGGAAACTCAGGCAGGCAGGGGTTAACTGAGTTGTCCAGGTCATGGAGCTAGGGAGTGCCTAAATTAGGATTCAAACTCCTATCTTCCTGACTCTGGGTCTCATACTCCATTCACAGCACCACCTAGCTGCTCTGCAGATTGTTGCTATCTTTCTTTTTTAAACCCTTACCTTCAGTTTTAGAATCAATACTAAGTATTGCTTCCAAAGCAGAGGAGAAGTAAGGGCTAGGCAATTCAGGTTAAGTGACTTGCTCAGGGTTACCCAGCCAGGAGGTATCTATGATCAAATTTGAACTCAGGACTTCCCCTGTCTAGGTCTAGCCCTCTATCCATTGAGCCACCCAGCTGCCCCTCAACATCTGTCTTAAAATGTGGCACCCACCTCCTTATTCTTCTATACTTTCCCTCTCAATGTAGCCCAAGACTGCATTTGCCTTTTTTTGGCTTTCCTTTCATTCTTGCCTGGATTTTGCAGTTTACTCAGACCCCTAGATCTTTTTCATATACCTCCTTTTGACTTGAAGGCCTTGACATTTCTCTTACATATCTTTCTTTTTTTAAACCCTTACCTTCCATCTTAGAATCAATACTGTGTATTGGTTCCAAGGCAGAAGAGCAGTAAGGGCTAGGCAATGGGGTTCAAGTGACTTGCCCAGGATCACCCAGCTAGGAAGTATCTGAGGCTAGAGTTGAACACAGGACCTCCTGGCTATCTACTGAGCCATCTAGCTGCCCCCTCTTGCATTTCATTTTGTTGGTTTCATTCCAATGTCTTAGTCCATCCATTTCTTTCTGCTTCTCTCTGTCACCTGCAGATTTGATAAGCATGTCAGGTCATCAATAAAAATGCCAAACAGTACTGGATTTAGGATGAATCCTGGGACACTCTGCTGGAGACATTCCTTCAGGTTTTCCAAAATTCATGACTATGCTTTGGGCCCTGGCTTTGAACCAGCCCCAAATCTGCCTGACCGCACTCTCTCCTCACTCACATCTGTTTATCTTGCCCACAAGGACAGCAGGAGATTTTGACAAATGATATGCTGAGTCTGCCCCATTCCTCTGGCCTAGCAGTCTAGTAACCCTGTAAATAAAAGTCTGGCATGACCTGGTGTTGATGGAGCCACGCTGACCAAAGCAATCACGCGTTCCCTTTCCAGGTATTCACAAACCTTAATAACACAGTCTCCTGTTTAAAACCATTCCTTTAATAACATGTCCCAGAATTCTTGGGGAACCAAGGTCAAGTTCATTGGCCTACACTGTACAGACCTTTTTGAAAATTAGGACATTTGTCCTTTTCTAACCCTATAGTTTCTTTCCTTCCTTTCTCTCTCCTTTTCTTCCCTCCCTCCCTCCTTTTCTTCCTTCCTTTTTTTCTTTCCTCCTTCCCTCCCTTCTTTCCTTCCTCCATTCCTTCCTTCCTTTCTCTTCTTTCCTCCCTCCCTTCTTTCCTTCCTTCCTCCCTTCTTTCCTTCCTCCTTCTTTTTCTTCCCTCCTTCCCTCCCTTCTTTCCTTCCTCCATTCCTTCCTTCCTTTCTCTTCTTCCCTCCCTCCCTCCCTTCTTTCCTTCCTTCCTCCCTCTTTTTCTTCCCTCCTTCCCTCCCTTCTTTCCTTCCTCCATTCCTTACTTCCTTCCCTCCTCTTCTTCCCTCCCTTTTTTCCTTCCTCCCTCCCTTCTTTCCTTCCTCCCTCTTTTTCTTCCCTTCCTCCCTCCCTTCTTTCCTTCCTTCATTCTTTCCTTTCTCCCATCCTTTTCTTCCTTCCTTCCTTCTTTCCAGAAAAAAATTAACAAATCTTGCTTTTAACAAAACAAATTTTTAAAAAGATAATGAAAATGAAGACCCCTCAAAACAGTTAGGCAAAATAGTTCATAACAGGAATTGAAAATGAGAATTCTCTGCTGCTTAGCATGAGAAGGGAAGGCCTTCCTTCATTATTTCTTGATAATTCCATTTGGCAGTGCTTTCTCAACCCTGGGATGCAGTTCATCTAGACCTAGTAACTTGAATGCATCTAGGTGAGCTTGGTGCTCTTACTATCTCCCTTCTTATCTGGGGTTTCAACTCCCTATGGCCATCTTTAATCTGTCCTATCTAGAGCAGAATTTGGATGTAGTAGAAAGAACATTGGCTTTCAAGTCATGGGGTTTGGGTTCGAATTCAGACCGTGGCTATGACCTCTATGGTCTTGGGCAAATCAAGTCACTTTTCTAGGCCTGTTTCTCACCCATGAAATGAGTGTGTTGGACTAGAGTGACCTCTCAGGTCCCTTCTAGCTCCAAATCTCTGCTGCTAAATCAGGAGCAAAATAGGACTCAGGTAATTCTACCTTCTCTTCATCCTCCAGCTACCTTGAACACCAGTCATTTATTCCTTGTTCCTTCATTCCACTCTCCCCATATGAAAATATTTTTCATTTATCATTAGCTTCTCTTAACAAGATCAGGTCCTGCTGAGCTCAAAAACTGCTGGTGTCTTTCTTACAGGAACACACCAATATTCTTCTCTCCACTCTCCATTCTCCTCCTTGCATATACCTTCTGGATGTGTCTTTTTAGACATAAGTTAACCAGAGAGTTCCCTGTGCATCCACATCTGCCCTTTTGGAGCACTCTACCTCATCTTATCAGAATGATTTTTCTTTGTGTATTTAGAATCTCATTCTTGATAAACTTTCCATCCTTCTTGGGATTACTTCCCTGTAGAAGTTTAGAATCTCTTTCTTTGAATTCAGCCATCTAAAATCATGGGTGTATGCCAGGCTCTACCTCACAGCTGCTAAAGTGGGAGTGATCACACCTCCCTGGGGTTCCCATTGTTTTACTTAATAAAGTAAGCCCAGTTGTTCCTTGTTGCTTAGAGTCAAGCCCACATTCAATTTCTCCTCATTACTTCCCACACCTTTTGAAGGATAAAATTATAATTAAGGCAAGGCAGGAATTTATTAGCTGGTCTGATTTTTACTAGGGAGAGAGATATACCAGATGCTTGAACTTGAAGTGTCTATATTATTCCTCTGCTCTTGGTCTTTAATCTTTTGCTTTTCCACCGAACTCCTCGATTTCTTCCTTCCTTCCAGGTGGCTAGCCCTAACCATTCTTCTGCCTTGGAACCATAGTATTGATTCTAAGACAGAAGGTAACAGTTTAGCCTTTCTCTATCCATCTAGATGTATTCCACCGTGATAACTCTCTCTAATTTGTGGATTATATTCCTTTAGTTTACCAAGTGCTACATTACCACCTCTTCAATAGATTTAATTTCTCCTCTTCCCTTGTAGCCATAGTCTAGTCACTGGACCTCCTTGCCTTAGGATCTCAAGTTCCCCTTGTATTTGTGTATAGACATTTGAAGCTATGGGTCAGAGCTAATACAATTTTAGGTATATTAAAAGAGACATTCTGGGACAGATAGGTGGCTCAGCAAACAGAGAACCAGATCTGGAGGAGGGATGTTCTGGATTCAAATTTGACTTCAGTCACTTCCTAGCTACATAATCCTGGTCACTTAACCCCAATTGCCTAGTCCTTACTGTTCTTCTGTCTTGGAACCAGTATAGATTCTAAAATGGAAGGTAAAAGTGTTTAAAAAAGAGAGAGAAACATTGTATTCAGATTGAGGGAGATAATAAAACCATAGATGTTTACAACCAGGAAGGTCCTTCTTAAAGGGCATCTAATCCAAGGTCCTAATTTCACACTTGAGGAAACTGAGGTCCAGAGGGGTTAATTAACTTGCCCAGGGTCACACAGTTAATGGGTTACAGAGTTCAAAACCCAGGTTTCTAACTCTAAAATCAATCAGGGTCCTTAAAAAAAAACAACTTACCTTCTGTCTTAGAATCAGTACTATGGTTCCAAGGCAGAAGAGTGGTAAAGGCTAGGCAATGGGGGTTAAGGGACTTGCCCAGTCACCCAGCTAGGAAGTGTCTGTTGTCAGATTTGACCTTCCAACTCCAGGCTTTGCTTTCCACCCACAAAGCCTCCTAGCTGCCCCCCAGTCAGGGCCTTTTGAGTTGTTGATGATTTTCCTATCCTGTGCCTTGGAATCTCCAGCTGGAGTTCTGTGGTCAGATGGGAGCAGCATGCTTTAGGAAGGAGATAGTCAAACAGGGGACGATGATCAGGATTGGGAGGTCTAAGAACTACAGTGTGTGGGGAGCAGCTGAAGGATCTGGGATTATTCAGCCTGGGGAAGAAAGAATTATTTAAAATACTGAAAACTATTTTGTGTATTTAAAAAATAAAACTCTAGGCTTGGAGTTGAGAGGACCTGTATTGGAATCTGGCCTTCCTAGCTATATGACCCTGGGCAAGTCACTTAACCTCAATTGCCTAGCCCTTGCCCCTCCATCTTAGAATTGCTAACTACTAAGACAGAAAGTAAAAAGTTTAAAAAACCTCAAACTATTTTGTGGAAGGAGCATTAGTTCTATAAAACAGAGCTGGATAGGACTGATGGCTGCTAGTGTCAGAGGCAAATTTTCTTAGCATTTGAGGAGAGCTTTTGACAATGAGAGGCAGCCCTAAATGAAAGGCTTATTGGGTACTGGGTCCCTTTTACCCAAGGTACTCTAGCCAAGTCTGGGTGACAATCTGTCAGGGTTTCGGTGGATAGGATTGTGTCCATAGGAAGGGGTTAGACAGATGGCCCGAGGACCCATCCTGATTCTAGTCACTTCACAGTTCTGCAACCTCCCTGCCCCATCCCAAGCCACAAAAGTGTTGGAGCCTGGAAGGGGAGACACAGAGTCAAACTTAAAACAAAACAAAACAAAACAAAACAAAACAAAACACATTTATTATGCATTTCAAAGAACCTGGAAGGCTGGGGTAGAGACCTTGAGATGGAAGGAAAAAAATAAAACAGAGACCCTGTAGCCCGGGGGCCGGATGTAAACAAGCACAGGATTTGAGAGAAAGGACAGGGTTTGGCTACTGGAAACCTAGGTGGGCATCCCAGCTTTGCCATTTTCTGTGTGGCCTTGGGCAAATTCCTCAATCTGGATCTCAGTTTCCCTATTTGTAAAATGAATTGGGGTGGAAGGATGAATACCTTCTAGCCTTAAATCTATGACCCTAGGGGATAGATGCTAGTCAGGTATTTTCACTGCACACACTTAAACAAGTATTTTCACTTCTCTAAAATGTAGTCTTAGAGATGCCAGGGGCAACTAGGGGTACAGCAGATAGAGCACTGGGGAAAACTTTTCTTTCTGACTTCAAATCTGGCTTCAGACACTTGCTAGCTGTGTGGCCCTGGGCAAGTCACTGAACCCTATCTGCCTCAGTTTCCTCATCTGAGCTGGAGAAGGAAATAGCAAACCACTCCAGTATCTTTGCCAAGAAACCCCAAATGGGGCCATGAAGAGTTGCCTAAGAGAGGTTACTTGACAGCCAGTGTGATAGACCTTGAATGCAGGTCTTCCTGGATTAGAAGCTTTCGTCCCTTTCTCTAGAGCCCTGGTGTGTGTTTGTCTTAGAATAGATACTAAGTATTGGCTCTTGGGGCCAGTCCGTTGGGGTTGTGACTTGCCCAGGGTCCCCCCGCTGGGAAGTGTCTGAGGCCACATTTGAATCCAGGTCCTCCTGGCCCCACGGCTCTCTATCCAATGAGTCACCCAGCTGCCCCCAGAGAGGCCTCTTATAATCTCTCTGACCTGGCTGGGCCACTCATTTACTCCCACTGGGACCTGAAGCAAATTATTTCACTTAATGCTCCGTTCCTCGGTGAGATGGGAGGAATATTCCTAGCCAGGGCTCCCTAGAGGAAGGCCATTAAACTCCGAGGAGTCTGCACTGGGAGAGTCCTTGGAAGCCTTCTAGCCCTAGACGAGGAAACTGAGGCCGGGGAGGTTAAGGATGGCGCCCAACGTCACTCTGGTGGAAAGCGGCAGCGTTGGGGATTAGTTCACCGACACCCACACCCACACTCCCACTCCCACTCCCACTCCCAATGGCGTTACTCGGACCCTCCCTCTCCTTTCGGCCCTGGGCGGGAGTCACCTGTGGCCGCCTTCCTGCCTGGCTCAGTCCGTGGCCCCGCCCCTCCCCAGCTGGTCCCTGGGCCCCCCCAGGCGCCCCGCCCCACCACATTCCCATTGGCCAGCCTCCCACCCCGCCTTGCGGGCTCCCTGCCCCAGGGCTCCTATTGGCGGTGGCGCTGGTCCTGGCCGCTGCCTGCTCGGACCGCCCCCGGCCCATTGGTCCGGCGGGATCCTCCCAGGAAGTTTGAAAAAAAAAAAAAGAGAGAGAGAGAGAAAAGAAAAGAAAAAAAAGTTTTCTAGGCGGCTGGCAGAGGCTGGGGCCGAGCCTTGGAAAGACTAGAGCCGACGGAACGCGGGCAGCCGGGCGGGCGGCAGGGGATGCTAGCCCGGGGCAACTAACTGGGGCTCGGGAGAGAGAGTGAGTGAGTGAGCAAGCCTGCCATCAGTCCCTGCGAATCTCGACTCTTCTTCGGCCCAGCCCGGGCTGCCCCACCTGGGGCCCCGGGGGCCACCCGGCTGCATGATGACGGTGAGCGCCCCTTCACCCTCCCACCCCCCTTGCCCCGAGTAATCTCTAGCAGATCTCCACTTCCTGGAGATCTCCGGACTCTGGCAGGCTGGAGCGGCCAGCCCAAGCCCGCCTCGCTTCCCTCCGCTCCCCGCTGGGCCCCAAACACGAAGAGGGTAGCCCAGGACTGGGGCCGAGTGTGCGCCATCTGGCCTGGGGAAGAACGGGGGCAGGGGCGAAATGCACAGGGGAGCCGAGCTCTGCGAGAGGCCCCCCGGGACGCCACTGTCCCTGACTCTGGGCGTGGGGCTGGGCGCGCTCACTCCTTCGGGCTGTCAGACTGCACTGACCCCTGGCCAGGGAAGCGGGTCCAGCCTGCGCTAGAACTTGCTCCTGGGGTGCTGGGCGTGGTCCCCCCCGCCAGCCTCAACCCAGAATCAGCCGAGCCTTGGGACGTCCCCCCACCGGGGCTGCCAGTTAAGGACTCCTTCTGGGAAACTGAGGCCAGGAAATTCGGAGAAGTGAGCTGACTGGCTGGGGACTTGCACCCCAGCCCAAACTCAAGGCTGTGCTTCTTTGGGAGAAAGCTAGGGAGTGTAAAACCAAGCGCTGAGGATGGCCCGCCTAGTGTCAGCAGGGAATAGGGTGGGATCCAATCTCTTGAACTGAGAAGAGGAGGGAGGCCATTGCCTGTCTCCTGGATACAACTCCTGCAGGAAGGGGGAGGCTGGGTTGGCAGGTTCCCCTCGAGCCATGCCATTGGAAGCGGTCTGAGACCCTGCTGCCCCCAAAGGACAAGTGTTCCTTTCTGGGGTGTGTGGGGAAACAGCAGCCACCATCCCCACCCCAGCTTCCTTCCTCTTGGGCACCAGAGAGGGGGATCCAAGGCAGGGAACGCATGTGCAGACTTCTAGGGTATGTGAGGGGGCCTGAATTCATTTTCTCCTGGCCTCCCCCTCTACACCCCCTTAGTGCCCTGGCAAGGGGCTAGAGTACTTCCCTTTTGTCAGGCTGATAGTGGGCTTGTTGGAGCTGAGCAGTGGCCGGACTGGGCTGCACATGGGGCGGGGTGATGATGACCCCGGGCCATGAGCCTCTGTTTCCTCCTGGCCTCCTCACATCCTGCAGCCTCTAGGTCCTTCCTGTTGGCTTGGAGACGCCCCTTCCCTGGTCATCTAACAGAGCAGAGATGTGGAAGGATGAGGGAGGGCCCAGTGAGTCAGAGTCCCAAGGTTGGGCAGAGAAGGGAGCAGGTGGAGGATGCATTCCCAAGGTGATGCTCCTTTCCTTGCTTGTTATCAGCTCTGGCTGGTGTTTCTAGCTGGGAGATTGATGTCAGTCCTTGATTTCTTATGGCTGCTAGCCTGGAATACCTAGAAGATCCGAGTTCAGGCTTCAGACACTTACCTAGTTGTGTGACCCTGGACAAGTCACTTAACCCCTGTTTGCCACAGGTTCCTCATCTGTAAAATGGGGATCATAATGGCACCCATCTCCCAAGGTTGGTGTGAGGATCAAATGAGATCATTGTAAAGCATTTAGCACAGTGCTAAGGCATATTGGAAGCTTCAGCTAAATGTTGGTTCTTGTTACTAGCAGGAGCTTGGGAGCTCTCATTTTAGAGGGATGGCTGCACAGATGTTAGATATCAGCTTACATTATGTCTGTCCCATCCTGGGCAGCCCTTGCCAGCTCAGGAACCAGCCTGGTGCTGTTAGTGGTCAGAACCCAGGCCTGGGAATCAGAGAGCCTGAGCCCATATCCTCACTCTCATACCTGAGCAAGGCTCTTCTCCCTGTGCTGCAAAATGAAGAGGTAGGACAAGATGATCTCCAAGCTCCTTGTCAGCCCTAAATCTCTGGTGTGCGCGCTCTCTCTCTCTCTCTCTCTCTCTCTCTCTCTCTCTCTCTCTCTCTCTCTCTCTCTCTCTCTCTCTCTCTCCCCCCTCTCTCCCCCCCTCTCTCCCCCCCTCTTCCTCTCTCCCTCTCTCTCTCTCTCTCTCTCCCTCTCTCCCTCTCTCTCTCTCTTTCTCTCTTTCTATCTATCTCTCTCTCTCCCTCTCCCCCTCTCTCTCTCTGTCTCCCTCTCTCCCTCTCTCCCCCTCTCTCTCTCCCTCTCTCCCTCTCCCCCCCTCTCTCCCTCTCTCCCTCCCTCCCTCCCTCTCTCTCTCTCTCTCTCTCTCTCTCTCTCTCTCTCAAACCTTTAAGGCAGAAGAATGGTAAAGGAATTAAATTAGAATTAAGTGACTAGGGTCACCCAATTAGGAAATGTCCAAGGTCAGATTTGAACCCAGGACCCTTCAAGTCTGACTCTCTATCCACTAAACCACTTTGCTGTCCACTGGCCTTCCCTTCAAAGGAAGGCATGAGATCACAAGTGATGGAGGCATGATTGAGGGAACAGAGGGCCCAGATCTGACACTTATTGCCTCAATTTCTTCATCTGTAAAGTCATGGGGGTGGACAGCATGACATCTAAGCTCCCTTCCTGGGCTAAATCCAATTATTCTCTGACCTGACTTCCCTCCTCTAGGAGGGTCCCCTCCCTGGCCCAAGATCTCAACTTCTGATGAGAATCTCTTCTTCCCTAAGTGTAAAAGAGAATAGATAGACTAGTGAGAGAGTTCTGGGTTCAAAACCCTCCTCATTCCTTGTACAGATCCCATCACCCCAGCCCCTAGGAAACAAGGGAGACAGACTAGATATTCTTCAAGGACCCTTTTATTTCCGAGTCCACCTTCCCCATCCCTTCTCTCTCTCAGCCCTATCTCCGTGTCTGACCTTGCAGGGAGGCTGCCGTAACCGTAACCTGAGTAGATGCTTAGGGAGGCATGGTCCTCAGGAGGACAGTGAGGCTGGATTTGGCTTAGGGAAAGAGACCAGAGCTTGAGGACTTCCCCTTCCCTGACCTGTCCTGGATCTGGTGTCAGGCCCTCTCCCCCTGACCTCGGGCATCTTCTCCCCCATGGGAAGGCCAAGGAGGAAATACTGTGTGAGGCTCCCAGTGACTTGGAAAAACTGATGAGGTTTTGAAACCCGTCAAGGAGGGAGAAAAGCAAGAGTTAAGTGGCTGTTTGCTACCTTTTTACTGGGGATGAACAAGATGAAATTTTGTAGGCTTTACCACAAGGTACCTGAGAGCTGGCATTGTCTATCAAAAGGTTTGACCATTTTGGAATCAGGAGAGACCTGGGTTCAGATCCTGGCTCTGATTCCTGGTTGTGTGACCCAAGTAAACCAGTGTCCATCTCTGGGCCTAATTTTTCTCCTTTGTAAAGAGAGAGGGAGTGCTTAGATGACCTCTCTAGCCTCTCTGAGCACTAAATCTGTGATCTTCTGACAGCTAACGGGTAACTGATAGGGGATGGCAGTGTCTCTTTTGCAAGTGGCTTTTTAAAATGAGGTGGCCAGTCACAGTTCTTGGATAGCTGATATGTGGCCCTTGCCTGAAGGCAGGGGGATAGAGGAGATGAACTTTCCCAGCCCTCTCTGGCCTGGGATGCCAGCTGCCCGCACTCCACCACAGCTGAGAAAGCAAGGAGTGACTTGTGGTATGTTCCAGCCTGGTGTGGTGGCTCACATTTCCCCTTTTTAGTAGATTCTTCCAAGCAGCCTAGAATATAGGTTGGTATAAGGGAAAAGAACACTAAACAGCAAGTGACTCTGGGTAAGTCATTCACCTCCCCAAACACACACACACACACACCACACCACACCACACCACACCACACCACACCACACCACACCACACCACACCACCTCTGGGCCTCAGTTCCCTCGTCTGTAGAGGGAGGGAATTGGATGAAATGATTTGTAAGGGGAAATCCTCCTGAGAAGGTTGGGGGAAGCAGGCAGAAGAGTTCAGAGCCCTGGCAGGAAAAGACGGCCCAAGGAGGCAGCTGAGGTCTTTCTCATTAGATGGGAGGGACCAGGCTGGGCAAGTATTCTTGGGTGTCAGTATCAGTCAGCAAATTTCACGGTTTTCCCACTTCTGCTGAGTGGGGAGTAGTGCTGGGCCCTTTCTCCTGTCGAGAGCAGGGAGGGGCAGGCCCCCGGGGTTGGTACCAGCCAGAAAAAAAGAAAGAAATGAAGACAAGGGTTTGATTCATACAAAATCTGCAGGCCTATGGCAGGCTGGCTGGCCAGGGCGTGGAAGGAAGGGTGGAGGCAGAGAAGGTCGAATATTTGAAGTAAGCACTTCCTGGGGGAAGAGCTGGGGGGATCCAACCCCATCAGATGCCCAGAGAGAGGGCAGAAGGACAGAGCTGGACCCAAGGTGGGCACGAGAGACTAACACCTAGGTTGTAAGTTACAAGAGGGTGCAAAGTGGGACCTGTTGCCTTTTTTCTCGATTTTCATTTATTTGACCACTGCCATCCATGTGTCATGTGTAGCCGGGCACTCCAAAAGGCTGCACCAGTGAGGATCAGCTCTGGACATCCCACCGAGCCTCAAAGGCTTTGGATATAGGGCTGGGGAGCCTTTGACTATGACCTGTGGGAACCAATTTGCAGAGGCTCAACTCCAGAGACTGGTCACTGGCCAATGGTTTTCTTTGGCCTCAGTAATTCACTGAACTGACTTGTGAGGCACAGAAGGACTTCTGTCTCCATTCAAGGACCAAGTATCTACAAGGATGAAATTAGGAATTCCTCAGTGACTGACATATTGCTTTTATGCCAGAAGGGTCTGATTCCTCAGGGGATAGATATTACAGTGGCTGAGCCCTTGGCAGGGGTTATGTCAGCCCCTTGAAGGCAGGAACTGGTTCATTTTCTGTTTTTATGGCCCCAGTGCCTGGCCCTTAACATAGGCTTGTGAATGAATGAATAAATGAATGGGCTGCTGTAGGCAAGTCCCATACTTTGGGGAGGAAACTAGCTGACCTCTCTGGTCCCTTCTAGCTTTGATACTTTAAAAAAAATTAAATTAAGGGGCAGCTGGGTAGCTTAGTGGATTGAGAACTAGGCCTAGAGATGGGAGGTCCTAAATTCAAATTTGGGCTCAGATACTTCCCAGCTGTGTGACCCTGGACAAGTCACTTAACCCCCTTCTACTTTGGAACCGATATATTGTATTGATTCTAAAGTGGAAGGTAAGGGCTTAAAAAAATTTAAGTTAAAATGTTTTTTAGTCAATGAAAGTATTTTCTCTTCCTTGGCCTCTAATAGGGAAAAAGAAAAACCAAAGCCTTGTAGCAAATATGATATCTGTTTATAAGAAAGGTCAAAACAGAAAGATACCTTGATTGGGGTACATCATTGGCTTGTCCTGCCTATGCAGAAGGGGCAGTAAATACAAGTATATGGCATGGCCAGTGGGTGTTGAATAGACCCACTCATTCCACCAACACACACACCCCTCTATGTATCCATCTGGACTCTGAAAAGAACACTTGGTTTGGAGTCAGATGGTCTGGGTTCAAATCTCTTCCCTGACATTTATCATCAGGGTGACCCTGTTCAATCATGGTGCCTCTGTGGGCCTCGGATTCCTCAGCTATAAAATGAGTGGGTCGTCCTAGATGATTTCTGGGTTCCATTCCAGCTCTAAATGAATGAGACTAGGAAAACTCTTGAATTTATTTTTTTCAATTCCCAAAAATCCATCCCCCATTGTAACAAAAGAGGCTGGCTCTCATTTTTTTGTCAATTCATAAAAATCTATTCTCTATCTGTCTCACTTCCCCCCCTCAAAAATTGTAAGCAAAGGGCTTAGTTGTCTGGGTGGGTCTGGGGAGTGTGCTTCTTGCGGTGTCTGTGAGGCCTGAGGAGCCCTGTCTTGGGATTCCTTTGGAGAGAGGTAGGAAGAATGCAGAGAAGGCTCTCAGGGATGGAATTCCTTGGCTTCCTGGGAAGCGGGGGCATGATTGATGCAGGGGGAAGAGCACTGTGTTTGCAGTCTGAGGAACTGGGCTTGATTCCGTTGTTTGTGAGTGAACAAACACACTGCTTTCCCTTTCTAGGCCTCAGTGACCCTCTCTGTAAAATGAGGGTGTTGTTCTGGTTGTCTCTCAGTCTGTGATCCTATGAATGGGATTGTTGGTTTCTCTCCTGGAGACTTGAAGGACATGGTAGAGCCCTCAGGCTTTCTGGGAAGCCCTGGAGGAGGGTGGGGCAAGGGAAGGAGTTGGGGACATGGAGATGTGGCCAGACCCCTGGATCTCTGAGTTTAGCCTCTGGTGGGTCACTTCCTCTGCCTGAGGCAAAGCAGTGGCCTCTGGGAAAGAGGCAAGAGTGGGAGCCCGGGTCAGGTAGCTCAGGTTTCCAGCTGCCTCCCAGGTCTAGCCAGCCAGCCTGTGTGCAATTGGACACCTTGGCCCAGGCAAGGTGATGCTAGGCCCTGATAGGCTAGGCTCAGGGCCATGGCAACAGGTGGCCCGCCCTCCCCCAGCCCTGACACCCACCTCCCTGCATCTTGGAGCTCTTCTCCTGTAGCCAATGGGCTGCTTGTATATCTCGTGGGGAGGGCCTTTCTGGCTCCCCTGCCCCCTCTCTGGGTAGCACTTCGCTGCTGGAGAGTTCCCTTGGGCAGAGTGAGGAGGCACCAGGGAGTCATGTTGGGCAGGATGCCAGACCCAGCATCTCCTTCTCTGGGGAGGGCAGAGTCCGCATTGGGCTGCTGAGGTCCTTAATAGCCATCCCCTCCCACCAGTCATCCCACCCTGTAAGGATGTGGCAGGTAGGAGCCCCGGGCCCCCTGGCAGGGCCCATCTCCGGCAACAACAGCCAGGTATGGTCTTCAAAACCATCCTGCCTTTGGCTTCTCCCTGGCCCCCAATCCGGGGCCTTTGGAGGGATCTGGTTCATCCAGTGCTCTTCCCTGGCCCCCTTCCGCTCCCCAGCTCTCCTCTGGGCTCCTGCCTGAGAGAGCTGGCTCCTTTGCACTTGGGTGCCCGGCACTTCCCAGGAAAGGCAGATCTCTTTGGGTGAAGGAGTGACAGGGGGAGGACTGGAAAGAGAGGGGTAGGTGAATGTCCCCATCATCCTGGAGTACCAGGTGAGCCCATCAGTGGGATGGGTTGGGGGCAAGGCTCTAAGAGCTTATGTCGGAGAAAGAATTGGGGATTTATAATCAAGGGATCTGGGTTTGAAATCTGATTCTGCTGCTTATTACCCGTGTGATCTGGGGCAAGTGACTTCAACTCTGGTGTGTCAGCATCTTGGTCTGTAAAATGGGTTGGACTGGATGATCTCTGAGCCAATTCCCTTCCAGGTCCATCTGTGGAATTCTGACTGTACACTACCTTTCTGCTTGGCTTTCAGCTCTGTCTGGAGTAAAGAGGGGGTGCTGAGGAGGAGGACTTTTGAAACCCAGAAAGACATAGGGTAGAATGATGGGTTCTTTTTCTCATCTAAAGGACCAAGCAGAACTTTTGAGGAAGGCAGAGCAGGATAACCTCAGTCCCTGGTTCTGGTCCCTAAGCATAGTCAGCAAGGCTGTGCCCATATCAGCCCGGAACAGAAAATACCTTTGACTTTCCTGTTTTCCCCTGGGTGTCTGTATCACAGGCTGGGTGGGCCACAGCTAGGGCTGTGTGTGGTTCTAAGAACTGTGATAGCTGGCAAAGGCTCCTGGTTCCCGATCCTTCTCATGTCTGGTCAATTTTTAAAAACTGTATTATAAATTAATAAGCATTTATTTTCTCTCTCCTGCTTATCCCTCCCCCCCAAAAAACCCAACCCCCCTGTTATGACTATATATAGTCAAACAAAACAGATTTCCATGTTGGCCTCTTTCAAGAATGTGTGTTTTATTCTGCACCCTTTGTCCATGACTTGCCTCTGTCAGGAGCTGGGCATGCTGCTCAGTTTCAGTCCCTCTTGACAGCTCTCTCTTATCTCTTCCTCCCCAGCCCGATCTCCTCAACTTTAAGAAGGGATGGATGTCCATTCTGGATGAACCAGGAGAGGTAAGAGAAGCATCGTATTGGGGAAAGGTTCAGGGCTGGGGTCTCCTATGTACTTGCCATGTCTCCACTTCTCAAAGCCAAATGATTACCACCTTCCTTCCTCCCTCCCTCCTTCCCTTCTTTCCTTCTTCTCTCCTTTCTTCCCTCCTTTCCTTCCTTTCTTCCCTCCTTTCCTTCCTTCCTCCCTCCTTCCCTCCTTTCCTTCCTTTCTTCCCTCCTTTCCTTCCTTCCTTCCCTTCTTCCTTCTTTCCTCCCTCCTTCCCTTTCTCCTTTCTTTCCTCTCTCCCTCCCCCCTTTCCCTTCATTCTTCCCTCCTTCCTTCCTCTTACCCCCTTACCTTACACAGCTAAGAAGTTTCTGAGGCCATATTTGAACCCAGGACCACCCATCTCTATGCCTACCTTTCACTGAGCCACCTTGTTGCTCATTCTCTTTTTCTCATATCAGAGTGCTGATTCAAGAGTCTGACAGAGTACTTAGATTCAAATCCTGCCTGTTTGTGTGATCTTAGACCAGTCACTTGACCTGGTTCTCAGTCTCCTCTTTCATAAAATGATGAGCTCTTGGATCCCCTCAAGTTCTAAATCTAGGACTGTGTGACCTAGGCCATGTCATTTAATTTCCTTGGTCCTCAGTTTCCCCATTTGTGGGGATCAGACTAGATGGCCTCTGAGGTCTCTTCCAGCTGCCTCTGTGCCTCCGTTTCCCCATCTGTAAAATGAGGGGGTCAGACTAGATGGCCTCCGAGATCCCTTTCTCCTTTGGAGCTAGGATTCTAAATGAGATCATACGTGTGAAGTGCTTTAAGGTATAGAAGTGTTATCATGGCAGTTCTTCCTCCCATTCTCACTCTGATAAAGTGTAAAGGAATGTTCCGAGGATGACGTAGGCAGCTGAAGGCCAGGACGCTGTCTTTCCTGCCCTCCGAGCTCGGGGCAAGGTGGGGATGGAATGTGAGATCTAATGAGAATGGCCTGCCCAACGAGGCAGAAACAGCAGGCCTCATTCGGGTCCCGGGCTTCCCCGGGGCTCGCCTTCCTTCGCTGCCATGTGGCTTAATGGAAGGAGCCTGGGCCTTGAGTCAGGAGACCGGCCATGGAGGCCCAGTGCTTCTCTGCTAGCCTCACTTGGGCCCGGGTCTTCCGCCCAGGGGCGTCCTTTCCCTCGGCTGGAAGTCGGACTAGATCGTGGGTGCTTAACCTGGGGAGGGGGTCACGGACCTCTCGGGGACCCTTGTTGGAATCTAGCATCCCGAGATGACGAAGCAAACCGATCCCTCTGGATGTGGCCCGAACGAGCTCTGAGAGAGAGCCTGGGGAAGAATGCCCCGACTGGGGACGTTTGGAGGTCCCACCAGCTCCCCTTGCCCGGCCTCGGCTCCACTCACTGAGGGGGGGAGGAGGAGGCGGTGGGAGCCCCGATCTGCGCCCAGGACAATAGGCAGGTCAGGTTTAAGGGATCCATTACATATCCAAGGTATTGGCAGCCAGCCAGACCCGACAGGAGGCTTCAAGAAATGCTCTAAGCTGTCTCTGTGTGTCCGGTTCCCTGCTCCTGGTGCCAGAAAAAAGGCCACTTCCCATTGGAGGCCTCTCCACCAGGGGTGCCGAGGTTTGGAAGGGGGTTCGGGGGATGAGCAGTGGAGGGAGGATCCTGGGCATCAGAGGCAGGAAGGGGCCTCCTCACCTCGGTAACGTGTCTCCTGAAGAGACCTGCTATTGCTCGCTCTCCTCCTGACCAGTAGCCATGGAATCCTGGACCCTTAGTAGGGCCTCTCATCTAGTCGCCTCATTTTGCAGATGGGAAAACTGAGGCCCAGGTTGGGGAGATTTCTAAATACTCAAGGCCACGCAGCTGGTGAGTGGCAGAGGGGAGACAGGAAGCCCAAGTTCCCTTCAGGCCCAGTTCTTTCTGTCCACTCAGACAGAAGACGGATCATACCCATTGAACCAGGCACTTCCCCTTCCATCCTGTGCCCTGGGTTTTTCCCCTTCCAAAAAAAGCAAATTGTCTCAGCTTGGGATGAAGGAGTCCTGAGCTTTCTAGGCCAGGAAGTGAACATAGCCCACATTGTTATTTTGGGTTTGCTTCTCCCGTCTTTATTTGTCAAGAGTCCTGAATTCAAATTCCTACTCTGATGCATCCTGGCTGTGTGACCTTGGGCAAGTCACCTACCCTGCATCTCAGCCTCCTCCCTGTGTAAAATAGACAATACATGGCTTCTCAGAAGCTTCCCCTCTCAAGATCTAGGATCCTTTTAAAAATTCATCTTATCTTTTTTCTTTTCATTTAAAAATTAATTTTTTATTTAAAAAATGTTTTCCCATGTTTCATTTTCTTTCCCTCTCCTCTTCCCTCCCCCCTCCCAGAGCTGACAAGCCATTCCACTGGGTTGTACCAATGTTATCACATGATTCCATTTCCATAGTATTCATTTTTGCTCTAGAGTGATCTTTTAAAGCCAAAACCCAAATCTCATCCCCATATATACATATGATAAATGATAAGCGATATGTTTTGCTTTCATGTTTCTCTCAATGTGGATAGCCTTCTTTCTCATAATTTCTAGGGTCAGGGGGCAGCTGGGTGGCTCAGGGGATGGAGAGTCAGGCCCAGAGATGGGAGGTTCTGGGTTCCAATCTGGCCTCAGACACTCCCTAGCTGTGTTACCTTGAGCAAGTCACTTAACCCCCATGGCCTCACCCTTACTCCTGTTCAGCCTTGGAACTGATACCCAGTATTGATTCTAAGATGGAAAGATAAGGTTTAAAAAAATAGTTCTAGGATCCTTTTGCCTTGGGTAAGTCATTTCCCTTGGGCCTCAGTTTGTCCATCTGCAAAATGAGGAGATTCAACTAGGTGATCTCTTTCAACTCGGTGATGTCTGAGGTCCCTCCCAGCTCTACCCCCGGAATCCTCTGGCCTTAGAAGGTCCCTGCGCCGAGTCTCCATCCATGAAATGAAGCATAGGTGGCCCCTGCCCCTTCCAGCGGCAGACCTCCGACCCCAGGACTCCCCAGTAGCCCCGCGGTAGACCAGCTCAGTCCCGACGGAAGGAGGGTCTTCTGCTCTCACCCTGTGAGGCGAGGCCCGAAAGGCTGCCCGCCCCGGGGCTCCTCCCCAGCCGTTCTTCAGCTCATTTCTCATCTCGGTGCCAGGAAGAACCCTTCCCCCTAGTTCTGCCCTGAGCCTGTCCCCCCTCGCTGGCCTGTTGGCTGGCCCGGTGCCCCGGCAGGCTTTCATTGCCGCCAGGGGCTGCCCTGGCCTGAGGCCTCTCCAGGGCTTCGCAGCCAGAGTGGAGAGAAGCCTGCATCGTTGGTCAGAGGACCAGGTTCGCTTCAGCTGTCCGGCTGTCCCTGGGAAGGGGAGGGAAGGGGCCCCCCTCCGGGGAGGACGAGGCTAGACCAGATCGCCTTCGTTTCCACTCCAGCCTGTTTCTTCAGCGGCTCCCCAGAGCGTGGGCACGATGTGGGGCCGAGCCGGGCCTCCCCCAGTCACCGGCTGTGCACCCGGCCTTTTTCCTGCGGGTGCTCAGGGGACCCCGCGCACACACCCGGCCCGCCGAGGGCCCAGTTCTTTCCTGGGAAGCAGGAGTCGTGGAGTCCCTCAGGAGCGGGGAGGAGCCCAAGATGAGAGAGCGTGGCGGAGCCGGCAGGGCCTTGGCACCCAGAGGAGAGGGCCTGGCCTCCTGGGCCGCCAGAAACGCTGTTGGAGAGCTCACGGCTCTCAGACATCTTCCCTTGTGATCCCCCCTCGGCCCCTCTGGGGGGCAGCCGGGGGCTCCCTGGATAGATACTGAGGAAGGAACTGAGGCCAGGGAGAGGCAGCCACTGGCCCCAGAGGGCTCTTCCCGGAGCTACAGTCTTTGGGCAATCCACAGCTCGAGTGAGCCGCCGCTGGGGACCCAGCGGCATTCCAGGCTGGATGGGGCGCCCTGAGCCAAGGCTTCCAGCTCCGCCTCGGCTCTCTGAAGGTTTTCATTTGGAATTGGGGGGAGGGGGGAGGGGATCTTGTAAGGGGGGCCTGGGTCCTCGTCCTGGAGGCCAGTGAGCAGGGAGGGCACCCAGGGGGCCCTGATTGCACTGCTGGGCAGGGTTTCTGGTAACGGGAGGCAGCGGGGAATGGGGCACTTTTTCCATTAATAGCCCTTCAGAGTGCAGGACCCGGTGCCAGGAAGACCTGAGTTGAAATCTAGCCTCAGATCCTTACTGTGTGATCTTACATTGAATCTCTGCCAGCCTCAGTTTCCCCATCTGTAAATGAGATCATCATACACTCCCTCCCAGTAGCGTGTAAAGTGCTCTGCCAACTTAAGTCACTACAGAAATGCTAACTTATTACCGTGCCAGACTTTCTCCCTGTTTTCCATGTGGGAAACTGAGGTTCAGTAATGAAATTCCTCATCCCATCTAGACAGTAGCCCAGGCAGGATCTGAACTCTGGTCTCCCATGCTGAGGTCCCCAGGTCCAGATTCCACCTCTAAGGTTCCTTTCCCCGTACCAGAGTCTCGTCCTTATCTCGGGCAAGGCCCTTCCTGACGGAGGAGAAGGGCCAGCCCAGATCATGGCCGATAAGGTCCTCTCTCTCCATCCCTGGTGCTCAGTGACTCAGCCTGCTGCAGAGGCTCCTTTGCTGTGGACTCCGGCGGGGCTGGTCTGGTGGAGTTCATTCTTGATGGGGCGCCTTGCCCCAGTGGCCACCTCCTGGGCAGGAGATCTAATTACGTGTACCTCCATTGCCCTCTAGAGGTTTGTGCCTGATGGTAATTAGATCAGAGGCTGCAGTCGAGTCTCCTTTTTTTTTTTTAAACAATATTTTATTTGGTCATTTCAAAACATTATTCATTGGAGACAATGATCATTTTCTTTTCTCTCCCCCCCCCCACCTCTCCCATAGCCAACGCTTGATTCCACTGGGTATCACATGTGTTCTTGATTCGAACCCATTTCCATGTTGTTGGTATTTGCACCAGAGTGTTCATTTAGAGTCTCTCCTCAGTCGTGTCCCCTCCACCCCTGTAGTCAAACAGTTGCTTTTCATCGGTGTTTTTACTCCCACAGTTTATCCTTTGCTTATGAGTAGTGTTTTTTTCCTCCTGGATCCCTGCAGATTGTTCAGGGACATTACACCGCCACTAATGGAGAAGTCCATTACGTTCGATTGTACCACAATGTATCAGTCTCTGTGTATAATGTTTTCCTGGTTCTGCTCCTCACTCTGCATCACTTCCTGGAGGTTGTTCCAGTCTCCATGGAATCCCTCCACTTTATTATTCCTTTTAGCACAATAGTATTCCATCACCAACATATACCACAATTTGTTCAGCCATTCCCCAATTGAAGGGAATCCCCTCATTTTCCAGTTTTTTGCCACCACAAAGAGCGCAGCTATGAATATTCTTGTACAAGTCTTTTTCCTTATTATCTCTTTGGGGTACAAGCCCAGCAGTGCTATGGCTGGATCAAAGGGCAGACAGTCTTTTGTCACCCTTTGGGCATAGTTCCAAATTGCCCTCCAGAATGGTTGGATCAGTTCACAACTCCACCAGCAATGAATTAGTGTCCCCACTTTGCCACATCCCCTCCAGCATTCATTACTTTCCTTTGCTGTCATGTTAGCCAATCTGCTAGGTGTGAGGTGATACCTCAGATTTGTTTTGATTTGCATCTCTCTGATTATAAGAGATTTAGAACACTTTTTCATGTGCTTATTAATAGTTTTGATTTCTTTGGCTGAGAACTGCCTATTCATGTCCCTTGCCCATTTATCAATTGGAAAATGGCTTGATTTTTTGTACAACTGGTTTAGCTCTTTATAGATTTGAGTAATTAGACCTTTGTCAGAGGTTTTTGTTACGAAGATTGTTTCCCAATTTGTTGCTTTCCTTCTGATTTTAGTTACATTGGTTTTGTTTGTACAAAAGCTTTTTAATTTGATGTAGTCAAAATTATTTATTTTGCATTTTGTGACTCTTTCTAAGTCTTGCTTGGTTTTAAAATCTTTCCCTTCCCAAAGGTCTGACATGTATACTATTCTGTGTTTACCCAATTTACTTATAGTTTCCTTCTATATGTTCAAGTCATTCACCCATTCTGAGTTTATCTTGGTGTAGGATGTGAGGTGTTGATCCAAACCTAATCTCTCCCACACTGTCTTCCAATTTTCCCAGCAGTTTTTATCGAATAGTGCAGGTCTCCTTTTACAGATGAAGAAATTGAGGTTCGGAGAACATCACAGAACTAGAGCTGGAAGAGGCCTCAGAAACTAACCCCCCTCCCCATTTTAAGGAGTCGAAAACTGAGGCTCAGGAAGGATAAGGGACCTATCCAAGGCCATACAGATAGTCCATGGCAGTGCTAGGATTGGAACTGAGGTTCTCTGCCTCCAAATGTAGTGTCCTGTCTGATTCCTGAGTTCCAAACCTTGTTTGGTTACTCCCTGATTACATCATCTCCTTCTGACTTAGTTTCCCTTTCTGTAAGACGGTGGGGTAAATCAAAGCTCGTGCAATCTAGAGGGATCAGGAGGCATCTGTTCTAATTCCCCCATTCTACAAATGAGGAGACTTGGACCCAGAAAAAGGAAGTGGTTTGTCCTGTCTTGCAACCTTCCATTAGCAGAGCCAGGATTTGAACTCAGACTTTCTAAGTCCTAATCTCATTTTCTTCCCCCTCTCTCATCCTGACTCTCCTTTGAATTGTTGGGTTCAACATGTAAAGCTAGAAGATCCTCAGAAGGTCACCTAGTCTAGAAACTTATTTTAATAGAATTAGTCCTCTTTGGAAACCTCATTTTCATTTTTAGTTTCTTTTAAATATTTTTCCATGGTTCCATGATTCATGTGGTCTCTCTCCCCTCCCAGAGTGGACAAGCCTTTCCACTGGCTTCTACATGTCTTATCACTTGATACCTATTTCCATATCTAAACCTAGATATTTTATGTTCATTTAAAAACATGATTCCTAGAAGAGGTCCAGAGGCTTCACCCTCCCGACTGCCTAAAGGGCCCAGGAAACAAAACTGCATTGGTTGCTAGGTGACTCAGTAGCATGAGAGCCAGGCTTAGGTCCTGGGTTCAAATCTGGCCTCAGATACCTCCTAGCTTTGTGACTCCGGGCAAATCACCTAACCCCATTTCCTAGCCCTGACTGCTCTTCTACCTTGGACCTCATGCACAGTATTGATTCTTTTTTTTTCCCCCAACTTTTCAAAAATTTGATTTAATTAATTTACAGTATTGATTCTAAGATGGAAGGGAAGGGTTTAAAAAAATCTGTGATATCATTCAACCCCCTCCTTTTTACTAAAGAGGAAACTGAGACCTTGAGAGAGACCCCTTCAGGGTCACACAGCTAATAAGTGGCAGAGATTTCCTAATGGATGTTCAAATCCAGTGTTCTGAATCCTTTTAGTAATCATGAGCTGCTTGTCTTGCATTTAAAGGGCCCAGGTAAGTGGCCAATAAGTCATGGAACCTGGAGTCTTCTGAGGAGCTCAAGCCACCTTCTAATGTAACCCCCTGGTTCTAAGCCACCCAACTAGAGAATTTCTAATTTCATGCACTGGACTTGAAATCAGGGAGATTCTTCTTCCTGAGTTCAAATCCAGCTTCAGATACTTCCTAGCTGTGTGATCCTGGGCAAGTCACTTTACCTTGTCTGCCTCAGTTTCCTCATCTGTAAAATGAGCTGGAGGAGGAATGACACACCATTCCAGTATCTTTGCTAAGAAAACTCCAAAGTGGAGCCATAGAGTCAGACACAACTTAAACAACTGAACAACAACACACCACAGAGTACTTAGTGGACTTGCTTGAACCCTGGGAAGGCTGCTTCAGTATCCAGCCACCTCCTGTGCCAGCATCCATCCATACTGCCTGCCCCCTTACCAACCATCCCCAGCCAGCCTGGGCAAGTCACTTAACCCCTAATGCTCTAAATCAGGACTCTGATCCTCTGGCAAGTCAGGTTCCCCAGGCCTCAGTTTCCTCATCTGTAAAATGAAGGACTGCACCTAATTAGGGTTTCTTAACCTGGGGTCTGTGAACATCTGTTTTTTTTTAATGTCATAACTATTTTTCTTTTTTATCATATCTTTTTTCCAAATTATATGTAGATACAATTTTAATAATCATTTTCTGACATTTTGTGACCCATGTTCTCTTCCTCCCTCCCATACCTTCCTGCTCCCCAAGATGGCAGGTAATATTGGCAGCTGTGTTTTGTTGTAGTGAAAAAATTACCTTTTAAGATTGTTATAATATTGAACAATGGCCACCAAGGAATTTACTTATGAAATTCCTAAAATGAAACACTCAAGTCAGAATAGAGTTTATGGAGGTTTAATCACAACGGGAGTAGGGAAAAGGAGAGGGAGAGAAGGAGAGAGGAGAAAAGGGAAAGGGGCTACTCAACCTCTGACCAAGGCAGAGGGAGTTTAGGCCCAAAGGGCCAAGGTAGAGAAGGAATCAGTCCTTGACTCACGTGACCGATCTGAAGGGAAGCTGTCTGTGGGCATCCTCCCTGTCCAAGCTTCTAACACGAACTCTCTTCTAGCCCTGTCCACAGGAAGTACGCGAATTTCTGAGGCTGCTCTCTCTGTCACTTCCTGTGCCTCACAAGTGCCAATGGTGGCTCAAGCTTGGCTTAGGACAGCCCAGGTGGGCAGTTAGTTATTTCTGATTTGTCCTTGACTAGCACATGCCCGTGTAGTGTGGGTGTGCACAATTTTGGATGCTAGACCAAGATGGAGATTTTAAAATTCACAATCCCCCCTGATGATGATTGGGGGACTAGTCTCTCCAATTGATCACTAAACATAAGCGTACTGCACCCAAAAAAATTCTAACTGTAAGTGTATACAAAATTTTTACCCACTAAGAGGAAAACTATAATAGTTGTAGATATGGGGAAATAGAGGAGAGAGAAAGACAGCAAACCAATGTTTTGCTGGGCGCATTGACAAAAGCCAATTAGGGGGCAGTCCCCTTTGGCATAAGAGTGTACATTCAAAATAAATGTTCAATCAACCACACCCCAAGGTTCATTCTGGATCTTCCTGTAGTGAAACGGTTTAGATATCTTTCTGCAAACAGTTTATTCTCTGGATTCAGTTAGTTAGCAAGCTTCTTCTCTGAAGATTTATCTCAAACAAAATTTAAATCTTGGATTTGATGAAATACAATCCCCCCTGAAGAAAGTGTTGAAAAAATACTGCGTCCAGCTGAGGATGCAAGTTTTAGTTGTGGGGGTGTGTGAGTTAATCCAAAAGGAAAACAAAACATTTTTAATCTTGTGTTTTCTTATTTTATACAGTTTAAAACGTTATTCTGGAAGCAGCTCGGTGGCTCAGTGGATGGAGGGCCAGGCCTAGAGATGGGAGGTCCTGGGTTCAAATATGGCCTCAGACTCTTCCCAGCTGGGTGACCCTGGGCAAGTCATTTGACTCCCATTGCCTAGGCCTTATCACTCGTCTGCCCAAGAATCAAATTGGTTCTAAAATGGAAAGTAAGGGTAAAAATATTTTTTAAAACATTATTCTGAGAAGAGACCAGCCTGCCTGCCTGCCTTCCAGAGGTGGGATTCATGATACCAAAAAGGTTAAGAACTGGCTTCAATGGGTCTTTGGGCTCTCAATGTAGGATTCTGTGTCTTTTCCAAGTCTCAGTTTCCTCTATTGTCAAGTGAGGAGGCTGGGCTAGAAGGCCGAGCATTTCTATGATCTTGTGGCCATACTTGCTGACCCCTGTATGCCAGCTCTGTTTCACCTTTATATGCCTTAAAAAAATATTTTTTTTTAACTGTTACCTTCTGTCCTAGAATTAATACTATGTGTTGGTTCCAAGGCAGGAAAGTGGTAGGGGGTAGACCATGGGGGGTGAAGGGACTCTCTCAGCATCACACCGCTAAAGAAGTGTCTGAGGCCAGATTTGAACCCAGAACAGCCCTCCTGTGTCTGAGCCTGGCTCTCCATTCACTGAGCGACCCAGCTGTCTCCCTTCGTATACCTTTGTTCCTGCTTTTCCCTAGAAGGATTTGAACCCAGGTCTCCTGACTCCCAAACCCATGCTTTTCTTCTTATGGCCAAGAATCTTTCCCTTGTAATCAAAGCATCCATCTGTGAGGGTTGAGAATTGGGGCTCCAAACCTTAGACCCTTCTCTCCTCAGCACCTAGCACGGGGCCAGGCACTTAGGAGGTACTGAGTGAATGCCCTTTCCTTCCTTCCTTCCTTCCTTCCTTCCTTCCTTCCTTCCTTCCTTCCTTCCTTCCTTCCTTTCTTCCCTCCTTCCTTCCCTCCTCCTTTCCTTCCTACCTTCCTTCCTTCCCTCCTCCCTTCCTTTCTTCCTTCCTTCCTTCCCTCCTCCCTTCCTTTCTTCCTCCCTTCCTCCCTCCCTCCCTCCCTCCCTTCCTTCCTTCCTTCTTTCCTTCCTTCCCTTTTCCCTTCCTTCCTTCCCTCTTCCCTTCCTTCCTTCCTTCCCTCTTCCCTCCCTTCCATCATCCCTGCCTCCCTTTCTTCCACCCTTCCTTTCCACCCTTGCTCTCTCCCTCCTCCCTTCCTTTCTTCCCTCCTTCCTTCTTCCCTCCTTCCTTCCTTCCTCCCTCCTCCCTTCCTTCCTTCCTCCCTCCCTCCTCTCTCCCTTCCTTCCCTCCTTCCTTCTTTCCTTCCTCCCTTCCTTCACTCCTTCCCTCCTTCCTCCCTTCCTTCCCTCCTTCCTTCCTTCCCTCTTTTCTTCCTTCCCTCTTTTCTTCCTTCCTCCCTTCCTTCCCTCCTTCCCTCCTTCTTTCCCTTCCTTCCTTCCTCCCTCCCTCCCTCCCTTCTCTCCTTCCTTCTCTCTTTTCTTCCTTACTTCCCTCCTTCCCTCCTTCTTTCCTTCCTCCCTTCCTTCACTCCTTCCCTCCTTCTTCCCCTCCTTCCCTCCTTCCTCCTTTCCTTCCCGCCTTCCTTCCTTCCCTCTTTTCTTCCTTCCCTCTTTTCTTCCTTCCTCCCTTCCTTCCCTCCTTCCTTCCCTTCCTTCCTTCCTCCCTCCCTCCCTTCCTTCTCTCCTTCCTTCTCTCTTTTCTTCCTTACTTCCCTCCTTCCCTCCTTCCTTCCTTCCCTCCCTCCCTCCTTCCTTCCTTCCTTCCTTCCTTCCTTCCTTCTTTCCTTCCTTCCTCCCTCCCTTCCTTCTTTCCTTCCTTCCTTCCTTCCTTCCTTCCTTCCTTCCTTCCTTCCTTCCTTCCTTCCTTCCTTCCTTCCTTCCTTCCTTCCTTCCTTCTTTCCTTCCTTCCTTCCTTCCTTCCTTCCTTCCTTCCTTCCTTCACTGCAGCCCTTCATTACTAGCGCTTCCCTGTGCTCCTCGCTCTCCTCCTCACCCTCTCCACCCCTGCAGTGGGGCCTTCCTGGCAGCTGTGACCTCCCAGGGCTAACCCCAGCCTCTCTCCCTCTCTTTCCCTCCTCCTCCTCCCACAGTGGAAGAAGCACTGGTTTGTGTTGACTGACTCCAGCCTCAAGTATTACCGGGACTCAAATGCCGAGGAGGTAAGAGTGGGCCGGGCCAGGGAGCCTCGCTGGGCTCTTCTGGGGAGAGCGCCCTTCGGGCAAAGGGGGCCGGGGCACAGAGGGGCAGGCTGAAGGAAGGATGCCTTGGTTTTGCTCAATTCCCCCCTTTTTTGTCCTTGGTCATGGGGAAAGGGAAGGAGAAGGAATAGGTTGGGAAATGAAGGAAATAGTTCAACAAAATAGCTGAAAACGGTTCGAGGATGAGAGAAAATGGCACAAATAATAAAGGGGGCAGCTGGGTGTCTCAGTGGGTAGAGAGCCAGGCCCAGAGGCCTGAGTTCCAGTCTGGCCTCCGGCGTCCTCGCTGCGTGACCCCGTGGCCCAGCCCTGATGGCTCTTCTGCCTTGGAGCCACTACATGGTATTGACTCTAAGACGGAAGGTGAGGGATAAAAGAAGAAAATAGAGAGAGAGGAGAGCTGCCTGGCCTCCTTGCAGGGCCAGGCTGAACTGGAAGCCAGGGGATTATGGGACCGGGGTGGGCCGGAGCATCCGGAGCCCTGATGAGCCGAGTTCTGTCTCAGGCTGATGAGCTGGACGGAGAGATCGACCTGCGTTCCTGCACCGATGTGACTGAGTTCCCCGTCCAGCGCAACTATGGCTTCCAGATCCACGTGAGTGCAGAGGGCTGGGGGGCTCAGACATGGCACATCCTAGAACTTTAAACCAGGAAGAGAGACCTCCGGGGCCTGGGAAAGGGCCTTGGGAGGCCCAGGGCCTGGATTCAAATCCTGCCTCGGAGGCACGTGGTTTCTGTGCTCTTTGACTGAGGCTCTTCGTCAGGGAGGTGGGCTGCTCCCTCCGCTCCAGCCCCACGGCTCTGGTGGTTAGGCGGGCACCTTGCCCCCTCCCTCTGAGGCTCCCTCTCTGCCCAATGAGCCCCCTGACGGCTCTCTGCACCCCCAGTGCCGTCTTGGGGGAGGGGAGGGGCAGGGCCGACTTTGGGGTAACCCGCCCATTGGCTTCTCCTCGCAGACCAAAGAAGCCATCTTCACGCTGTCGGCCATGACGTCGGGCATCCGCAGGAACTGGATTGAGGCCCTGAGGAAGACGGTGCGGCCAGCCAGTGCCCCCGATGTCACCAAGTAGGTGCCGGGATGCCCCCGGGGTGGGAGCGAGGGAGGGGAGACGGCATCGCCCCGCGGCGTGGGGATGACCCGTACCTTCCGGAATGCCTCCTCTTGGAGCGTTGCCCGGGGCAGGGACCGGTGGGTGAAGTGAGCTACCCGGGCTCACGCAGCCAGGACAGGTTGGAGGCAGGTCCGGCAGCGCCGTCCCCCTGGCTGCTCGCTGCCCGCTTCACTGATCACCAACATATTAATAAGGAACATGTATGTAACAGCAGTCTAGACAGGCACAAAGGCTTGGTCTGGTCAGGAAGACTCCTCTTCCTGAGTTCAAATCCAGCCTCAGACACTTGTGAACCGTGTGACCCTGGGCAAGTCACTTAACCACCCTGTTTGCCTCCGTTTCCTTATCTGTAAAGTGGGGCATGTAGGTGGCTCAGTGGATAAAGTGCCAGGCTTTAAGTCAGGCAGACTCCTCTTCCTGAGTTCTGTTTCTAGCCCTTATTTAGCTGTATGACCCTGGCCAAGTCACTTCCGCCTGTTTGCCTCCGTTTTTCATCTGTAAAATGAGTTAGAAAAGGAAATGGTAAACCCCTCCGGGGTGTCTGCCCAGAACATCCCAAGCGGGGTCCCAGAGTTGGGCACGACCGAGCAGTAACCTCCTACAGCTTGTCAAGGGCCTCTCAGTCTCCCCGTAACCCTGCAGGCTAGCCCCCTTTTACAGATGACAAAACCGAATCTCAGAGAGGAGAGAGATCTCACAGTCTCACAGCTACTACATCCCCTGCCCTCAAGGACTTCACGCTCTCCTTGGGGACAGTTCATACAAATAAATGGAAGGTGACCCGAGAAAGGCAAGACTACTCACAAGAGGGGGAATCAGGGAGGCCTTCCTGGAAGCAATGGGCCAGGAGCTGAGCCTGGGGTGAACTTAAGGGTGCTGTGAAGGGGCAGCTAGGTAGCGCAGTGGAGAGAGCATCAGGCCTGGAGTGAAGGGGACCCGGGTTCAAATGTGGCGTCAGACACATCCCAGCTGTGCCACCCTGATTGCCCAGCCCGGCCTCTCTTAGAAGAGATGCACAGGGGCAGTGGGTGGCTCAGCGGAGGGAGAGCCAGGCCCAGAGGCGGGAGGTCCCGGCTTCCCTGGCCAGCTGGGCGCCCCTGGGCCAGTCCCTTTGCCCGCCCTCGTTGGAAGGCCTGGCAGCGCGCCCCTCTGACGGGGCTGTCCTCCCCCCGCAGGCTGTCCGACAGCAACAAGGAGAACACCATCCACGGCTACAGCTCCCAGAAGGGCTCGTCCAGGGCCGAGGAGCAGCGTCCGGCCCCGGAAGTCATCGGCCGGAGCACCGGCCGGAAGGCGGACGGGCCGCGCCAGTCCTTCGACTACGTGGAGCTCTCCCCGCTGCACCAGGGCGCGCCGCAGCGCCGGGGGGGCAGCGTGCGGGGGGCCAAGCAGGAGGAGCTGGAGCGGGACCTGGCCCAGCGCTCCGAGGAGCGCCGCAAGTGGTTCGAGGCGAGCAACAGCCGGGCCGGCGAGCCGGCGGCGGGCGAGGGGCCCCGCAAGGCGCTCGGGGGCCCCCTCACCGAGGACCAGCAGAGCCGGCTCAGCGATGAGATTGAGAAGAAGTGGTTAGAACTGGAGAGGCTGCCCCTGAGGGAGAGCAAACGGGTGCCCCTGACGGCTCTGCTCCCCCAGAGCAAAGGGGAGCACAAGGGGCCTCCCGGAGACTCGACCGAGGCCCTGGAGAAGGAGGTACGGGCCGCTCTCTCGCCCGTGTCCGTGGGCCCGGGGGAGGCCTGAGTCTCCCGGCTTCCCCGAGCGAGCGGAGAGGCTGGGCCGGGGCCTTCCGCCAGCTTCCCCCCCGCACCTCGAGGGCCCCCCGGCACTGACCACCCCGCTCTCCACACAGGTCCAGTCCCTGCGGGCTCAGCTGGAGTCCTGTCGTCTTCGAGGGGATGGTTCCCGGGACCCACCCAAACCTCACGAGGATGGCCACATCCCCCGGGGCTTTATCTCCCAGGTAAAGGGCACCGGGGCCTGAGCGGGGCACGGACAGACGTCCTCTCTTGTGTCCCCCGGGAGAGTCTGGGGGGTGCCCACCCTGTAGGGCCAGGGTCCTCCAGCAGGGGCCAGCGAGGTAGCTTAGTAGACTGAGAGTCAGGCCTAGACAAGAGGTCCTGGGTTCAAATGTGGCCACTTCCTGGTTATGTGGCAAGTCATTCCACCCCCATGGCCCAGCCCTTACTGCTCTTCTGCCTTGAACAAATTCACAGGATTGATTCTAAGGCAGAAGGTGTAAAGGATTTTTTAAAAGTCCTGGGTCTAGAGACAGAATCTGGGTTCCAAACCCTTGTGACTTGTTCCTTCTGTGGCCTTGGACAAGGCATTTAATGTCCTTGAGCCTCAGTTTCCTAATCTGTAGAACAAGACTTTGGGGTTCAACTAGAATCATAGATTTAGAGGTGGATTGAATCCATTTGCCCCATTTTACAAATAAAGAAAACTGAGGCCAAGAGAAGTTAGTTGAGCACCCCAAGGCTACCCAGCTCATAAGATCTGAATTCAGGTCTTCCTGACTCCCAAGTCCCTGCCAACTCCCCCACATTGCCTTCCTGGCTAACCTCAGAGAGTCCCCTCATAGCTCTAGGTCTGGACCCAGTGGAGGAGGGGACCAAGGACAAGAGAGTGATGTTATGAGAGCAGTGAGATCAATTTGGCAGCCCTCCTTCCAGCCTCCCTCTTCCTGTGAGGTCCCCGCCATCTTCCCAGGCACCCCCATTTCCCACCAAGGAGCCTTCCCTGTCCATCGCCCCCGCTCTCCCCTCCCCTCCCCAAAGAGCCGTCGTCCATCCATTCCCTCCTTCCCACTCGGTTGGGCCCCTTCCCTCTGCCCTCGACCGCTGTCGAAGTCACCTCCTAACTTACTGCCCTGAATCCAGAGTCGCCTCCCAAGTCATCCTCCACCCGGCTGTCCAGCTGATTGTCCATTTTTAACGTAGGAAATGGTGAATTTTGTTGTATGCGTTATCTGTTGTATTCTTTGTAAAATGTTTCCAGCGTGATTCCCACCCGCCCTGCTGCCTTCTCTCATGCCTCTGCTCTTCTCCACTCCTGCTTCGAGCTCAGTCCTCCAGATGGCTGTGTCCCATTTCCCACCTCTGTGCCTTTGGATAAATGGCTTCCCTCTGACCTGCAATCCCCTTCCTTCTTGCCTTTCATGCACTGTATTTTGTACCTGTTTGCCTTCCCCGGTAGAATGTAAGCCCCTGGAGGGCAAAGGCTGTTTGTGTCTGAGTGTATCCTCAGGGCTGGCCACAGTGCCTAGCACGGAGCAGGCCCTAATAAATCCTTGAGTTGAGTTGAGTTGAGTTGAATTGAATCAAACTGGAGTAAGTGAGCAGAGAAGACTGGAGTCAGGGAGGACAGTGAGGAGGCTGTGGGCACAACCTCAGTGAGGAGTGGCGAGGCGTTGTGTCAGGGTGATGCCAGCAGGAACGGGCTAGAAAGCACCACCACGGGAGATACCTCGAGGGACAGGGCTTGGTGACTGAGAGAGGAAGGAGTCAGAAGGTGCCTGGGGCTTGGGGGCTGCAGCCTGGGGAGGGGACACTTAGCAGAAAAGGGGAAATCTGAAGCAAGAGCAGATTTGGGGAAGCTCAAGAATTTGTTGTCTCGATGGGAATCTCTAGTGGGGAGAACCGGGGGTCTCCCCCTAGCCGTGATGAGATGGGCACTCAGGGGAGGTGGCAGACTGGAGACTGAGGCGTATGTCAGCTTTGGAAGGGGCTTCAGTAGCCAGCTAGCCCAGGGTACCGTGAACAGCCTCCTTTCTGCAATGCCCTGGACAAGAGCTCCTCCGACCTCTGATGGAAGACCTCCACCACTGAGGACCTCACTGCTCTTCCGAGGAAGCTCCTTTCCCTTTGGAACAGCTCTCGTTGCTGGGAAGTTCTAGCTTTCCTAGAACCTCCATTGATCTCCTTATTCCTCCCTCTGGGGCCAAGCAGCACAAAACGCATCCCTCTTCTCTGTGACAGGCTTTCAGGTATTCGATGACACCTTTCATGGCCCCCTCCTCTCACATCTTCTCTTTTTTTCACCCCTGTTTTCTTCATGGAGCAAACACAAATTCTTCCTTAGACAAAGAACAGAAGAGGGAGAGTGTATAGGAAACTGACTCTCCAGTACATATAGACTGTCTCTTCTCCAGACTAAACACACTCCGCTCTCCTGGCTATTCCTTGTAAGACCTAGTCTCCCATCTCCTCTGGTGCCTTGCTCTGGGCACTCTCAGGCTTGTCAACGGCCATCCTAAAACATGGTACCCAGAGTGGTCTGGCCAGGGGAGAGAACCCTAGTGGATCCTTTGTAGACTCGATAGCTCAGAGGGCGGCCCGTGTCTCTGACAAATCCCAGGACCTCTCATCTATTCCATCACAGACGGAGAGCAGCTGGGGCCCCCTCACTGACAAAATCATGACAGAAAACAAGATGGCCTTAGGTTTTTGGTTGTGGCTCTTGTTTTTTTCCAATCATCCCACTGATCAAATGAAACCCTTAGCAGGAACAGCGAGGTGGCTCAGTGGAGAGTATTGGAACCAATACTTAATCTGGATTCTAAGATGGAAGGTAGGGTTTTAGAAAACGAACACCCCCCCCCCATGCCCCTTAGCTTAGGTAGGTTCTTAATAAATGCTTGTTCCCTCTTCTCTTCCCCACTCTTGTCTCGTACTGAGGACACAGCCCCCTGAGACTCATGGGTCTTTTTTCTCAACAATGGGCACAAACTTCTGCCTTTTTGCCACTCCATTAATGTGCAAGCAAAGTTTACTAAGTTTACTAAGGACACATCTCTCCCTGCCACTACTTATAAGGTTGGATTTTTTTTTTTAACTCAAATGTAGGTCTTTTCACCTAAGCGCATGACCTCCCATCTCATCTTTCCTTTCAGCCTCTGTTTCTGCATCTGTAAAATGGAGATAACAATAGCACCCGCCCCCCAATACAGTTGATTTGAGGATTGATGAGACAATCCATAAGAAGTGCTTCACAAGCCTTAAAGTATACTGAAGTATTCTCAATGATGACTATATTATCATCTTCTTATTAGACTCAACCTAACAGTCTAGCCAAGATGGAGATCTTTTTGAGGCTCACTTCCCTCATCCCATCCGTCTCAGCTCTGTCTCTTCTGCAGATTTGATCATTCTCACTTTCTCCAGTATTCCTCCTTGTGCCTTTATCCGAGTCATCAGGCTATGTTTGTTTGAGTTTCATTTCCCTGACATTTGGCACATAGGAAGTGCTTAATGGATGCCCACTTATTCTTCAGTAAAACTAGTGAACACTATTCACTGGGCAACCAGATTAGAGACTTCTCTTTGAGCAGTCAGGTGAAACTGTGGACCCCTTCTCACAGCTCTGCTTTTAAATGCAAACAATAAAAGACAGAGGGTTTTTTTGAAATAGTTATCAGACTTAAAAAAAACCAACGTCACAGATCCCAGGATGAGAACCCTTTCTCTGCATTGACCGTAAGTCATTAATGGCCACTCTGAGCTCAGTGAGTCAGTCGATCCCAAACCCATCAAACCTCACTAGCACCCAAGTCCCATCCTTCCATCTTGCCCACGAGAGAGAGGTTTTGTCAGCAGCTTCACTGAAAATCAAAGAAACGCTACAGGATATGGCGCAGCTGGGTGATCCCAACAGAGACAGAAGTTAGTCTATCGAGCATCACCCATTCTGATTTACGATAGTCCTTGTATCCTTAAATGAATGGGTGCTTACAAACCACTAGCCTAATGAATATTCATAATGCTAAGGGATGGGGCCATCCCTGTGAGCTTATTGGCATGTGGAAGCTCCTTCAACCAGCCCAAGTTGGCACATCTCTGTTGGCACAATCTTAGAGAACTGCCCAGGGCACTCAGCCAGTTGATGAACCCAGATCCCCTCGCTTTCGGACCAGCTCTCTATCGATTACCCCAGGCTGCTTCTTACGATTACACATATCTAACAGCATTCATCATCCCCGTCGTATTTTGCCGGAAAGAAGCACGAAGCTCTGCATCGGTGAGCTTTTACCATTCAATTTCTTCCCCTTCTGCCAATGATACCAACTCTTTCCGCCCCTCTCCAACGCCGAGGTCCTTCTCTGGTTCTCGGAGATCACGGATAGCCGCTTGGCAATCACATCCGCCTGTTCTTTCTGTGCCCTGGGATGTAGTTCCTTGGGGCCAGATGACTCACCCTGGTGGAGGGTGGCCAGGTGTCCTCTTACGTCTCTTGCTTATCTTGGGTTAAATTCCCTCATTAACCTCTTTTCATTCAGGCTTTTCTGGTCACCTCAGTAAGGAAAGTAGGAGGGGAAGGGTGTCACTTTCTATCTGCTTTCCATTATTGATCATCCCGTTCACCTCTAGTCATGGTCTTGACCCTTCAGTGTGTCTCTTGCCTCCCACTTAGTTTACACAAGGCTTTTGGGGATTGTTTTTGGCATTTGTGCAAGCTGTGGGTCAGTCTGGGCATCCATAGTCCTAGTGCCATCCCAACAGGACTCATCCTCTTTTGTATTCATTCTTGGTTACATGCCCCTGTCACTATTGCTTTCTTGTAATCATTTTTTTTAAGTTAATCTTTTGGGGAGCGCCTGGAGATGGGAGGTCCTGAGTTCAAATGTGGCCTCAGATGCTTCCCAGCTGTGTGACCCTGGGCAAGTCACTTAACCCTCATTGCCTAGCCCTTATCACTCTTCTGCCTTGGAACCAATACACAGTATTGATTCTAAGAGGGAAGGGAAGGGTTTTTTAAAGAGAGAGAGAGCTTTTTTAAAAGTTTATCTTTTTTTATTGATATCTTTTGCTTTTAATGAGCTTTGTTTCTAAATACAGTTCCCTATTCCTACCCCTTTCCTTATCCACTGAGCCAATAAGACCAGCCAGTATATCAGTGTATTGGTCTGACAGCAGATTTGAACCCAATTGTCACTATTTCTTGTGGTGCTGTAATAGCCCATTATATTCACATATCATGGTTATTTGAGCTGTAATCTATGTGCAATTATTCTGTCACTAGTTCTCCACTATCACAAAAAAATGGGGCTTTTGGTGTAAGTGAGACCTCTTATTCTATCTTGGACGTCCTTGGCATATGTCTAGAAATGGGGTCTTCGGATTAGGTGGTCTGACCATTTGAGTCACTTTCTTAGTGTAATTCAAGATTGCTTTCTAGAATGGTGAGACCTCCTGGGAGGCAAGAGACACACTGAAGGGTCAAGACCATGACTGGAGGTGAACTTCCTCAGTATATCTGTTTCCCCAACTCCCTCCAACATTTGTCATTTTCTTTTGTTGACAACTTCACCCATTTCCTGGGTATGAGTTGAAACCTCAGAATTCAACATGTATATCTCTTGGGATCCAGGATTTGGAGCATTTTTTCAAATGGTTACTGGGAGCTTCTTTGGAAAAGTGTTGATTTAATATAAGCTTATATAATTTTCTTATGTATCTTGAATAATACATCTTTATCAGATATTCAGTGCAAAGATTTTTCCAAGTTAACGGCTTCTTGTCTCATTCTAGCTACATTGATTTTGTTCTTGGAAAAAGAAACTTCAATTTCATGTAATCAAAATTTAGATATCTCTTCCTGGGTGTCCTAAAGTCATTTTAATTCTTTTTTTTTTGAGGGGATAGGGATCTTTTTTATTTTTCTTAAACATTCACTTGAAAAAATTTATGAGGTCCAAATTCTCTCCCACCCACTGGGAAGGCACGTAATATGAGAATTATGTAGGTGAAGGCATGCCTAACATATCTCTATTAGTCATATTGCTTAAAAAAAGGCAAGAAAAATAAAGTGAAAAAATAATGATTCGATCTGCACCGTGTTGTTCATCAGTTCTCTCTCTAGAGATGGATAGCATTTTCCATCCTGAGTCCTTTGAACTTGTCTTAAATTGTTCTACTGATGAGAATAGCCAAGCCTTTTACAGTCGGTCATTGCTACAGAATAAGCATCTCTAATTCAGCATGTCCAATGTGGAACTTCCGCCCCCCACCCCACTCCAACCTGCTGTTCCTCCATCCTTCCTTGTTACCATCTTTCTGGTCACCCAAGAGTCAACCTATGAAAGACATTCCCTCTCCCCAGCTCCCTCCATTCAAACACGAATTCTGCCTCCACAGCCTCTGGTGTCCCTATCACCAACCACAACCACTCTAGTGGATGCCATTGTGACCTTCTCTTTTCTCCTTCATCATTTGTTCCAGTAGCCTCCCAATTTGCTCTCCCAGTCTCCAATCTATCCTCCACTCTTCCTAAAGCACAAGTGGGACCCTGTCACTCCTCTACTCAAAAGCCTTCCAAGGATCCCAATTGCCTCTAACATAAAACCGTGCATTTAGAGTCCCTTCATGCGTTGATTTTAACCTACCTGTCCAGTCTTCTCTTGGTGTTCAGTCGTTGCAGTCGTGTCTGACTCTTCATGGCCCCATTTGGGGTTTTATTGGCAAAGATACTGGAGTGGTTTGCCATTTCCTTCTCCAGCTCATTTTACAAACGAGGGACCTGATGCAAACAGGGTCAATTGACTTGCCCAGGGTCACAGAGCTATTAAGTGTCTGAGGCTAGATTTGAATTCTGGAAGATGAGTCTCCCTGATAACAAGCCACCGCTCTATCCACCACCCCACCTAACCTTCTCTCGCATGACTTAATTTTGGTCATTCTACCTTCCAATCAGATGGGCGTCCCTTAGAGCAATATTCCATCTTGCTTCTCGGTCCCTTTGGTCCATATGCGTCTAAGGGAGCACAACAGATACAAAAAGTATTTTTTTTAAATGTGAACTATGCAGAAAGATGTAAAATTCAAGATTTTACACTGGCTTATTAAGAATAATTTTTATCTAGAGGCAGCTGGATGGCTCAGTAAATTGAGAGCCAAGTCTAGAGACAGAAACCTTGAGTTCAAATCTGGCCTCAGATACTTTCTAGCTGGGTAACCTTGGTCAAGTCATTTAACCCCCATTGCCTAGCCCTTATAGCTCTTCTGCCTTGGAACTGATACATGATATTGATTCTAAGATGGAAGGTAAGGGTTTTCATAAAGCAATAATAATAATAATAGGGGGCAGCTGGGTGACTCAGTGGGTTGAGAGCCAGGCCCAGAGATGGGAGGTCCTGGGTTCAAATTTGACTTCATATACTTCCCAGCTGTGTGACCCTAGACAAGTCACTTGACCCCTCCATTGCCTAGCCCTTGCCACTCTTATGCCTTAGAACAATACACGGAATTGATTCTAAGACAGAAGGTAACAGTTTCTAAAAAATTAACAATAATAATAATAACAATAAATCTTATATGCCTCTAATTTACAAATACATATAAACATAAATTCCTCATTGTGTCCGTCATGGATTACAGAACCAGTGTAGGCCCTCCTCACCGCCATCTCTTGGAATCCTTAAATACCTGCTTCTAAAAAACCCAGAGGGTCATGGATGAGCCCCAGCTTAAGAGAGCTCTCTCCTCCCTGGCCCTCCGTGGCTCCTTTGCTCTGGCCCCCTGCAGGAAGCATGTGAGCGGAGCCTAGCGGAGATGGAGTCATCCCACCAGCAGGTGATGGAAGAGTTGCAGCGGCATCACCAGCGAGAACTGGAGCGGCTACAGCAGGAGAAGGAATGGCTTTTGGCGGAGGAGACAGCAGCCACAGCCTCTGGTGAGCCCCCTTCCTACAGCCTTCCGTTCCCTTCCCTGCCTTGAATGGGAAACAGCAAAAACTCAGGAATGGAGGGGATGTCCTAGATCCATAGACTGTCTAGTGGGGAGGGAACCTCAAAGCGATCATCTGGTCATTTGGCAGGTGGGGAAACTGAGGCAGATAAGTAACTTTACCTAAGACGAGGCAATTGAGGGACAGAGTCAAGGGTGCTTCTTGTCCCAGCTCACTGAGCAGTATTAGTTCTGATGTCCTTGTTATCCTTTGGTGTTGCTAAGGTGTTGCAGACCTTGCAAGGATAGAGACCTTATGCTTTTCAAACGCTGCTTAGCTTGATTCTCTCAATAATCTCCTAGGTGGTATCCTCCCCATTTTGCAGATGGCACACAGCTGATTAGTGTCAAAGCTGCTCCTAGTGTCAGTCTGCTTGCTGCTCCTCTTTTCTGCTAAGAAAAAGGATGACAGAAGCTAAGTCGCACAACTACAAAATTTGAGATAACCTATAACAACCTGGTCCTAAAAGGAAATGTACAAATTAAAAGTAATATAATAACTTCAAATATTATATTTTATAAGATTTATTAATGATCGCTAGAAGTAAAGGAATAAAAAGGTAATTATTTAACAAAATAAAACCATGTGTCCAAGCTAAATCTACCTGCTCAATTCCCTTAAAGGGGGGTGGGGATTACTCAAGACTACAAAAATATAACAGTTCCCCTTGTTATGCCAAAGGATTGGTAACTAAAGTGTGATATCCTGAAAATTTTGATATAGAAATTTCATAAAACACAAGTATGCCACGAAACATGGGCAGTTTCAGTAAAACCAGGAAAGAGCTATATGAACTAATTCACCATGCAAGAAGTAGAATGGAGAAACTGATTAATGAAAATAACAATGTTGTAAAGGCCAATAAGTTTGAATTTCACAGCTCTTACTATTATAGTGATCAATCACTATTGCAGAGGATTTATCAATATCTGCCTTCAGAATGAGAACTGATTGATATAAGATGTAGAATACAGTGTTTATGGGACATGGACAGTGTAAAGATTTATTTTGATTGACTACTTTTCTGACAGTTTTTTTTCCAATTTTAGATAGGAAAGTTTGGCAGTGAGGGAGATGAGGAATAGGATTGCCCTTCTCGGAAGGAAGGAAGGAAGGAAGGAAGGAAGGAAGGAAGGAAGGAAGGAAGGAAGGAAGGAAGGAAGGAAGGAAGGAAGGAAGGAAGGAAGGAAGGAAGGAAGATAGAAGATAGATATTGATGGGTTTCTTAAATATATGCAATAGAGCAGGAAGAAGCCTGGGAAAAATGTGGATAGCTTTAAAAGTACCATGTTGAATTTTTTTAATGACTCATAAAGAAAAGCCAATTCTACATATTGGAATTTGTTTCATCTGTTAGTCTTGTTCTATTTTATGCTGTATTAAGTCTTCTGTTTCATACTTGTGAATTTCAAAATTAAAATTAATCAAAAATTAAAAAAATTAATAAATCTACCCTCTCAAAAGCCCCACTCTTCCAAAGCTGCCAACAGGAAGCAAAGAGCGCTGGAAGACCACCCAATTTATCTCCTGCTTACGTCAGCACGTAATGACAGGAAGTCAGTAGGCTCCTGGGAAATGTAGTTCAAAGGTACAAGGTTTCCAGTTATACAGAAGGGACATAAGCCTTCATCAAGACCAACTCACTCATTCTCTAGAGGGGCAATCTGAGGCCTCAAGAGGTCCTAGGCTCATAGACCAATTTTTTTAAACCTTTACCTTCTGTTTTGGAATCCATACCAAGTATCTGTTCCAAAGCAGAAGAGGGGTAAGGGCTAGGCATTTGGGGTTAATGACTTTCCCAGCTAGGAAGTGTCTGAGGCCAAATTTGAACCCAGGATCTCTTATCCTCCATACCTGGCTCTCTATCCACTAAGCTCCCTCCCTAGCTGCTCTGGTTCATAGATCTAGAGAGGTAAGGACCCAGGAGGCCAGCTTGGCCAATCCCCTCATTAAAGTTGAGAAAACCAAGGCCCAAAGGTCAATTACTTATAGGATCAAGGGCTTAGAGTTGGAAGGGACCTCAGAGGATGAACCCAAGAAGTTTGTGACCCAAAACACTTCCTCAGAATGGCTCGACACCGTCTTAGAGGAAGGACATCTTAGTGGCTAGATAGCCCCTGATCTTCTCTCTTCCCTTCTCCACCAGCCATTGAGGCCATGAAGAAAGCCTTTAAGGAAGAGCTCAACAAGGAGCTGGGAAAGACGAGAAGTCTTCAGCAAGGCCCAGAGAGTCTCCGGAAACAGCACCAGTAAGATGATGAGCATGCTAAAGTGGGCTTCATTGGGCCAGGCCATTTGGTGGTCTTTTTTGAATCAGCGAAGCATGGGTGTGCTGGTGAATGTCTAACAACTGGCTTTTGGGGGGAGGGGGGGCAGGAAATTACACAGAAGAGACACTTCTGAGTCTAATCTGCATGATTCAATTATTTTCCAGCCTTTTCTCAAGTCTAGACAATCAACCCATAAATCCAGCCCCTATTTGTAGGATTTGCTGATTTCTGAGGTGTATATTTAACAATCGGCTCTTTTGAGCCAATACAAACCTTCTTACTAAGGCAGTACTAGCCTGCCCCTTCCCCATCTTTACCGAATCACAAGCCCAACCTTTCTTTCCCTTTCTCCTAGAGATTTCACCCAGTCCTCAGGGTGTATCTGGGAACTAATAATGGCAAAGAACTGTGATATGCCACTCCACCAAGAGACGCCGGTAGATAGCAAGGAGGACAGGGAATGTCTGAGATGAGGAGGGCCTTAGACCAGGGAAGGGCAGAGTCGGAAGAAACTGTAGAACATAAAATATCTGAGAACATGAACTCCTCGAGGGGTCCTTAACCTTCTGTGCGTGTCCTGGACCCTCTGACAGTCTGGGGAAGCCCGTCAGCCTCTTCTCAGGTTAATGCTGTTAAAAGCATAAAATACTCTACAGATGATGACAGAGGAAACGAATTCTATTGAACTACAATGAACAAAAACAATTTCTTAAATCCTTGCCTTCTGTCTTAAAATCAGCACTGGCTACCAGTGCCAAGGCAGAAGAGCAGCCGGGGCTCCGTGACTTGCCCAGGGTCACCCCGCTAGGAAGTGTCTGAGTCCAGATTTGAACCCGGGACCTCCTGATTCCGGGCCTGACTTTCAATCCACTGAGCCACCCAGCTGTCCCCAACAAGATAGTTTTTAGAATGAATTTCAGAACAAGGAAGGAAGTTTTTTTTTTAAAAGAACAGCAACAACAATTCATGGAGCCCTTGTTGAGGGAAGCCCTGACCTAGTTTAACTCTCTTATCTTACAGATGCTCCGAAGGGCAGTGACTTGCCCAAGGTTAGGGGGAGAAATGGGGTTAGAACCTCAGTCCCCCGATTCCTGGGTCTGTGTGATTGTCCTTTCTTAAAACGGCTCCTGACTTGTGGCCAGGGGGAGGAAGGCCCCCCAGTTGTCCCGCCTGGCCCTTCCCCCGCCCCTCCTTCCTCGCCCTCGGAGGGGTGAAGCCAGTGAAGTTCTAGGCATGCAGTGGAGGGGGAAGGTGACTCACGCCCCGCTCCTCTCTCCTCCTTCCCCTTCTCCCTGGGCGCCAGGTCTGACGTGGATTCTCTGAAGCGAGAATTGCAGGTTCTCTCGGAGCAATACTCCCAGAAGTGCTTGGAGATCGGAGACCTGACCCGCCAGGCTGAGGAACGGGAGCGCATCTTGCAGCATTGTCAGCAGGAAGGCAAGGGGCTGCTGAGGCAGAACCAGGTAGGAGTCAGGGGACAGAGTCGGGAGAAAATGGGGGGCTGCCCCGACCCCAGTCCTGCTCCAAAAGTCCTGGCCCCTTGTGACCTCCCCGCTAAGGGGGAGACAGAGCGCCGCCCCAGGATGCCCCTGCCCGATTCGGGGATCAGCATGAAAGCTTCCCTGTCCTCAACCCCCGAAAGCGCTGTCCCCCTCCTGCCTCGGTTTCCCTTTCTGTCAAAGGGACTGGGCAAGAGGACCCCGGAGGTCCCTTCCAGCCCCAAGCTCGGTTCCTTTGCTTGCCAGGAACTTCACTCACGCCTTTCAGAAGAGATCGGCCAATTAAGAAACTTCATCGCCTCCCAGGCCTCGAGCGAAGGCCACGGGCGAAACAACGAGAGGAACTCCTACGAACTGAAGGTGAGAGAGCCCATCCCCAGCTCTGGTAGTGAGTGCAAAGAGGCCCGAGTTCCAGGTTGGTTTGGGAGGAAAGACCTTGATCACATTTTCTTTGAACAAGCGGGGGGAGGAGGGGGGCAGCTACATGGCTCAGAAGACAGAGCCAGGCCCAGAGACAAAAGGTCCTGGGTTCAAATCTAGCCTCAAACACGTCCTAGCTGTGTGATCCTGGACAAGACACAACCAACCCTTTGCCTAGCCCTCACCCTTCTGCCTTAAAGGTGTTACCAAAACAGAGTAAGGGCTAAGGGAAATACATTTTATTAATGTCTTTACTGTCATTTGGTGGGGAGAGAGAGAGAGCCTTCCCCACCCCACGCTCATCCTTGCCCTTGTGACAAAGAAGAACAATTAAGGAAAACGAGATTGTCACTCTCACCACCAACTTCACAGGTTTGCCATAAGGAAAAATCGTTTTGCAAACTTTCAAGTGCAATCTGATGTGTGTCCTGGCATTTGCAGACCTACAAGAAGGCCTTAAGGGGAAGGAGAGGGACAAGCAGGCAGAGCCTTGAATGCCGAGCAGAGTTTAGACTGATCACGGGTGTTGGCTGGGGGCTCCTTCGCACCCTCTCCAGCTTGGAACCCCCAGATGGTCAGGGTTGCCCTCTCCCCCTCAGATGCTCCTCCGGGTGAAGGAGAACGAGCTTCAGTACCTGAAGAAGGAAGTTCAGTGCCTCCGGGACGAGCTGCAGATGATATACAAGGTGGGTGTGCGACAGAGGCAGGGGGGCTGCGGAGCCACAAGCCCGCCCCCCACTGCCACCCCTTCCCCTGAGACACAGGGGTGCTGCCTGGCCAGGCCTGTGGAGGGGCATTTCACAGAATAGAGCCCCACACACACCCTTAGGGGGCAGCAGGGAGTAAGGGGCCGGCTGCACCCAGTGCCCAGCCCCTGGTCACCCTGGCTCCCCAGGGGCCTGCTTCAGAAAGTCCGCAGGCCTGCTGCCAGCCTCTGGGGGGCCGGGCGTGTTGGAGATGGAGAAAAGCGGCCCTCCAGTAAGTCTGGGTCTGGGGGCGCTGATCATCCTCAGGGGCTGTGGGGAGGCTCCAGGAAACAGAATTCCAGAATCTTAGAGCCGGAGGAGGGCTTAGAGCCCAAGACCATCCCATCCACCCTGTGCCCGAGCATGACATGCCCTGTGTGCCCACTAAGCTAGACCAGTTCTCGACTCCCTTGTGCCCTTTTTAGTGGGGGAGAGATTGCTTTATGCTCTTCACAATTACTGAGATGGGGGCAGCTGAGGGCAGCTGGGTGGCTCAGTGGATAGAGAGCCAGGTCTAGAGATGGGAGGTCCTGGCCCCAAATTTGGCTTCACAGCACTTTTCCGTGACCCTGGGCAAGTCACTGAACCCCCATGCCCAGCCCTGACCCCTCTTCTGCCTTGGAACCCACCCACAGTACTGATTCTAAGATGGAAGGTGAGAGTTAAAAAAAGTACTGAGGATACACCTCCTCTCCCTCTCCCATGCCCTTCTCCGCCCCCAAACCGGAGGAATCTCACAGGCCAAATTTTGGCACACGTCCATCCCACTGACCCCACTCCTCCTACCCCACCCCACAGGGACCAGTCAGCAAGTGTTCCTTTAGCATCTGGTCAAAGACAGACAAAGACAGAAGTGAACCAGCGCCTGCCCTCAAGGGGCTTCTGCTCACTCGCTCTCTCCCTCCCTCCCTCTCTCTCTACTTACTTCTTCCTCTCTCCATCTCTCTCTCTCTCCTTCCTTCTTTCTCTCTCTCCTTCCTTCTTCCTCTTTCTCTCTCTCCTTCCTTCCTCTCTCTCTCTCCTTCCTTATTCCTCTCTCTTCTTCCTTCTTCCTCTCTCTCCTTCCTTCTTCCTCTTTCTCTCTCCTTCCTTCTTCCTCTCTCTCTCTCTCCTTCCTTCTTCCTCTTTCTCTCTCCTTCCTTCTTCCTCTCTCTCTCTCTCCTTCCTTCTTCCTCTTTCTCTCTCCTTCCTTCTTCCTCTTTCTCTCTCTCCTTCCTTCTTCCTCTTTCTCTCTCTCCTTCCTTCTTCCTCTTTCTCTCTCCTTCCTTCTTCCTCTCTCTCTCTCTCCTTCCTTCTTCCTCTTTCTCTCTCCTTCCTTCTTCCTCTCTCTCTCTCCTTCCTTCTTCCTCTCTTTCTCTCCTTCCTTCTTCCTCTCTCTCTCTCTCTCCCTACCACCTCTCTCCTTTCCTTCCTCTCTCCCTCTCTCCTTGTCTCTGTCTCCTCCCCCCTTTTAAAACTTTACCTTCTGTCTTAGAATCAATACTGCATATTGGTCCCAGGGCAGAAGAGTGGTAAGGTCTAGGCAATGGAGGTCAAGTGACTTGCCCAGGGTCATACAGCTAGAAAGTGGCTGAGGTCAGATTTGAACCAAAGACCTCCCCTCTCTAGGCCTGGCTCTCCATCCACTGAGCCCTCATTGTCGCTATTTTTAAACCACAATCTTCTGTCTTAGAATCAATATTAAGTATTGGTTCCAGGCCTGGCTCTCCATCCACTGAGCTACCCAGCTGCCCTAGAATTCTGCTCCTGAAACCCCTCCCCTTGACCTTTCTCCCGGCAGGACAAGCGCTTTGCCTCAGGGAAGTACCAGGATGTCTACGTGGAGCTGAACCATATCAAGACCCGGTCAGAGTGGGAGATCGAGCAACTGAAGGAACACCTCCGCCTGGCCATGGCTGCGCTCCGAGAAAAGGAGTCGCTGCGCAACAATCTGGACAACTAGAGGTGAGCGGGCGGGCTGGCAGAGGAGAGCCTGCACAAAGGAGGGCTGCAGCGGGGTCCTGAAGGCCGCTTGGGAACTCTGAGGAGCAGAAGGAAGAGAGACGGTGCTGTAGGCATTGGGGACAGCCTTGGCAAGAGCTCCGAGAGTGGAGATGGAGCACGGGGGGAGGAGGAGGAAGCGGCTTCAGAGAGAGGCTCAGGGGAGACCTGGGGCCCGCTAGGAAGGCTCACGATGCAGAGGGGGAGTTTGGGGAGCCAGAGGAGTCGGGCTCTCTCCTGTCCTGTGATAATAATGACGACCCCCCCTCTGCCACGTACCGTGACGTGTTCATCAGGCCGTCTGCCCCGACGGATTGCCTCCTGCTCTTTTGGCATCCTCAGTGCTGGCACATTTCCTTGGCAGGCAGTGGTGTCTGACTCTGTGGCACCATTTAGGGGGTTTCTCCAGCTCATTTTCTGGACAAGAAAGCCGAGGCCAACGGGGTGAAGTGAGTTGCCCAGGGTCACACAGCTAGGGAGTAAGTCGGCCTGACTTCAGGCCTGCCCTTCATCTACTGTGCCACCTCACGTAATATTTTTCACATGTGTATTGTTTATTTTGTGTTTATTTTTATATATTAGGGTAGTATTTCTAGTTGCATGTAATAATAATGCACTGCTTGATTGATGTACTGCTTGATGGTCCCGTATCATGTGCTAGAAAACATGGTCGTTGGGCCGGACGCTCTGTACGGGTCCTCCACGGTCCTTCAGCCGCCCCTTTCAGGCCGACAGAGCAGCGCTGATCGGGCCCATTTAAGGGATCAAGAATGAGGTGGGGGCCGCTGGCTGGCCCAGACACAGGACGGCCTAGGTTTCAATGGCCTCGGACGCTTCCTGGAGGTGGCCCGTCGCCCAGCCCTTAGGGCTCCTCTGCCTTGGAATCCATGCTTCCAGACCAGGAAGGCGCAAAGGCAGGAGCCCGAGGCTGGGTCCTGGCTCTGCGGGGTGACCTCCGGCAAACTGCCTGCCCTCTCTGGCCTCTGGTGCCTTACGTGCCAAAAGAAAAGATGGGACTAGCACGCGGCCCGCTGCTCCAGGGGCCGGCTGGCAGGAAGCTGCCCTCATTTCCTGCCTCTTGTCTTGTAGGTTCCGGTCGCTCCATCCCCTGTTGGACCCTCCCAGCAGAAGGGAGACGCGGTCTCCCCATTCCCGAGGAGACCAGAAGCCAAGCTTTCTCACCATACCTTCCTGGGCAGCGCGGACACACACACACTCACACACACTCACGCACACTCATGCACACTCACACTCACACACTCACACTCACACACACACACTCACACACACTCTGCGGATCTGAGCGCGCCCTTCACACTGGGTCTTAACGTGCACCTTCTTCGGGATTTTATATGTGAAAAGATTTTTATAGAGTTTTTTTCCTCCCCCCTTTTTTAAGCCTAGAACTGAGGGGGCTCTCTCCTACCGCCCCCCTCAGCCAGCAGCCCCAGCTGGGGGTGGGGGCAGCCCCTGCGGCTCAGTCTGCAGGAGGAGAACCGGCTTCCCCCCACCCCAGCCCCCCACCTCTCTCATTCCTGCCTGCTGTGGGCCTTCCCCCACACCGAGGCTGGCTGCCCCTGCTGCCTCGGGCTGGGGATGGACAGACGGACGGATGGACAGATGGCTATGGGGAGGGGGAGGGGACGTGTGAAGCTGGGCCGCCGGAGCCAAAAGTGAAGGCGGGGCATTTCTCCTGCACAGTAAACTTTTAACTTAATAAAACATCCTCTTAGCTCTGGGTCCTCGATCCCTGGGAACGAGAAGCGGGCAGTGGGGAGCTGGCCTTTCTGTCCCACAAATTCAGTTAAGAATCAGTGCCACAGGGGGCAGCTGGGTAGCTCAGTGGATGGAGAGCCAGGCCCAGAGACCGGAGGTCCTGGGTTCAAATGTGACCTCAGCCACTTCCCAGCTGGGTGGCCCTGGGCAAGTCACTTAACCTAATTGCCTAGCCCTGGCTGCTCTTCTGTCTTGGAACCAATACATAGTATTGAATCCAAGACAGAAGGTGAGAGTTTAAAAAAATAAAAAAAGAATCCATGCCACAAAATCAGAGGCACAGAGATCTGGTGCTGGGAGCGACCTTAGAAGCCATCTAGCCCACTTGACAGATGAGAAAACTGAGGCCCAGCGATGGCCACTGCTAGTTAGTGTCAGGAATGGGACTTTAGGGATGGATTTCCTCTTTCCCCATTTTTTAGCCACGCAAACTGAGGCTCAAGGAAGTTCTGGATCACAATCCGGTTTTCACACACTGCCATTTGTTGCTGTTTTCATTGACGTTTTCCCTTTTCTTGATAAGTCCTGAGGTTTTTGTGTTCCATTTTCATGCCCCAGATATTTCCAGGGATCGGCTTCTTCCACAGACCCGGCAGGGTCAGAGAGCAGAATTTATAGCCCCCGAGTCCGCCCCCCCACCTTCCCACGGGAGGCTCCGGAGTTTAGCCCAATGACCCAACAGACCCTGGGTGCCTCCTGTGTACAGGCCTTGTGCTAGGTTCTGGGAGACTCACCGAGAACAATTACCCCCCCCCCCCCCGGCTGTCCACAGTCTAAGAAGGGAGCTAAGCAAGTTAGACCCATGGAGAAGGAACCATAACTAGCAGCTTGGACCATCAGTTCCTAAGGAAAGTACTCAAGAGGGACGCCAGGGGGCGCCGTGGAGCTCAGAGCCTGGAGCCAGAAAGGCTCATCTCCTCAAGTTCAAATCCAGCCTGAGACACTTACTGAGTGACCTGAGCAAGGCACTGAATCCTGTTTGCCTCCATTTCCCCTCTGCCCAACGAGCTAGAGAAGGAAATGGTGAAGCCTTCCAGTATTGTTGCCAAGAAAGCCCCAAATAGGGTCATGAGACTTGGACACGACTGAAGGAGGGAGAGGTCCCTTTGGGCTGGACAGCTGGCAGAGGAAGCATGGCCTCGGATGGGATTGGGTCTTCCCAGGACAAAGGGTGGTGTGAGCTCAGACGAGCCAGGAGAGAGCTGGGGCACCAAGGTCCCAGCGAGGCAGCGACAGAACTAGGAATGGAACCCAGTTCCTCCCAGTGCTCCACATGTCCAAGATGGCGGCCCAATGGAAGCGAGGAAGGACTAAATGAGCCCAGCAGCAACTCTATAGCCTTTTTAAAAAATCCTCACCTTCTGTCTTAGAACCAATACTGTGTATTGTACTGGTTCTAAGACAGAAGAACAGAAAGGATTAGGCAGTAAGGGTTTAAGTGACTTGCCCAGGGTCACACAGCTAGGACGTGTCTGAGGCTGGATTTGAACCTAGGACTTCCCATCTCTAGGCCTGGCTCTATCCACTGAGCCACCCAGCTGCCCCCTATAATGTTTATTAAGCATCTACTGTGTGCTAGACAATTGTGAAGCAAAAAGTAAAGCTGAGTTCAGAGAATACAGGGGAATCTACCTGGAATTAAGAAAATATCAATAATAGTAATATTCAGTCATTACTGATGTATATCAATAAATCCAAAATAGTAATAATAATATGGTGCTTCAGGGTTTTGGAGATGTTTACAAACATCTAATTCAATATCCACACCAACCCTGATAGGTGCTGTCATTCCCATTTTGCAGTTAAAGAAAGTGACTTGCCCAAGGTCACAGAGCAGGAATCTAAGGTTGATTTCAAACTCGGGTCTTCCTGACGCCACTGCACCATTTAGCTGCCTGCCAGTTGGGGTGGTAAAGAAGAAAACTGGATAGGTAGAGGAGAACAAGATACTGAAGAGACTGGACCTGAGTTGGTAGGCAATGGGGAGCTTTTGAAGGTTCATGACCAGAGGAGTAACGTGCAGGATAAATTGGAGGAGGAAAATCTGGTTGAAAAGCTATGCTAATGGTCCAGGTGGATTAGGGATGGGCCTGGAGACTGGAGAAGAGAGATCTCTTGTTGCTGAGGTAGGACTCAGGACTTGGTGATTACTCAAATGGGCTCTGAGTTGAGGCTGCCATGACTGGTGTCTGAGAGCAGAGTATAGGGTGCTGTTGTAGAAGCTTGGGGTTGGGAAGGACCCAAAAAACGATAGACATCCCATAAGCACATAACCAGTGAGTGACAAGCGACCATCCCTGCTGAGACTACCAGGGACAGGCAACTCACTACCCATGGAGACAGCCCATCCCCTTGTAGGGCATTCCTAGGAAGGCTTTGTCTTTGATGCGTCTTGGGAACTTCTGGTTCTGCCCTCTGGCACCTAGCATGGGCAAAGCCCTCCAAACACGGCAAGAAAGCTGCCATGTTCCCTTAGAAACCAATGGGTTAGGAATGTTTTCTCTGAGCTCTTTTCATCGTCCTAGTTGCTTTCCTCGTGTTTGCCCTAAAACATGATGTTCCTCATTGTCCAAGGCACGCACATGAGGGATAGAAATCACAGAAGCATTGACTGAGACCTGGAAGGAATTTAAGTCACCTCCTTTAACAGATGAAGAAACTGAGGCTTAGAGGAAATGATGTGTTCAGGGAATATTGAGTGATTTAGCCGGGGTTGGAACCCGAGCCCTCCGACTCCAAAATCAAGAGTTCTGGTCACTGATCAGGCATTTCTTTGGCTCTATCAGTCAATCAGGAGGGGGCCAGGGTGGAGATGAAGGTAAAGAAGGAGCTCAGAACAGGGGATAGCAGAGAGCTGGGAGGGAGCTTAGAACAGGGAATGTCAGGGCGGGAGGGAGCTTAGAACAGAGAATGGCAGAGCTGGGAGACACTTGGAACAGGAAATGTCTGAGCTGGGAGGGAGCTTAGAACAGAGAATGGCAGAGTTGGGAGGGAGCTTAGAACATGGAATGTCAGAGCTGGGAGGGAGCTTAGAACAGAGAATGGCAGAGCTGGGAGGGAGCTTAGAACAGGGAATGGCAGAGATGAGAGGGAGCTTAGAACAGGGAATGTCAGGGTTGGGAGGGAGCTTAGAACAGGGAATGTCAGAGTTGGGAGGGAGCTTAGAACATGGAATGTCAGTTGGGAGGGAGCTTAGAACAGGGAATGTCAGCTGGGAGGGAGCTAAGAACAGGATGACACTAGGAGGGAGCTAAGAACAAGGGATGTCAGAGTTGGGAGGGGGCTAAGAACAGGGAATGTCAGAGTTGGGAGGGAACTTTGAACAGGGGGTATCAGAGGTAGGAGGGAGCTTAGAACAGGGGATGAGCTTTTCAAGGAACTTAGAATATCAAATGTAAGAATGAGGAGGGCACTCATAGATCAAGTTCAAAACTCAGCCCCTGCCTCATTTTGTAGAGAAGAAACCAGCCGTGGGGAGGTGGAATGGGCCACAAGTGAGCTCAGAATCACAAAGTCTGGATTCCAATTTAAACTTCATGCTTCCTTGCTGTGGGCAAGCCTCTTGAAGTTCCTGCCATTCATTGCTCCTGTAAAACAGACTTGGCTGCATTTGTCTTCCTCGTGGGGTTGCTACAACAATCCATACCACAATCAATATTAGCTCCTGCTATGCCAGGCACTGGGCTAAGCTCTAGGTATACAGAGAGAAGCAAAAGACAACCTTCTGTACAGCTGAAGGTGCTGCCAAGGTCCCACATCTCTGCTGTAGTGGAGGCAGAGCTGGGTTCAAATCCTAATTCAGTCACTTCGTCCCTGGGTAGAACTCTAGGCCTGAAGTCATGAAAACCTGAGTTCGAATCCAGCCTCCGACTCTTACTAGCTGTGTGACCCTGGGCAAGTCACTTAACTCTAGCTCTTGTCTAGCCCTTATTTACACAGTATTGATTCTAAGACAAAAGGTAAGGATAAACATAAAGGTCTGGGGCTGTTTGGTCCCCTGAAGTCCTTCTCAGCTCCCACAATTGACAATAACAATAGCAACAACGATGACAACTCATGTTTTGGAGGTTCATCTCACTAGATCTTCTCAATGACCCTGTGAAGTAGATGAGATTATTACCCCATTTTATAGGCAGATAAACTGAGACTCACAAGGGGGAGATGCCGTGATTCTGAGCTACATCCAGACCTCAGGCTCCTGGGGCCAGATGCCCTGCCTCGCCCTACTACTGACTCACCTCTGCCCCCTCATCTTCCCTATAAACGTGTAGCGCCAAGCCGGGCCCTCCACCCAGGGAAGGCCCATAGATCGAGGAATGTTCATTCATCCCGAGCTTTAAGCCAAGCACATAAAAGGCCCTGGATCAGGGCCCAGGCTTGATTATCCTCTTTAAGGGGAGTAATTAAGGTCCCAGTGTTTTATAATGATAGTAATGAGGGGCCCCTAGCTAGAAACTGGATGGAATTCAGTCCTTGTGCTTGGGGCTGCCAGGGATCCTCCCTCTGCTGAGGCTTCCTGAGGGACAAGGTATGGCCCTGGGTTGGGGCCCAGCTCTATTTTTACAGAGAAGGGTTGATGGAGGCACTCGTTCTACCTGGGCCTCAGTCTCCCTGGTGAGTTAAATAAGGTGCTCTAAGAATAAAGGATCATTCACTTGATCCTTTGAGCATAAAGTTCATGATGCCATGTCAGCATCAACCTCATCACTCTCATTGAGACTTGGCAAGATGTCAGCATGCGCCTTATTCAAAAGCATCAGATCAGGGGCAGCAAGGTAGCACAACAGATAAAGCGCCAGGCCCAGAGTAAAGAAGACTGAAGTTCAAATGTGACTTCAGACATTTCCTAGCCATGTCACCCTGGGCACTTACCTAGCCCTTACCACTCTTCTGCCTTAGAAATGATACTTAGTATTGATTCTGAGATAGAAGGTAAGGGAGAGGAAGGAAGGAAGGAAGGAAGGAAGGAAGGAAGGAAGGAAGGAAGGAAGAAGGAAGGAAGAAAGAAAGAAAGAAAGAAAGAAAGAAAGAAAGAAAGAAAGAAAGAAAGAAAGAAAGAAAGAAAGAAAGAAAGAAGAAAGAAAGAAAGAAAGAAAGAAAGAAAAGAAAGAAAGAAAGAAAGAAAGAAAAGAAAGAAGGAAAGAAAGAGGAAAGAAGGAAGGAAGGAAAGAAGGAAAGAAAGAAAGAAGGGAAGGGAGGTAGGGAGGTAGGGAAGGAAGGAAGGAAGAAAGAAAGAAAGAAAGAAAGAAAGAAAAGAAAGAAAGAAAGAAAGAAAGAAAGAAAGAAAGAAAGAAAGAAAGAAAGAAAGAGAGAAAGAGAGAGAGAGAGAAGAAAGAAGAAAGAAAGAGAAAGAAAGAAAGAAGAAAGAAGAAGAAAGAAAGAAAGAAAGAAAGAAAGAAAGAAAGAAAGAAAGAAAGAAAGAAAGAAAGAAGAAAGAAAGAAAGAAAGAAAGAAAGAAAGAAAGAAAGAAAGAAAGAAAGAAGAAAGAAGGAAGGAAGGAAGGAAGAAGGAAGGAAGGAAGGAAGGAAGGAAGGAAGGAAGGAAGGAAGGAAGGATGGAAAGAGTGTCTTATGAAATATACTCCTGTGAGGACATTCAAGAAGGACACCCAATGGAAAACATGAAAGGACAATTGATTGGGGGAAAAAAATAGAAGCAAAATTGTCATTAGCATGTGCTATAGACCACCAAGCTAGAGGGGCAGAAATAGATTCAGGGAAAGAAACAGATCATAGAACTGGCCCAGAGACATCATAGAATACCAATAGGTGACCTGAACTTCTGCTGGAGCTCTCTCCGTTCATTGCTGGCACTAATAACAGCTTGTCTTGCCTCAGTGCCCATTTCATTCATGGTATAGGAGAAAGAGACCTGGTTCTAGAGTCCAAAAGACCAGGGTTCAAACCCTGCCTTTGTCACTTATCAACTATATGACCTTGTAAGTCTTGCTGGGGTGTGCTACAGACCAACACATAAGGAGAAAACAGATGAAATGAGGAGAGAGTTCAGTGGAAATGGTATCCCTGAATCTTTAGAGAAGGGCAGACATAACTGCCAAGCTCCTATCAATGATCTTTGAAAAGGCAGGAAGCACTGAGAAAAGAGGATTGAATTTTTAAACCTATATACCAGTGACTTCAACTTTGATGCTAGGTAAAATTTTAGGACATATTATGAAAGGGATAGTCTATTGGCAAGCTAGGAAGCTACAGGGCTACTGGGGAGCAGAGTGGATAAAGTGCCAGGACTAGAGTCAGAATCATCTTTCTGAGTTCAAAACCAGCCTCAAATACTTATAAGCTTTGTGACCTTGAACAGGTCACTTAACCCAGTTTGCCTCACTTTCCTCATATGTAAAACAAACTGGAAAAGGAAATGGCAAACCACTCAAGTATCTTGCCAAGAAAACCCCAAGTAGGGTCATGAAGAGTTGAGCATGACTGAAAACAATTAAACAACAACAACAAAATGGGCCTGCAAAAAAAGAGAAGTGACAATCACTAAGATCCATGTGACATCATCAAGGACAAGTCATGCCAGACTAACCTCATTTCCTTTTTTGATAGGGTTACTAGACTGGTTCATCAAGAGAATCAGCCAAATATAGCACAATCAGATTTCAGCAACACATTTGACTTATCCTCTTTCGTCATCCATGTGGATAAGATGGAATGATGTAAGGTGGGTTCCATATGATTAGGTGGATTCAGAAATGGTCAAATGGTAGAACCAAAAAAAAAAAATATATATATATAGCCATTAATGGATTCATATCAAAATGGAGGGAGATCTCTAGCAGAGAATTCCTTCTTGACCTAAAACTTCTGTCTGACATTTTTATAAAGGCATAGAAGGCATGTTTATCAGATTTGGAGATGATGACACAAAGCTAAGGAGAACAGTAAACACATTGGATGACAGTCAGTATCCAAAAAGTTTCCAACAGGCTAGGGGATTCAATCAAATTAGTTGAAATTTAATAGGTAAATGTAAAGTCCTTCATACATGGATTTTTTTTTTTCAAACCTTTACCTTCGGTCTTGGAGTCAATACTGTGTATTGGTTCACAGCAGAAGAGTGGTAAGGGCTAGGCAATGGGGGTCAAGTGACTTGCCCAAGGTCACACAGCTGGAAAGTGTCTGAGGTCAGATTTGAACCTAGGACCTCCCGTCTCTAGGCCTGACTCTCATTCCACTGAGCCACCCAGCTGCCCCCCCATACATGGATTTTTTTAAAAACCAACTGCTCCATTACAGGATGGGAGCCAGGGTGGCAAGGGAGCAGGTCATAAGAAAAAGATCTGAGTATCTCAGTGGACCATAAGTTCAGTGTTTGTGAATAGTATAATGTGGCAGTCAAAAAGCTGTTGAAATTTTAACCTGAATTATTAGAATATTAATGTTTAGATTGAAAGATATGATGTTTCAACTGTTGTCTGTATTGACAGGAGACATCCACAGGATTGCATTTAGTTCTGAGTACTGTATTTTAAGAAAAACATTAATAAACTGAAGCACCTCCCCTCCAAATTAGAGGACCAGGATAGTAAGGGCCCATACAAGGATGAGAGGAAAAAAATCAGTGTTTGGGATCCTGAAAAGAAGACTCATGGGGAAAATGAGATTCTTTAAATATTTGGGAAGAAGAATTAGATTTGCTCTGTTTGGATCCATAAGACAAAAAAGTAGGATCAATGGATGGCAATCACAAGGACAAAGATTTAGGCTCCTTTTAAGGAAAGCCTTTCTAATAAATAATCAGCTGACCCAAGGGGAATGGGTAGCTTCCTTATATCTTGGGATCTTGGATATGGAGCAGGAAAGGACCATCATGTCTAATGCCCTCATTTTACAAAGAAAAAAAAAATCTGTGCCTGGAAACAGTTAAGACTTGCTAAGGGTTACGAGGCTAGTAAACATTTGTGGCAGGATTTGAACTCGGGTCTTCTTTCCTCCATCATTGTACTATATTAATTTTATTACCATATGGTATGCCCTTTCACTGGAAGTCATCAAACAGAATTCTACTTTTCAGGGGTATTGTTGAGGATTTCTGGCAGTTAAAGAAGTTTTCAAGGTGACTAAATTGGACAAGATAAAGAAGCTTCATGACATAGAGGAATTAGGAAGACCTGGGTTCTGATCCTACTTATGACACTAGCTGTGGAAAAGTCATGTAATTTCTCTGTGCTTCAGTTTCCTCATCTGTAAAATAAGAGTTGGGCTCTACATCTTTGAATATCACTTTCCATTCTAACTCTATGAGGCTATGTAGGATCCTTTGACCTTTTAGCTTTGAAAAAAGGTGAGTAAACTCAACTCATCCTGCTCTGTCTCTGCACCCCCAGGGCCATGTTTGCAAACCTTCCAGCTATCCACCAGGACACCAGACCTTCCCAGGGTGAACATCATGCAACTTCTCTGTTTTCCTTCCTTCCTTCCTTCTTTTGCTTTCTTTCATTCTTCTTTCTTTCCTTCTTTCTTCTTTCTTTCCTTCTTTCTTCCTTCCTTCCTTCCTTTCTTTCTTTCTTCTTTCCTTCCTTCCTTCTTTCTTTTCTTTTCTTTCTTTTCTTTCTTTCTTTCTTTCTTTCTTTCTTTCTTTCTTTCTTTCTTTCTTTCTTTCTTTCTTTCTTTCTTTCTTTCTTTCTTTCTTTCTTTCTTTCTTTCTTTCTTTCTTTTTTAAAAATCTTTACTGTCCATCATAGAATCAATACTGTGTATTGGTTCCAAGACAGAAGAGCAATAAGGGCTAGGTAATGGGAATTAGATGATTTATCTAGGGTGACACAGCTAGGAAGTATCTGAGGTTATATTTGAACCCAGGACTTCTTGGCTCTCAATTCACCAAACCAACTAGTTGCCCCTAAATAAATGTTTCTTAACTGATCTCCCTGTATTGTTGTTCCATCATTTCAATCCTGTCCAACTCTTTGTGATCCACTTTGGAATTTTCTTGCAGAGATACTGGTCCTTCTCCAGCCTATTTTACAGATGAGGAAACTGATCCTGTATACTTGTGGGCATATCAAGAGCTTGAATTCTAGTTGTAGCTGGAAGACACTACAGAGACCATCTAGTCGAACCTTTGCCCCATTTTTCAGGTGAAGAAACTGAGGCAAACAGAGGTGAAGTGACTTGCCTATAGTCATACAGCTCTAAGTATTTGAGGCAGGATTTGAACTCCAGTCTTCCAGTGTTTTAACCATCATGTGACTCCCTGTCTCTGCCTGTATTTATGTCTTCTTCTGTTTAGATTTAGGTGTACACAATAGGGGTGTATGGAGTGTTCAGGAAGGGGTAGTATCTCTGGTATGGAGGGCTTGTTGTGCCCTCTTAGGGCAGCTCTCCAGCCTCTGACCCTCACCTGACACCCAGCTCTCACTTGTGGCTCCCAGTAGCTACTAGCATGCAGCAGCGGCCACACCCCAGGCAACGGCTTCGACAGGCCGGCTAAACCTTGTGAGGGTAGCCATTGGGTCGTCGTGGACCCCTGGTGAACCAGGGCTTTGCTCACCCAGCATGTGAAGACTGCTTCGGCAGAACAGGCGGAAAAAACCAACAAGAAGGTTCAACGGCTGAGATGGCGATGCAGCAAAGCACTGTGGAGTGCTTAGGGTATGTTGGAGTACAAAAGACAACACGGCCATCCAATGCAGCTGAGGAAGTCTCCAGGTGTAATGACTTTTCATACCACTGGACCCAGGCTTCCAAGGCCGAGAGAGTGGGACTGTCTTTGGACTTCAAAGCCACATGAGGGTACATCAATAGATGATAATGCACAAAGACAATTGTCATTCTCGGTCACCGAGAGACTACCACTGTACACAATAAGGTAAGAAAAAGAGATTGAGGGAATGTGAATTTTAGATTTTCTCCACCCTGATTAGTCTTTAAAATCCTAGCAACCAGGACTGTATACACCCCTACTTAAGAATCAAGTGTTGAGGAAGATGGCCTTACAGGAATGAGTATTGGCCAAAAAAAAAAAAGAAGCAAAATTCCAATTTTTGCAGATGATATGATGGTTTGCCTAGAGAATCCTAGAGGGTTGAATCAACTAAAAAGTTGATTGAAACAATTAATACATTCAGCAAATTTTCTAGATATGAAATAAATCCATACCACACAAATCATCAGTATTGCTATAAAACCCATCAAGGAGAGGTTAAAAGAGAAATCCCATTTAAAATGACTATAGTATCCAGAGGAAGAACTGTGGGGGCAGAAACACAGAAGAAAAACAACTGCTTGATCACATGGGTTGATGGGAATATGATTGGGAATGTAGACTCTAAATGATCACCCCAGTGCAAATATCATATGGAAATAAGTCTCGGTCAATGGCACATGTAAAACCCAGTGGAATTGTGAATCAGCTACAGGAGGGGGTGGGAGGAGGGGAGGGAAAGCACATGAATTGTGTAATCAGGGGGAAATATTCTTAATTAATCAATTAAATAAAATTTAAAAAATAATTGTAGGATGCATAAAATAAATATAAAAATATAACTAAAAACCACTGTTTTTTTTACCAAAGCAAAGTCTGTAATTTGAATCTGTTACCCTAAAAACTATGATCCCCAGCAAAACTATAATTCCCATCACCCTACTCTCTTCCTGTCATTACAAGCTGACATAGACAGGAGTTAAATTCAGTGGAGTTCCCTCCTTTTGCTCTTTTTCCTTCCTGTTGTGGCTTTGGTGGAGCAGGCTTTTTTGAGCAGGTAGAAAACTTAGTCATGTGATTCTATTTTGTCATATAATAAACTTTATAAAAATAATACTTGAAGTATTAGATATTAATTTAAATCCTACAAAAGAGAGACCTAAATAATTGGAGAAATATTAACTGATCATGGGAAGGCCTAAGAATGTAATAAAAATGACAACACTACCCCAATTAATGTACTTATTCAGTGACAAACCAATCAAATTACCAAAGGATTATTTATTTTCAAAAATTGGAAAAGGGCAGATCTGGCCTCAGATACTTCCCAACTGTGTGACCCTGGGCAAGTCACTTAATCCCTATTATCTAGTTCTTACCATTCTTCTGGCTTGGGACCAATACACGGTATTGATTCTAAGATGAAAGGGAAATAGTAACAAAATTCATCTGGAGGAACAAAAGGTCAAGTGTCTTAAAGAAGATAGGAGAAAAAAAGTGGGGTGGAAGCCACAGGCCCCAGGTTTTAAACTTTACTCCAAAGCAGTAATACTTCAAGGAATTTGGCCTTGGTTTAAAATATAGAGCTATCAATCAGTGGAGCAGATTCCATATGTAATCTATACAAGCAAACAAACCTTATAGCCCAGGGTTTGACAAACACAAAGACCCCAGAGCTACTGGGATAAAGGCTCACTATTTCATTGAAAACAAAAAAACTGCTCAGACAATTGGATAATATAAAGAAGAACTTGTTAGTCCAACCCCTCACACCGTAGATGATGATAGGCTCCAAATGAATACAGACCTAAAGAGAAAGGATCAGAAATAAATTAAAGAATAAATAATAAATTAATAAATAAAAGAACATAAATGAATGAGCGAAACGAGGAAGTAAGTCCCTCTCTCAGTTCCCTAGATAGGTTCATGACCAAACAAAAGATCACAGTGTTTAGATAAAATGAAAATTTTAAAATATTTTTCCTTTAATATAATTTTATTTTTAAATATTTTTCTATGGTTACATGATTAATGTTGTCTCCCTCTCATTTTCCCTCCCCACTCCCAGAGCTGACAAGCAGTTCCATTGGATTATACATGTATTATCACTCAAATCCTATTTCCTTATTATTCATTTTTGTGATAGTCATCTTTTAAAACCAAACCCCAAATCATACCCCCGTACAAACAAGTGATAAAGCATGTGTTTTCTTCTGTGTTTCTACTTCCACAATTCTTTCTTTGGATGTGAATAGTGTTCTTTCTCATTAGTCCCTCAGAATTGTCCTGCTATTAGTGGCAAAGTTTATCACATTTGATTGTCCCACAATGTTTCAGTTATTACGTTTACAATGTTCTCCTGATTTTGCTCATTTCACTCCGCATCAGTTCATGGAGGTTGTTCCAGGTCACATGGAATTCCTCCAGTTCATTATTCTTTTGGACACAATAGTATTCCATCACCATCGTATACCACAATTTGTTCAGCCATTCCCCAATCGATTTCCTCCCTCATTTTCCAATTTTTTGCTACCACAAAAAACACGGCTGTACGTATTTTTGTAATGACAGATCTTTTTGCTCTCTTTTTTTAAAATCTCTTTGGGATACAACCCCAGCAGTTGTATGGCTGGATCAAAGGGCACGCATTCTTTTAAGTCCCTTTGAGGATAATTCCAAATTGCCTTCCAGTATGGTTGGATCAATTCACAACTCCACCAGCAATGCATTAGTGTCCCAGTTTTGCCACACCTCCTCCAACATTTTCCCTATTGGCCAATCTGCTAAGTGTGAGGTGGTACCTCAGAGTTGCTTTGATTTGCATTTCTCCAATCAGAAGGGATTTAGAACATTTTTTCATGTAATTATTGATAGTTTGTATTTCAAAATGAAGAATTTTGATTTTGTTATTGTGCAGTCATTCAGTTGTTTTGATTACATAAATTTTTTTTAAACCTTTACCTTCTGTCTTAGAATCATAATAAGTATTAGTTCTAAGGCAGAGGAATGATAAAGGGCTAGGCAACTGTAGTTAAGTGACTTGCCCAGAGTCACACAGCTAGGAAGTGTCTGAGATTATGTACAAATTAAAAAGCTTTTGCCCAAACACATCTTTGTTTTAAGCATTTTCTCTGACTATTTCCTTCCCCTAGAAGGCTTTTCTACTCTTCACCCACCAGCTTCCCATACTCTTGACTCAAATCCCATCTTCTACAGAGTTTCTCCCAACTCTTATTTCTTGCGCCTTACCTCTGCCAACATTTCTTATTTTTCTTGTATGTATTTTGTTTATGCATACTTGTTTGCTTATTTTCTCCCCTGTTTGGGAGCTTGTTGAGGACAAAGATTCTGACTTGCCTCATTTTGTCTCTTGAGTCTAGCATAATGCCTGACAGGGATAGGCACTTTAAAAATAAACATGTATTTATTGACAATGGGAAATAATTTACTCAGGGGGGAAAAAAGCTTTGCAGAAATTTTCTCTGATAAAGATCTCATTTCCAAGATGTAGAAAAAACTGATTCAAATATATAAGAATAAGAGCCATTTCCCAGTTGATAAATGATCTAAGGACACAAACTAGAAATTCTGAAGGGAAGAAACCTAAGCTATTTATAGCCATGGGATGCTTCAAATTGCTAATAATGAGAGACAAGCAAATTAAAGGAATCCTGAAATTCCACCTCACATCCATTAAAGATGACAAAACTGAAAAATGACAAATTTTGGAGCAGTTATCGAAAAACAGTCATTGTTCAATACATTGTTTGTGGAGCTACAGATGGATCCAATCATGTTGGAAAGGAATTTAGAATTATGCACAAAAAGTTTTGAAACAGTGCACACCCTTTCATCTAGATGTATCAATGCTATATTGATACCTGAAAGAGATCAAAGAAAAGGGAAAAGATATACAAAATGATCCATAACAGCTTTTTTATTGTGGTGGCAAAAACTGGAATATATGGTGGTGGTTGGCAACTGGGAAATGGCTGAACAAACTGTGATAGATAATTGTGCTGGGATATAAATTCTGTTGTGCTAAAGGAACAACAAAAAAAATGGTTTTCTAGGAACCGAAACACATATGAATTGATGGAATGTGAAATTAGCAGAACCACAATAAGTTATGCTATAGCATCAATATTATAAAAAATAAGCAATATTGAAAGACTCAAGAACTCTGATCAACCAAATGATCAACCATGATTTCAGAAGACTGACAAAGAAGAATGCCAGTAACTACTTGAAGGCAGAGAGATGTTGGATTAATATACAGAGGAAGAAATGCATTTCTGAATATGACCAATGACCAATGTAGAAATGTTCTGCTTGACTGTAATATATGACACAAAGGTTTTACAGTCTTCTTTCCTTCTTTTCTTCTTTTCATCTCTTTCTTCTTTCCTCCCTTCTTTCCTCTCTTTCTCCTTTCTTCCCTCCCTATATTCCTCCTTTGCTCAATTCCTTCCTTTCTTCCTTCCTCCCTCTCTCCCTCAGTTTTTTCTTTTTTTCCTTTTTTCCCTTCTTCCTTCCTTCATTTCTCCCTCCTTCCCTCCTTTCTTCAGTTTCTTCTTTCCTTTCTTTTTTTTCCAGTCAGTAGAGGAATTTGGGGAAGGAGAAAAAATACTTGATAATTAAAAAATAAAAAAGTTTTAATTTATATAATTTCAGAGAAACCTAGAAAGATTTGTATGAACAGATGCAGAAAGAAATAAGTGGAAACAGGAAAAACAATTTATGCAACAATATTGTAAAGACAAATAACTTTTGCAAGATTTAAAAACCGGGCAATGCAATGATCTACCTCTGTTCCAGAGGACCAAAGAGGAAGTCTGTAGCCCATCCTCCTGACAGAGAAGAGATGACCTAGAGCAGCAGAATCAGACCTACATTTCCAAACACAGCTAACATGGGAAATTGTTTGGCATGACTATGCTTATCTGTTATAAGGGTTTCAATTTTCCTTTTTTTTTTTCTCCAATGGTAGGAGGTAGATGGTAGAGAGAGCAGGAAAAGCAAAAGAATTGCTGACAGACAGAGACAATCAGAAACAGAGAGACAGAGAAGAGTATCATTAAAACATTTTTTAATGTTCAGAAGAGGACAGAAAGAAGGTCAGATACAAACAAATAAGTAGAACAGCTTTGATACTTGTGTGCTCAGGGCAGCTAGGTGGCTCAGTGGATAGGGCACCAGGTCTGGCGATGGTTGGTCTTGGGTTCAAATCTGACCTCAGACATTTTCTAGCTGGGTGACCCTGGGCAAGTCACTTAACCCCCATTGCCTAATATTTACCATTCTTCTGCTTTAGAACTAATGCACAGTATTGATTCTAAGATGGAAGGTAAGATTTTTAAAGATGTTGACTTTACTATGTACTTAAGATGTGCATAATATAGATAGGCTTGTCTTATGGATTCAGGTGCTAGGTCTGCCCTTAAATCACTATAGATTCTTGGGCAATTCCTCTCCCCTCTCTGGGCCTCCCTCTATAAAATAAGGTTTTGACAAAAGGATCACAAAGGTGGCTCCCAGCTCTGATATTTTGGATTTAGTAATTCCAGTCTTACAAAGAAGTTTGGAAAAACCTGTCTGACCACCCAACCCCTGCTCAACAAGCCCCTGTGGCCTCCTTGCCCTGTATTCAGTCAACCGGAATTTCCTGAGCACCCATAGGGCCCAAACTAATTGGCATTAGTAGGAATGAAGACCTAGCGTGGGCAGAGTCTGTGGGATACCAGGCATGGGGTTGGATTTAAACTTATAGGGTGTCATTTCAGGGCTGCAGGGAAATCCCCGTGTGATCCTGAAAAATACCTCCCTTCAGACCTTGCCTGAGGCCTGTGGCTCAAAAGGAGAGTCTAGAATTGGAATAAAGCCTCCTAGGAAAGAGGAGGCTACCATAGAGACTACCCTTAGAACAGAGAATGTCAGAACGGAGAACAGAGAATGCCAGTTAGAGAATGGCAGACCTGGAAGGTCCTTAGAACAGGGAAGATCAGAGCTCAGAAGGTCCTTAGAACAGGGAAGATCACAGCTGAGAAGGTCCTTAGAACAAGGAAGATCACAGCTGGGAAGGTCCTTAGAACAAGGAAGATCACAGCTGGGAAGGTGCTTAGAGCAGGGAAGATCACAGCTGGGAAGGTCCTTAGAGCAGGGAAGATCACAGCTGGGAAGGTCCTTAGAGCAGGGAAGATCACAGCTGGGAAGGTCCTTAGAACAGGGAAGATCACAGCTGGGAAGGTCCTTAGAACAGGGAAGATCACAGCTGACAAGGTCCATAGAACAGGGAAGATCACAGCTGGGAAGGTCCTTAGAACAGGGAAGATCACAGCTGGGAAGGTCCATAGAACAGGGAAGATCACAGCTGGGAAGGTCCTTAGAATAGGGAAGATCACAGCTGGGAAGGTCCATAGAACAGGGAAGATCAGAGCTGGAAAGGTCCTTAGAAAAAGGAAGATCACAGCTGGGAAGGTCCATAGAACAGGGAAGATCACAGCTGGGAAGGTCCATAGAACAGGGAAGATCACAGCTGGGAAGGTCCATAGAACAGGGAAGATCACAGCTGGGAAGGTCCTTAGAACAGGGAAGATCACAGCTGGGAAGGTCCATAGAACAGGGAAGATCACAGCTGGGAAGGTCCTTAGAATAGGGAAGATCACAGCTGGGAAGGTCCATAGAACAGGGAAGATCAGAGCTGGAAAGGTCCTTAGAAAAAGGAAGATCACAGCTGGGAAGGTCCATAGAACAGGGAAGATCACAGCTGGGAAGGTCCATAGAACAGGGAAGATCACAGCTGGGAAGGTCCTTAGAGCAGGGAAGATCACAGCTGGGAAGGTCCTTAGAACAGGAAAGATCACAGCTGACAAGGTCCATAGAACAGGGAAGATCAGAGCTAGAAAGGTCCATAGAACAGGGAAGATCAGAGCTGGGAAGGTCCATAGAACAGGGAAGATCACAGCTGGGAAGGTCCATAGAACACGGAAGATCACAGCTGGGAAGGTCCATAGAACAGGGAAGATCACAGCTGGGAAGGTCCATAGAACAGGGAAGATCACAGCTGGGAAGGTCCATAGAACAGGGAAGATCACAGCTGGGAAGGTCCATAGAACAGGGAAGATCACAGCTGGGAATGTCCTTAGAACAGGGAAGATCACAGCTGGGAAGGTCCATAGAACAGGGAAGATCACAGCTGGGAATGTCCTTAGAATAGGGAAGATCAGAACTGGGAAGGTCCATAGAACAGGGAAGATCACAGCTGGGAAGGTCCTTAGAACAAGGAAGATCACAGCTGGGAAGGTCCTTAGAGCAGGGAAGATCACAGCTGGGAAGGTCCATAGAACAAGGAAGATCATAGCTGACAAGGTCCATAGAACAGGGAAGATCAGAGCTGGAAAGGTCCATAGAACAGGGAAGATCACAGCTGGGAAGGTCCGTAGAACAGGGAAGATCACAGCTGGGAAGGTCCTTAGAACAGGGAAGATCACAGCTGGGAAGGTCCATAGAACAGGGAAGATCACAGCTGGGAAGGTCCTTAGAACAGGGAAGATCACAGCTGGGAAGGTCCATAGAACAGGGAAGATCACAGCTGGGAAGGTCCATAGAACAGGGAAGATCACAGCTGGGAAGGTCCTTAGAGCAGGGAAGATCACAGCTGGGAAGGTCCTTAGAACAGGAAAGATCAGAGCTGGGAAGGTCCATAGAACAGGGAAGATCAGAGCTGGAAAGGTCCATAGAACAGGGAAGATCACAGCTGGGAAGGTCCTTAGAACAGGGAAGATCACAGCTGGGAAGGTCCTTAGAACAGGGAAGATCACAGCTGGGAAGGTCCTTAGAACAGGGAAGATCACAGCTGGGAAGGTCCTTAGAGCAGGGAAGATCACAGCTGGGAAGGTCCTTAGAACAGGGAAGATCACAGCTGGGAAGGTCCTTAGAACAGGGAAGATCACAGCTGACAAGGTCCATAGAACAGGGAAGATCAGAGCTGGGAAGGTCCATAGAACAGGGAAGATCACAGCTGGGAAGGTCCATAGAACAGGGAAGATCAGAGCTGGAAAGGTCCTTAGAACAGGGAAGATCACAGCTGGGAAGGTCCTTAGAACAGGAAAGATCAGAGCTGGGAAGGTCCATAGAACAGGGAAGATCAGAGCTGGAAAGGTCCTTAGAACAGGGAAGATCACAGCTGGGAAGGTCCATAGAACAGGGAAGATCACAGCTGGGAATGTCCTTAGAATAGGAGAATAGGGAAGATCACAGCTGACAAGGTCCATAGAACAGGGAAGATCACAGCTGGGAAGGTCCATAGAACAGGGAAGATCAGAGCTGGGAAGGTCCTCAGAACAGGGAAGATCACAGCTGGGAAGGTCCATAGAACAGGGAAGATCACAGCTGGGAATGTCCTTAGAATAGGAGAATAGGGAAGATCACAGCTGACAAGGTCCATAGAACAGGGAAGATCACAGCTGGGAAGGTCCATAGAACAGGGAAGATCAGAGCTGGGAAGGTCCTCAGAACAGGGAAGATCAGAGCTCAGAAGGTCTTTAGAACAGGGAAGATCAGAGCTCAGAAGGTCTTTAGAACAGCACTTAGGGCAGGTGTTACTAAACTAATAAATTTATACATAATAAAACTGACACAAAAATAGAAGTAAAAAACAACCACAAAGTAAAGACACTCTAATCCTAGGGGGAATGGATTGCCAGTGACATTTGTTGACCTGGAGAAAGACACAGTCATGTCTGTGCTTCGGGAAAATTATATTGGCAGCCAAAGAGCCTGGAGACAAGAAGGCAAATTAATCAGTCCAAGGGAGAGGTGAGGAGGGTGGTGGCTATTAGTGGAGGGGAGACAATTGGAGAGATGTTGTGAGGCAGAATGGACGAGCCCTGCCTAGGGATTGGATTCGGGGAGTGGCAGGGAGATTGCAGTCAGGGATGATGCTGGGAAGACTGGAAAGATGGCGTGGAGGTCCCCTCCACAGCAGCAGGGAAGCTGGGGGAGGTGGGTTGGGGCAGAGAGATAGCACAAGCCCATCCAAGCTCCCTCCTCTGGAGTGACTCACTGTCCCACCCAACGAGGGCAATGAGAAGGCAGAGACAGGGCTCTTACTCAAGAGGGGATGGAGGTGGCAGGGAGGGCGAGCCAAATCTTGCCAGGGGCACTGCGGGTGCTATGAGTGACCATTCATTTGGCTCACAGTGACCCTAAGAGGCCAGCATTGGACTCAGACGGGAGGGGGATAGCAGAGAGGCAGGGTGGGCATTAAAGGCAGGTGTGGTCATCCTGGACCCAGAATGGAAAGGGGGGCCCAGCCTCTCTTCTAACCTTGGCACTGTTAATGAGCACCCCTTGGCGCAAGCCTTGGCCTCCACTGCCTCTCAGAACAGAGAGGGCCCTTAGACTAGGGGATGTCACAGGTAAGAGGGCCCACAGAACATGGCATTTCCAAGATGGGAGGAATCGGAGAACAGGCAATGTCAGAGCTGTCTCAAGATTGGAGACAGATGTGTCTACTGAATTAGGGGGATGGGGAAAGGCTGACAACTCTGCTCTGTAAATAGCCTCTGGGAGCCATTGTTCCATGGGAAAAAAACCATAATTATGAAGTGAGATGAGGAACTAGACCCTCCTAGACATGATGGATTTATAATACCATTTCTTTTCTTTTCTTTATTTTAAATCCTTACCTTGGTCTCAGACTCAATACTGTGTACTGGTTCCAAGAGAGAAGAGCAGTAAGGGCTAGGCAATGGGGGTGAAGTGACTTGCCCAGGGTCACACAGCTAGGAGGTGTCTGAGGTCAACTTTGAACCCAGAACCTCCCATTTCGAGCCCACTGAGGCAATTAGCTTCCTCTCAATAGGTTTTTAATCGATAGTTCCAGTGTGTTTTCCTTTTGGAGACTGAAAGGGAAGGCCATAAGAATCGTAACAGGAAATGAAAATACCTGTTCATGATGATAAATCTATTAAATATTATAAACTAATAATTTTACTTTTAATTTCTAGACTAAGCAACCTAGGCTGAGTTCTAGGGGACATTGGACTTCTTACCATCTTTGTCTTTCTCCATCAGATACCCATGTTGGGGAAATGGGGACTTAGATCAGCATCAAGGAAAACTTCCCATACTGGGCTGCACCCACAAACCACCCAGTTGGGGTGCCCAATTCCTCTACACAGAGAATCCAAGTCAAGTTCACTGACTTATTACTTGCAGACTCGATTCTCTTTCTTCTTTGGAAATCAGGTCAACATCTGGCCCTCTCCAGTGCTGACATCCATCTCCTGGCTATCATTAACTGGCTCTGAAGGTGTATTAGCCAGCCCTTTCCCTCCTTGAGGTAGAGAGCATATAGATCAGGGGTTCTTACCCTGCAGGGACTGTGAACTTGTTTTTGCTGGAGTTTTAAAACATGGTACTGATTCCAAAACCAGGCAGGTCAAAAACAGAGAAAGAAAACTATAGGCCAATCTCCCTAATGAATATAGATGCAAAAATCTTAAATAGGATACTAGCAAAAAGACTCCAGCAAGTGATCAGAAGGGTCATTCACCATGATCAAGTAGGATTTATACCAGGGATGCAGGGCTGGTTCAACATTAGGAAAACCATCCACATAATTGACCACATCAACAAGCAACTAGCAAGAACCACATGATTATCTCAATAGATGCAGAAAAAGCCTTTGATAAAATACAACACCCATTCCTATTAAAAACACTAGAAAGGATAGGAATAGAAGGGTCATTCCTAAAAATAATAAACAGTATATATCTAAAACCAACAGCTAATATCATCTGCAATGGGGATAAACTAGATGCATTCCCAATAAGATCAGGAGTCAAACAAGGATGCCCATTATCACCTCTACTATTTGACATTGTACTAGAAACACTAGCAGTAGCAATTAGAGAAGATAAAGGAATTGAAGGCATCAAAATAGGCAAGGAGGAGACCAAGTTATCACTCTTTGCAGATGACATGATGGTCTACTTAAAGAATCCTAGAGATTCAACCAAAAAGCTAATTGAAATAATCAACAACTTTAGCAAAGTTGCAGGATACAAAATAAACCCACATAAATCATCAACTTTTCTATATATCTCCAACACAGCTCAGCAGCAAGAACTAGAAAGAGAAATCCCATTCAAAATCACCTTAGACAAAATAAAATACCTAGGAATCTATCTCCCAAGACAAGCACAGGAACTATATGAACACAACTACAAAACACTCGCCACACAACTAAAACTAGACTTGAGCAAATGGAAAAACATTAACTGCTCATGGATAGGACGAGCCAATATAATAAAAATGACCATCCTACCCAAACTTATTTATCTATTTAGTGCCATACCCATTGAAATTCCAAAATACTTTTTCACTGATTTAGAAAAAACCATAACAAAGTTCATTTGGAAGAACAAAAGATCAAGGATATCCAGGGAAATAATGAAAAAAAAAAAACACATATGATGGGGGCCTTGCAGTCCCTGACCTTAAACTATATTACAAAGCAGCAGTCATCAAAACAATTTGGTAATGGCTAAGAGACAGAAAGGAAGATCAGTGGAATAGACTCGGGATAAGTGACCTCAGCAAGGCAGTATACAATAAACCCAAAGATCCCAGCTTTTGGGACAAAAATCCACTATTCGATAAAAACTGCTGGGAAAATTGGAAGACAGTGTGGGAGAGACTAGGAATAGATCAACACCTCACACCCTACACCAAGATAAATTCAAAATGGGTGAGTGACTTAAACATAAAGAAGGAAACCATAAGTAAATTGGGTAAACACAGAATAGTATACATGTCAGACCTTTGGGAAGGGAAAGATTTTAAAACCAAGCAAGACATAGAAAGAATCACAAAATGTAAAATAAATAATTTTGACTACATCAAACTAAAAAGCTTTTGTACAAACAAAACCAATGTAACTAAAATCAGAAGGGAAACAACAAATTGGGGAAAAATCTTCATAGAAACCTCTGACAAAGGTGTAATTACTCATATTTATAAAGAGCTAAATCAATTGTACAAAAAATCAAGCCATTCCCCAATTGATAAATGGGCAAGGGAAATGGATAGGCAGTTCTCAGATAAAGAAATCAAAACTATTAACAAGCACATGAAGAAGTGTTCTACATCTCTTATAATCAGAGAGATGCAAATCAAAACAACTCTGAGGTATCACCTCACACCTAGCAGATTGGCTAACATGACAGTTATGGAAAGTAATGAATGCTGGAGGGGATGTGGCAAAGTAGGGACATTGATTCATTGCTGGTGGAGCTGTGAACTGATCCAACCATTCTGGAGGGCAATTTGGAACTATGCCCAAAGGGCAACAAAAGAATATCTACCCTTTGACCCAGCCATAGCACTGCTGGGTCTGTACCCCAAAGAGATAATGGACAAAAAGACTTGTACAAGAATATTCATAGCTGCGCTCTTTGTGGTGGCCCAAAACTGGAAAACGAGGGGATGCCCATCAATTGGGGAATGGCTGAACAAACTGTGGTATATGCTGGTGATGGAATACTATTGTGCTAAAAGGAATAATAAAGTGGAGGAATTCCATGGAGACTGGAACGACCTCCAGGAAGTGATGCAGAGCGAGAGGAGCAGAACCAGGAGAACATTGTACACAGAGACTAATACACTGTGGTATAATCGAACGTAATGGACTTCTCCATTAGTGGTGGTGTAATGTCCCTGAACAACTTGCAGGGACCCAGGAGAAAAAAACACCATTCATAAGCAAAGGATAAACTATGGGAGTGGAAACACCGAGAAAAAGCAACTGCCTGAATACAAAGATTGAGGGGACATGACAGAGGATAGACTCTAAATGAACACTCTAATGCAAATACTATCAACAAAGCAATGGGTTCAAATCAAGAAAACATCTAATGCCCAGTGGACTTACGCGTCGGCTATGGGGGGTTGGGGGGGGGGAGGAAAAGAAAATGATCTATGTCTTTAACGAATAATGCTTGGAATTGACCAAATAAAATATATTTAAAAAAAAAAAAAAAAAAAAGAACTAGAAAGAGAAATCCCATTCAAAATCACCTTAGACAAAATAAAATACCTAGGAATCTATCTCCCAAGACAAGCACAGGAACTATATGAACACAACTACAAAACACTCGCCACACAACTAAAACTAGACTTGAGCAAATGGAAAAACATTAACTGCTCATGGATAGGACGAGCCAATATAATAAAAATGACCATCCTACCCAAACTTATTTATCTATTTAGTGCCATACCCATTGAAATTCCAAAATACTTTTTCACTGATTTAGAAAAAACCATAACAAAGTTCATTTGGAAGAACAAAAGATCAAGGATATCCAGGGAAATAATGAAAAAAAAAAAACACATATGATGGGGGCCTTGCAGTCCCTGACCTTAAACTATATTACAAAGCAGCAGTCATCAAAACAATTTGGTAATGGCTAAGAGACAGAAAGGAAGATCAGTGGAATAGACTCGGGATAAGTGACCTCAGCAAGGCAGTATACAATAAACCCAAAGATCCCAGCTTTTGGGACAAAAATCCACTATTCGATAAAAACTGCTGGGAAAATTGGAAGACAGTGTGGGAGAGACTAGGAATAGATCAACACCTCACACCCTACACCAAGATAAATTCAAAATGGGTGAGTGACTTAAACATAAAGAAGGAAACCATAAGTAAATTGGGTAAACACAGAATAGTATACATGTCAGACCTTTGGGAAGGGAAAGATTTTAAAACCAAGCAAGACATAGAAAGAATCACAAAATGTAAAATAAATAATTTTGACTACATCAAACTAAAAAGCTTTTGTACAAACAAAACCAATGTAACTAAAATCAGAAGGGAAACAACAAATTGGGGAAAAATCTTCATAGAAACCTCTGACAAAGGTGTAATTACTCATATTTATAAAGAGCTAAATCAATTGTACAAAAAATCAAGCCATTCCCCAATTGATAAATGGGCAAGGGAAATGGATAGGCAGTTCTCAGATAAAGAAATCAAAACTATTAACAAGCACATGAAGAAGTGTTCTACATCTCTTATAATCAGAGAGATGCAAATCAAAACAACTCTGAGGTATCACCTCACACCTAGCAGATTGGCTAACATGACAGTTATGGAAAGTAATGAATGCTGGAGGGGATGTGGCAAAGTAGGGACATTGATTCATTGCTGGTGGAGCTGTGAACTGATCCAACCATTCTGGAGGGCAATTTGGAACTATGCCCAAAGGGCAACAAAAGAATATCTACCCTTTGACCCAGCCATAGCACTGCTGGGTCTGTACCCCAAAGAGATAATGGACAAAAAGACTTGTACAAGAATATTCATAGCTGCGCTCTTTGTGGTGGCCCAAAACTGGAAAACGAGGGGATGCCCATCAATTGGGGAATGGCTGAACAAACTGTGGTATATGTTGGTGATGGGATACTATTGTGCTAAAAGGAATAATAAAGTGGAGGAATTCCATGGAGACTGGAACGACCTCCAGGAAGTGATGCAGAGCGAGAGGAGCAGAACCAGGAGAACATTGTACACAGAGACTAATACACTGTGGTATAATCGAACGTAATGGACTTCTCCATTAGTGGCGGTGTAATGTCCCTGAACAACTTGCAGGGATCCAGGAGAAAAAAACACCATTCATAAGCAAAGGATAAACTGTGGGAGTGGAAACACGGAGGAAAAGCAACTGCCTGAATACAGAGGTTGAGGGGACATGACAGAGGAGAGACTCTAAATGAACACTCTAATGCAAATATTATCAACAAAGCAATGGGTTCAAATCAAGAAAACATCTAATGCCCAGTGGATTTACGCATCGGCTATGGGGGGTGGGGGGGAAGAAAAGAAAATTATCTGTGTCTTTAACGAATAATGCTTGGAAATGATCAAATAAAATATATTTTAAAAAATAGTTTGATTACTGTATTAATCCGTGTATTGGTTCCCTTGGCAATCCTCCTATGTATTTTATTTGACACATGTAAAGACATGATTCTAGGGGCAATTAGACAGTACAGAGGAAAGGGCACCAGGACCTGGAGTCAAAGGACTTGGGTTCAAATATGACCCCAGGCACTTCTTAAATGTATGACCCTGGGCAAGTCACTTAACCCCCATTGCCTAGCTCTTACCCTTCTTCTATCTTAAAATTGATACTAAGCCCCAAAGTAAGGGTTATAAAATAATAGTAATAAAATAAAAGCATGCTTCTGTGGCATCTCTAAACTTTCCTAGACTCCCAGTGGGGTTCATGACCCAGAAAAGGGTAAGAATCCCAAATGTAGAAAGATCATGGGTTTGCTGATGCTCTCCTCCAAGCTCTCTCCTTGTCTTAGAGTCTACTTCTTACTAGCCTTTTCTGCTCTTTCCTTTCTAGATCAAAGACCATCCTACCTAGCCAAAGAAGGACTGAGCAACCTTGTCTTCCCTCCCGGTCACCTTATCTTCATTTCACTAACCCCAGTCAGCTGTCCTATCTCTTCTTTTCCTCTGTGTAGGGGGGGATTTGGTCCATTTTTGTTGTATCCTCAGGCTCAGGTCATTCTCTGCTTCAACTCTTCTGATCTTTTTTAAATATGGAATCCTTCATGAATCTTCGTGTCATCCTTGCAGAGCAGCCATGCTAATCTTTTCTGTATCGTTCCAATTTCAGTGTACATACTGCCAAAGAAGCACTCCTGATACTCTTCTTTTTAAAAATATTTTATTTTCCCAATGACATGTAATTACACTTTTTAACATATTTCCCGAATTTTTGAGATCCAAATTGTTTCCCTCCCTTCCTTTCTTCCTCCCTCCCAGAAATGGCAAGCAGATTGATCTGGGTTATGCATATAGTATCTTGATATTATTCTTAAAGGACTATGTTAGACATGCAGTAGATGCTTAATAAATGCTGTTGATTATTTTTCTGGGGGCATTGTTGTCTCTCTCCAATAGAATGCCTTGAGATCAGAGAAGGACTCATTTTTGTCTGTGCATTTTCAAACCTAGCGGGTAGTAGGTACTTACCTGGAACAACTAGGTGGTGCAGTGGATAGAGCATCCAGCCTGGAGTCAGGAAGACTCATCTTCCTAAATTCAAATCTGGCGTCAGACATTTACTAGCTGTGTGACCCGAGACAAGTCACTTAATCTTGTTTGCCTCAGTTTCCTCATATGTAAAGTGACCTGGACAAGGAAATGGCAAACCATTCCAGAACCTTTGCCAAGAAAACCATAAATGTGGTCAAGAGGAGTTGGGTGTGACTGAAAACAACTGAACAACAGTGGCAGGCAGTGTGCTGTCTGAATGATTGATCATCTTATCTACTCTTGTTTCTATCTTTTTATTTTTTTTAAACCCTTACCTTCTGTTTTGGAATCAATACTGGGTATTGGTTCCAAGGCAGAAGAGTGGTAAGAGCTAGGCAATAGGGGACAAGTGACTTGCTTAGAGTCACACAGCTAGGAAATGTCTGAGGTTGGATTTGAACCTAGGACCTCCCATCTCTAAGCCTGGCTCTCTATCCACTGAGCTACCCAGCTGCCCCCCCCTATCTTTTTTAAAAAACTGAATTCTATCAATAAGGCCTCTGTGCATCCACTAGTTCCTTAGATAATTCTACCTTCTCCTTTTCTGAATCATTTTCTTTGGATCTTCAGCATTCTATTCTCCAAAGCTTTCCATACCTCTTGGGCTGACTTCTCCTACAGAGTTTTAATCCTCAGGTTCCTATCTCTCTATCATTTCTTTGAAATAGCTAGGTGGTCCAGTGGATTGAGTGCTGAGCCTGGAATCTGAGTTCAAATCCAGCCTCTGATATTTTGTATCTGTGTCATCTTAATTTTGTTTATCTCCATTTCCTCAAGTGTAAAATGAGCTAGAGAAGGAAATGGCAAAGCACTTCAGTATCTTTGCCAAGAAAATCTCAAATGGGGTCATAAAAAGTTGGACGTGACTAAACAACAACAACAAAATACAAAGGAAGTATCTCTGATTATTCTTAGCCTTCCTCTCCTCAGTCATCAGTTCTGAGATACAGGTCTCATTTCCACCCCAACAATCAGTTCCTTCTCGTGGGCAATAAGCAGGACCAAAATAAATCCCTCTTAAGGTTACCTCCATTTTTTGAAGGGCGAATCATTTTTTAAAGCCAAGGAATCATTTGTTTCTCTGCTTTGAACAGAAAGAGACAATTCCAGAGGCTATCTGGGGAACTTTCCTCCCCAGTATTAGTTCCAGGTGTGTGATCTTTTTCCTGAATTCTTCATCAGTTTCCTCTTCCTGTCCAAATGGTCCTTACTAGGCGATGTCATTGTCGCTTTTCTTTCCTTCACTGACATCCACAAGGCTTCCTGCTTACCACTTCCCATGCCCCTTTGGGTTCCAAGATTTCCACACATAGCATATGTTCTTAAGTATACAATACTATTCAAGCAACAGGAAACAAAGCAAGTGCCCTTCAACCAAGGGATGGTTAAACAAATTAGAGGAGAAGAGTGAGCCCTGCCTCTAAAGCTTACAAATGGGAAGAAAAGGGAAAACACTAAGATGAACTCCTATGAAAGAGTCAGTAGAACCAGAAAAAGCAACTTGCACAATGATTTCAACAATGTAGAGGAAAGAAACCAAACCCAACCAAAATACAACTGGGTAATTATTATGCCCAAACCTGGATGTGAAGAAGAAAAGAGAAAATGTATCCACACACACACACATTCTTTGCAAAGATGGATGATTATGGGTATGGAACCTACTAAATTTTAACTGCTCTACACTGCACTAGGGCTTTTGGGACAAATGCTATACTCATAGACTCAGTTGCTCTTTGTGTTAGTTTTGCTTTCCCCCTCCTTCTTTCTATTTTTCTGTCTTTCTGTCTTTCTTTTTCTTTGTTCAAGTGTTGGTTTTCTAAGGAAGAGAAGGGAAAGGAATATTTGTTTCTTTGTTTATTTCTTTGTTTGTTTGTTTAAACCCTTATTTTCTGTCTTAAAATTAATACTGTGTATTGATTCCAAGGCAGAAGAGGGGTAAGGGCTAAAAAACGGAGGTTAAGTGACTTGTCCAGGGTCACCCAGCTAGGAAGTGTCTGAGGTCAGATTTGAACCAAGGACCTCCTGTCTCTAGACTTGACTCTCAGACTACTGAGTCACTTAATGGCTCCAGAAAGTAATATATTTTTAAATGAAGCTGATATAAAAGCAACAGATGTCAATAAAAATGTAAATATATACATATAAGTATGGATGGATGAGTGGATAGAGGTGAGGATGAATGGACCTACAGATGGATGTGAGGATGGATGGTCAGATGGGGGTATAGATGGATGCATGGATGGATGTGTGAATGGATGAATATGCAGATGGATAGCTAAGTGGATGGATGAATATGTGGATGGATGGAGAGAAGGGTAGTTGGATGAATGAGCTGAAGAATGGATATATGCCTATGTGTTTGTGTGCACATTCAATGCTCTACCCCGTTCTCTGGTCCTGTTGCTTTTGTAGAGTCCTAACCCAGAAATGGGTTCAAAATCACTGAGCAAGATCTGTGATGTCAAGTGGGCTTCTGTGTATTAGAATCTCTCATTCAAACTACGTATTAGCCACACTTTGTCCTTGGATACATAGACCCCTGGGACCTTGGTTTATTGTTGGCTTTTTTCTTGGATTTGGCCTCTAGTGCACCGGGATATTTCTGTTGCTTTTCTTCTTCCTAGAATCCCCCCTATTCCTGCAGGCACCCTGCTTTCCAACTTCAGAATCAGCCTGGAATAGGCTCTCTCCCTCATCCTCCCTCTCCAGCATTCCTTGTATTCCCTCCCATCAGGTGGAGGACAGAAAGTCCTCTTGGGCGCCCCATAGCTCAGCAGGAGAAGGCTTCTTGGAAGAGGTGGGGTTGTTTGGAAGGTGAGAATGTTTTTGTTTTCTAAAAGTTGAAAAGGTCAGGACTCTGTGTACTCCGGGGTCCTTTCCGAGAATGACACCTCATCGGAGACACTGCTGTCCCTGACCATCCTGGTTCCCTTGGGGCCCCTTCTTATCTCTTCGTCCAAACCCAGCAGGGGCTGATGGCCATGGCTGATAGATCATCATTGACGAAAGGGGACCCCGTGCCCCCAAGGACTGTTTTGAAAAGGAGCTTGTGTTTTGAACACAGGATTGCGCTACTGGAGGGCATGGTAAGGGTGTCTTTTCTGAGAAAGGAAAATTATCAGAGACTCAAACTCCCAGTTTTGCTCTAACTTTCCCTGACCTAAACAAGAAAGAAACCCTGGGGAGGAGGAGCTCAGGACTTGGCCCAAAGGATAGGGTGCTAAACCCAAGTTCAAATCTTGTATGATCTGGCAGTTTACTTGACTTCTGTTTGCCTCAGTTTCCTCCTCTGTAAAATGGGAATCATAATAGCACCTACTTCCCAGAGTTGTTATGAGAACTAAATAACTAATAACACATGTAGAGCACTTTGCCAACCTAACAGGGCTATAGAAATCCTAACTATCATGATTATGATGAAGAAGAACTGAGTCAGAGCAGCTGCCATGCTTTGGGCCTCCACTTTCCCATTAGTGAGAAGGGTAATCAACTCAGCCTGGTTATTGTTCTACTTAAGGCACAAGATCCTTTTTCTTCTTACATTTCTAGACTTTTTTTTCTTTTTCTTCTTTTCTTCTTTCATTTCTAGACTTTTTCTTTTTTCTTTTCCTTCTTTTCTTCTTTCATTTCTAGACTTTTTCTTTTTTCTTTTCCTTCTTTTCTTCTTTCATTTCTAGACTTTTTCTTTTTTTTCTTTCATTTCTAGACTTTTTCTTTTTTCTTTTTCTTCTTTTCTTCTTTCATTTCTAGACTTTTTCTTTTTTCTTTTCCTTCTTTTCTTCTTTCATTTCTAGACTTTTTCTTTTTCATCTTTCATTTCTAGACTTTTTCTTTTTTCTTTTTCTTCTTTTCTTCTTTCATTTCTAGACTAATCAAGTTTTAGAGAGATAGATGGGCAGATTTGGAGGGATGCGAGGACACTAGCCAACCCATCACCACACACGTACTGAGTTCCTCCCAGGTGCCAGGCGCCGGGTAGATGCCAGCCACATTTAAATACAAAGAATGAAACAACCCTGGCTTGTGATGAGTTCACATCCTATTGGGAAAGATGAACGTGTACCAGGTATAGCGAAATAAATATATAAATATAAAGTTAATATAGACAATGCATTATATTGTTTATTATGAGTTTTATATGTGATATAATATATTTTATATGTTATAGGATATGTTTTTTATATAAAGTTCATCTATATAATAGTTATCCCTTCCACATTGTAGGGATTTTTCTTCCCCATTTGTAGTAGGGGGGGAAGAGAGAGAAAACAAAAGTTTATTATTTTTAATGTTTAAACATCAAAAAATAGAATGTCAGAATGGGGATGAGCCTTCAAATACTGGGATTTTAGAGCGGAGAGGAACCTGAGGCTATATGATTTCAAAATTGGAAAGGGACCCAAGAACATGAAATATCAGACACGTGAGAAATCTTAGCAAATGGGATATCAAAGATGGGAGGAGAACCCTTAGAATATGGAATATTAGAGCTGAGAGGGATCTCAGAACATATACTATGAGAATATAGAGTAACTCATTTTCCTTGAACTCTGTAAAATTCTACCCTACTGATTGTTTTCTTCTTCATTAATGTGGCCCACTAGAAAATGTGCTTGATGTGAGGGGACCTGAATTCAAGTCCCAGCTCTTTGAGATACTGCCCATATGACCTTGGGTAAGTCACTGAAAATCTCTGGGCCTCATTTTCTACATCTGTAAAATGAGGGGGCTCCATCTGATGCACTAAGATCTCTTCCTGTTTTAAGCCTGTGGTCCTATGAAGCCATGGTCTTCCCTCCTTTGTTTCCAGCATGTCATATTCTCATTTGTTTCCTCCTGCTTCTCTGGTCTCTCCTCTTCTCTCTCTCCTCCTTTCTTTTTCTTTAATGAAGGTATTTATCAAAGCTTTCCCCTAGATTATAATCATTATTATCTTCTTCCTCCTCTTCGTCTTCTTCCTTTCCCTTCCTCCCTCCCTTCCTTTCTCTCTCTCTGTCTTTCTGTCTCTCTCTGTCTCTCCCTCCTTCCTCCTCCTTTCCCATTTCAGTCTCCTTCCCTTCCTCCTTCCTGCTCTCCTGTCTCTCTCAGCACCTTCTCTCTCATCTTTCCCTAATGACTCCAAACCAGATTAGCTTGGTATCCTGCAAGGAGCCCAGGATTGGATCCTGGCTGTGACTTGTAGCAGCTGTGTAACCCTGGATATGTCATTTCTCCAACATGAGCCTCAGTTTCTTCACCAGTGAAGCGAAAGATTGGACTAGACAGACTTAAATCCCTTCAGGCTCTGGGTGAGATGACTCACATATCCCTATCTCCAGTTCTCCCCCAGCTCCAGACTTGAATAAAGCCATTATTATTACATGATCAAAGCTTACAGGGACCTGTAATAGGTGATAGACTCCTCTCACAAACATCAGTGCATCGGAGCTTCACAGAGACCCTATGAAATAGGCAGGGCTTCTATTATTATGACCACTTTATAGGTGGGAAATCTGAGAGTCAAAAGTCATTCCTCAAATGCTAAATGGTCAAAGGATAGGAAAAACTAATTCTCAAAGAAAGAAGTACAAGCTCTTAACAGTTTCCTTTTAAAGTGCTGCAAATCATTTGGAACTATGCCCAAACGGCGCTAAAAGACTGTCTGCCCTTTGATCCAGCCATAGCACTGCTGGGTTTGTACCCCAAAGAGATAATAAGGAAAAAGACTTGTACAAGAATGTTGATAGCTGTGCTCTTTGTGGTAGCAAAAAATTGGAAAATGAGGGGATGCCCTTCAATTAGGGAATGGCTGAACAAACTATGGTATCTGTTGGTGATGGAATACTACTGTGCTCAAAGGAATAATAAAGTGGAGGAATTCCATGTGAACTGGAACAACCTCCAGGAAGTGATGCAGAGCGAGAGGAGCAGAACCAGGAGAACATTGTACACAGAGACAAACACACTGTGGCACAATTGAATGTAATGGACTTCTCCATTAGTGTCAATGCAGTGACCCTGAACAACTCAGAGGGATCTATGAGAAAGATGCTCTCCACATCCTGAGAAAGAACTGGGGGAGCAGAAACACAGAAGAAAAACAACTGCTTGATCACATGGGAGGGGATATGCCTGGGGATGTAGAATCTAAATGATCACCCTGGTGCAAATATCAATAATGTGGAAATAGATCTTGGTCAATGACACATTTAATCCAAATGGAATTGCACATCAGATACAGGAGGGGGGAGGGAGGGGAGGGAAAGAACATGAGTCTTGTAAAGGTGGAAAAATAATCTAAATCATCTAATTAAATTATCATTAAATTTTAGAGAAATCCAAATTAAAGCAACTCTGAGGTTCCATCTCATACTGATCAGATTGGCAACAGTGATTACAAAGGGGAAATGACAATTGTTGGAAGGGCTGTAGGAAGAGGGGGCAGAATGAGACCTTTTTTAACATGGTCAATTCAGGAATCTGCTTTGCTTGATTGTGCCTGTTTGTTGTGAGTTTTTCTTTCTTTGTTCTTTCCTGTGAAATCTGCCCTTCCTTGCAAGTCAATTTCAAGCCTGTCCTTTATACAGTACAAACATTCCCTCTTCTAAAGAGTCTTTTCTAGTTAGAAGGTCCTAGGTTCAAATCTGACCTCAGACACTTCCCAGCTGTGTGACCCTGGGCAAGTCACTTAGCCCCCACTGCCTAGCCCTTACCATTCTTCTGCCTTGTAACCAATATACAGTATTGATTCCAAGGTGGAAGGTAAGGATTTAAAAAAAATTAAAAATAAATAGTCTTTTCTGATTTTTTTCCCCAATGAAGTACAGTCTTTCCTTTCCCATTTCCCATTAACACATCGTTTCCCTCTTTCTAACGCATCAGTCATATATTATTGGGTCCTGTAAGTATCTGTATGGTGACATGGTGCATAGAGTGTTGGGGCTGCAGTCAGAAAGACTCATCTTCACAAGTTCAAATCCAGCCTCATACACTTACTAGCTATGTGACCTTGGACAAGTCCTTTCACTCTGTTTGTCTCAAATTCCTTATGGGGGAAATGAGCTGGAGAAGAAAATATATCTCTACCAAGAAAACCCCAAGTAGGGTCACAAAGAGTGGAACATAATTGAAAAACTGAACAACAATGTGTATCTCCCTTGCTCAAGAATGGTAATGCCTCCCATTTACCTCTAGGATTTTAAGGAGTCATTAAGATTGATTTGATAGTATTGACTTATTGACATTATTGTCTGATTTGACATTATTGCCTTTCTCAAATTGCACATTCCTGCCTTACTGCTCTTGCTGTTTCTCAAACTCAGCACCCCATCTCCTGCCTCAAACAATTTAAATGAAAGGCTCTCCATCTTTAAACAGGGGCAGTAAGTAAGTTTGATAAAAGAAGATCTGATGAATGGGATGGAGGATTCCCAGCCTGAATTATCAGCCCGATGGGGCAGAGGCTACCTCTTCTCTGGATTTGGCATCTTCCATAGTATTTCACACAAGGCTCAGCACAGAGCAGAAGTTTAAGAAACGTACATCAAGTAGAATTGAAAATATGGTGAGGAATGTTTTGAGCATTTACTAGGATGGAGGGAGGGAAAATTTGGAGAGAAAAATACAGAAGTCTTAACAGACTTGGAGTTTCACGATTAGAGTGGGAATCTCAGGTTTGTCATTAACTATCTCGTGCCCCTGGGTAAATCTTGTCCACAATTTAAGCCTCAGTATCTTCACCTCTAAAATGGATGGAATAGTGACTGTGCCCCTCTCATAACAAGCTGGGAGCAGTGGATGAAGGGTCACTTGGCTGTTGCTGTTCAGTTATGTCTGACCCTCTGTGAGTTTTCTTGGCATAGAGACTGGAGGGGGTTGCTATTTCCTTCTCCCACTCATTTTGCAGAGGAGGAAACTGAGACAAACAACGTCAAGTGACTCATCCAGAGTCACATAGCTACTGTCTGATGTGTGACTTAAGCTCAAGCCTAGTGCTCTCCACTGCACCACCTCATTGCTATTGCAATCTATGAAACCATTGCAATCGTCTAGAACCACTAGAGAACCTCATAGTCAGTGAGGAAGTCATGGGTTCAAGTCCCACCTCTGACATGATTTGTGTGTCCCCTTGGACAACTTATTTAACTTCTGGTGATCCAGGCAGCTTTTTAAGACCAAATTGGGGATTCCCTCCACAAAAGTCTAGCTCCCAAACCCATGAGCTACTCTGCCAATCTCTTAGTGTAGCAAACACTTTATTAACCTATGAATGATGATGATGTTGAAGGGGCTGGTTCCTACCATTATGGGGTTTATTTTCACCCCCTTAACCATCCCCTTTAAAAGCTGACACATTCTACACCCTACACCAAGATAAATTCAGAATGGGTGAATGACTCAAATATAAAGAAGGAAACTATAAGTAAGTTAGGTGAATATAGAATAGTACACCTGTCAGTTCTATGGGAAAGGAAAGATTTTAAGACCAAGCAAGAGTTAGAGAATATTACAAAATGTAAAATGAATAATTTTGATTATGTTAAATTAAAAAGGGTTTGTACAAACAAAACCAATGCCACCAAAATTAGAAGGGAAGCAACAAATTGGAGAAAAAATCTTTACAACAAAAACCTCTGACAAAGGTCTAATTTCTCAAATTTATAAGAGCTAAATCAATTGTAAAAAAAAAAATCAAGCCATTCCCCAACTGATAAATGGGCAAAAGACATGAATAGGCAGTTTAATAAGCACATGAAAAAGTGTTCTACATCTCTTATAATTAGAGAGATGCAAATCAAAACATCTCTGAGGTATCACCTCACACCTAGCAGATTGGCTAACATGACATCAATCCAGTAATGAATGCTGGAGGGGATGTGACAAAATTGGGACGTTAATGCATTGCTGGTGGAGTTGTGAATGGATCCAACCATTCTGGAGGACAATTTGGAACTATGCCCAAAGGGCACTAAAAGCCTGTCTGCGCTTTGATCCAGCCATAGCACTGCTGGGTTTGTACCCCAAAGAGATAATAAGGAAAAAGACTTGTACAAGAATATTCATAGCTGCGCTTTTTGTGGTGGCAAAAAACTGGAAAATGAGGGGATGCCCTTCAATTGGGGAATGGCTGAACAAAGTGTGGTATATGTTGGTGATAGAATACTATTGTGCTCAAAGGAATAATAAAGTGGAAGAATTCCATATGAACTGGAAAGACCTCCAGGAAGTGATGCAGAGTGAGAGGAGCAGAACCAGGAGAACATTGTACACAAAGATGGATCCACTGTGGCACAATTGAACATAATGGTCTTCTCTACTAGCAGCAATGCAATGACCTAGGAAAATTCTGAAGGACTTATGAGAAAGAAGCTATTCACATCCAGAGGAAGAACTGTGGGAGCAGAAACACAGAAAAAAAACAACTACTTGATCACATGGGTGGAGGGGGATATGATTGGGAATGTAGACTCTAAAGGATCACTGTAGTGCAAATATCAATAATATGGAAATAGGTCTTGATCAATGGCACATGTAAAACCCAGTGGAATTGCTCATTGACTCCAGGAGGCGTGTGGGAGGAAGGAAGGGAAAGAACATGAATCGTGTAACCAGGGGAAAATATCCTAAATAATTAACTATAAAAAATAAATAAAAGATATTTGTGTAGGGACAACAACAACAAAAGCTGATGCATTCTGCTGGCCAGTAAACTGTTGCCTTTACTTGTATCACAAAAGGATTTAGTCCAATGGCATTCCCTGGCAACAAGGATCTCCTCTTGAATGAATGGAGTTGAGAATATCCTTGCAAATTCAACTCAGCTCCATTGAAATGAAAGGAAATTGGGGAGAAAGCAGCTATTTAAAGACTGGTGGAAGTAGTTAACAGGAATATAAGCATATTCCATTGCCATGGGATATAATGGGGAGGGAACAAAGGCCAGAGGGCCAGCCCTCCTGGGGAACTCCACTCACTCCAATTGGGATGGGTGCTTTCTAGGACAGCCTGCCTGGGCTGCTCTTCTTCTAATCCATAACTGGAATTAATTATGGTTGTTATTACCTTAACAAGCGGGCCAGAAGCATTTATGAAACTATTAGTTATTATGCAAAAACACAGACCCTGCCCTCAAGGAGCTCACTGATGGGGGGGGGGATGACATGCAAATTATTATGTATTTACAAGACATAAATGGGGGTTGGGGACCAACAACAATAGAAGGAAGGATTGGAGTGGAATCTTGAAGGAAGTCTGGGAAGCTACAGGTCAGAGACAAAGAGGGAGAGAGGATTTCAGGAATGAGTGACTTTGTTGTTGTTCAGTCCTGTCCAGTTCTTCATGACCCAGTGAACCATTCTGTCCATGGGGCTTTCTAGGCAAAGATAATGGAGTGGTTTGCCATTTCCTTCTCCAGAAGATTAAGGCAAACAGAGATTAAATGACTTGCCCAAGGTCACGCAGGTAATGAATGTCTGAGGCCACCTTGAACTTGGGTCTTCTTGACTCCAGGCCCAGTGCTGTATCCACTGAATCACCTGTCTCCTACCTAGCCATGAGGGACAAGCCGGGGAAAAGGCATAAGAACAGAGATAGAGTGTCACCTGGGAGGAAGAGCAAGTCAGCCAGTATCAAACAGACCCTTGAGTGCTTGAAGAGATGTAAAGTGTAAAAAGATAAAAGGAAGGAACCAGATTTTAAAGGTCTTTAAATGTCAAATAGAGGATTTTTCTATTTGATCCTGAAGGTAATTGGGATATTTTTGAAAGATCACTTAGACAGCTATGTGGAGGATGGGGAAGAGACTTTAAATAAGGAGACAGAAAGAAAGCAATGCCACTAGTCCAGGAGAGAAGGCATGAATGCCTGTACAAAGATGGTGGCCATGTCAGAGGAAAGAAGGGAACCAGAGATGCTGTGAAGGTGAAAGTGACATCTAACAACAGATTCTTATATATGGGTTAGTGGAAGGGAGGAGACAGAGATGACACTGAGGCTGACTGGGAGGTTAGTGGAGCCCTCCCCAGGAATAGAAAAGTTGGAAAGAGTGCAGGATTGGGGAGAAAAGAGAATGAATTCTGTTCCGAACATGTTGAATTGGGAATGCCTATGGGATATTCAATTCAAGGTATCTAAAAAGCAGTTGTTGACTTTGCCCAGAAAGAAATTAAGACTGATCTAAAAAATTACATTCTGTTGTTATCTAGTAGAGGGCAGGAATTAGGTCATTTTTGTGTATGTATGTGCAACAACTAGACAAAAGCATGGGAATAGGAAATATTTAATAAATATTTTTAAATTAAGTTGAATTAGAGTTTTCATTTCTATCATATAAATTTGACATAACAGAATGCCTGCCATTCTTTAGAGAAGGTCAAAAAAATGATATCAGAGAAGGAAGAGAGAGAGCCCTTCCTGCTTAGAGAATCAGTGATGGCTTCATGGAAGTGTAGATCTCTGCACCAGGCCTTGAAGGGGTAGGTGGTCTATTCAAAGGTGGATGCTAGTCCCCAGTTGACAAGTGGTCAAAGGATATGAACAGGCAGTTTTCAGATAAAGAAGTCAAAACCATTTATTGTCATATGAAAAAAATGTTCCAAATCACTATGGATTTAGAAAAATGCAAATTAAAACAACTATGAGGTACTACCTCATATCTATCAAATTGGCTAATATGACAGTAAAAGAAAATTATAAATGTGGGAGGAGATGTGTGAAAATTGGGACACTAATACATTGTTGGTGGAGTTGTGAGCTGATCTAACCATTCTGGGAGGGCAATTTGGAACTATGCCCAAAAGTCTATAAAACTATTTATACCATGAAAGTACTGGAATAACTTATATTAGACTATTTACTCCAACTAAGTGGGAGGGCAAGAATCTGAATTGCAAAACATCAGAAAACAATTGCCCAAAATAGTTTCTATGTGTATTGAAAAAATAAAATTGAATTATTTTAAACTGTGCGTATTCTTTGATCCAGTATTACCACTACTAGGTCTGTATTGCAAAGAGATTTTTTTTTTAAAGAGAGAGAGAGATGAGGACCTATTCATACAAAAATATTTCTAGAAGCTCTTTTTGAGGTGACAAATAATTTGAAATTGAGAGGATGTCTATCATTTGGGGAATGACTGAACAAATTGTGATATATGATTTTGAGGAATACTATTGTGCTTCATAAGAAATGATGAGGGGGCAGCTAGGTGGCTCAGTGGATTGAGAGCCAACCCTAGAGATAGAAGGTCCTAGGTTCAAATATGACCTGAGATATATCCTAGCTGTATGACCCTAAGCAAGTCACTTAACCCCCATTGCTTAGCCCTCACCACTCTTCTACCTTAGAACCAATATATAGTATGTATTCTAAGATAGATGGCAGGGTGTGTGTGTGTGTTTTTTTACCCTTACCTTCCATCTTGGAATCAATATTGTGCATCAGTTGCAAAGCGGAAGAGCAGTAAAGGCTAGGCAATGGGGGTTCAGTGACTTCTCAGGGTCACACAGCTGGGAAGTATCTGAGGCTAGATTTGAACTCAGGACCTCCTGTCTCTTGGCCTGTCTCTGTAGCCACTGAGCTGCAGAGCTGCCCCCAGGTGTTTTTTTTTTTCCCCTAATTAAAAAAGGATAAGCAGCATGATTTCAGAGAAACCTGGAATGATCTAACATGAACTGATGCAGAGTGAAGTGAGCAAGACCTGGAGAACATTGTACACAGTAACAATAGTATGATGATCAACTGTGAAAGACTTAGCTATTCTCAGTCATCCAAAGATCCAGTCTGAAGGACTTATGACAAAGGTTGCTGCTGCCTCCACAGAAAGAACTGATGGAGTTTGAATGAGCTATACGTTTTTCATTTTATTTGTGTTTATTTTAGGGTTTGGCTTTTATAAAAGTATTTATTTTCTCATAACTTGACCAATATGGAAATGTGCTTTGCATGATCACACATGTAGAACAAAGATGAAATTACCTCCCATCTCTGAGAGGGGGGAGGGAGGCAATTTGGATCTTATAATTTTGTGTTAAAATTGTTATGACATATAATTCAGAAAACAAAATATAAAAAATGGTGGCTGCTAGAAGAAAAAAAATCATTCTGGGTTGGGAGGGAAAACACTATAATTCAGTCTATGGTGAAGAACTGGAAATGAAATTGGTGCCCATTGCCCGAGACATGGCTGACTGAAGGTGATGGAATATTACTCTGATGTAAGTCATGAAGAATGGGAAGATCTGTATGACCAGGGGCAAAGTGAAAACTGGGACAGATGCTCAAAATCATCTCATCTAAGAGTTGTTAGCCTGTTTTGTGCCATGGACCACTGGCAGTCTTTGGAAGTCTACAGAATCCTTCTCAGAATAAAATTCCAAAAGATATACAAGACTTAAGATTATGAAGGAAGCAAACTATAAGGATAAAAATTTACTTAAAATATATAGACCTTGAGTTAAGATCTAGTCTACTTTTTTATTTTAATCCATAATTTAATTTAGAAATAAACTTCTAGATATAGATAAATTTAAGCCACCATTTTATTTTACAAATAGTGAAACTAAGTCCCAGAGAGGAGGAAGTAGTTGTCCAAGGTTACCAGCTAACAATTAGCAAAGGTCAAATTTTACCCTGTATCTTTTGACTCCCGATGTGCACATACTTCTAATTGCACCACAGCCTTCTGGTGTGTAGGTGATCAAGGAGAGAAGAAAGTTGAACCTCTCCTTCTTTAATCAACTCTGACACAGAGTCTCCCATTTTTCTGAAGACACTGCTTAAAGAAAAGGGCTAGAATGTATAACCTAGGTCAAGAGGAAAGGACCCTGAATTGTGGAGTTAAGCCAGCCCCAGGTTCAAATCTCACCTCTCACATTTAGTAGCTGTGCAACCATGACCAGGTCACTTAGCTTGTGTGGGTCTCAGTTTCTCCACTTATCATATCAGGCTAATAAAGCCTACCGTAGCCACTGAACAGGTGTGTTCTAAGACTCATATGAGCCAAGGAGTTCTATAAATGTCAGCTATTACGAGGACTGTCCAGCCTTGGTTCAATCCCACCTCCTCCTTCCTCCTCTCTTAGCCGGCCCCCTAATAAAACGCCTTCCTCACCAGCTCAGTGTTGGGCTAGTCTCCCTGATGCCTGAAACCCTTATTAATCCACAATGCCCAAGTTTCTCCATGGAGCAAGCCTGTCCTCAGTACCTGCAGTCAGAGTGGAGATATGTGGGGGCCAGCACTGACCTTGGCTCAGTTCCATGAATACTCCATTTCCTATGAGTGCTTAGGAGGAGGAAGGCTGGCCTGTTCTGGCGATTTTAAATGCCCTGGACTGGGGATTGAGGCTCCTGTGTTCAAATCTAGCCTCCCTAGCTGGGTGACCCTGGGCAAGTCACTTTACCTCCATTGCCTAGCCCTTGCTGTTGACACAGCACTGATTCCAAGACAGAAAGTAAGCATTTAAATCAATAAATTAAGTTAAATTAAAGGCTCTCCATCTTTGAAAGGGGCAGTTTGCTGCCATGGTGCACAGACTTACAGTTGTCTTGCAAACAAACAGCCTTGGAATGACCATGGCTGGAGGAGGCCTGGGATTCACCCACACTCTATCCATCCAAATCAAATAATAAAAAGAATCCTTCCTGACACATATAATAACTCTTTTATCAAACCCTTACTTTCCATCTATAGGTTCCAAGGGAGAAGAGCGGTGTGGGCTAGGCAATGGGGATTAAGTGACTTGTCCAGGGTCACCCAGCTAGGAAGTGTCTGAGGTCACATTTGAACCCAGGACCTCCTATCTCCTGGCCTGATTCTCAAGCCAGTGAGCCACCCAGCTGCCCATGCCACTTACTAGCAATCTCTGTTTACTGACTCCTTCCCTGCTGCTTACAAACATTCTCATGCCTTCCCATTCTAGAAAAACATCCCCCCTCCCTTCTTCCATCCCCACTGATTATTCTCCTGTATCTCTTCTGTCCTTTGTAGCCAACCTCCTTGAAAAGACTGGTTACAATAGCTGCCTCTGCTGTCCTCTCATTCTCTTCTTAACCCTCCCATTCAGGCTTCTGACTTTATTATTCCATAGAAACATAGAAACTCTCTCCCGAGTTACCAGGGATCACAACCAGGGGCTTTCTCCTTCTCAGTCCTCATCCTCCCTGATAGCCAGCCTCAGGAAGCCTTTGTCACTACGGATCCCCTCTCTCTTTGATATTTGCACCCCTCTGACTGGCTGCTCCTCCTCTTTATTTGACTGAGCCTTCTCAGTGGCCTTTGCTGGGTCCTGCTCCAGACCCATCAGAGTCCCACAGAGTTCTGTCCCCGGCTCTCATCTCTTCTCTCTCCATTCTACTTGGTGAGCTCTGCTCCCTTGGGTTTAATTGCCATCTCTATGCTGGTGATTTTCAGATCCACCTTTCCTGCCCCAGCCTCTCCACTGACCTCCAGGCTCCCATCTCTAGCTGCTAGGGGGGCCTGCCTGCCCCAAGGCTCTGTCCCCTCCAGTCCATCCTCCATTCAGCCACTAGAGTGATTTTCTTAAACTGAGGGTTTGACCACATCACCCTCTATTCAGTCACCTCCAGTGTTCCCTATTGCCTCCAGGAGCAAATAGAAAATGCTTTGTTTGGCATTCAGAGCCCTTCATCACTTGGCCCCTTCCTACCTTTCCAGTATCTTTTTTTAACCCTGTGTATAATTTAACAACTGTGTATAATTCATTTTTCTATTGACTCCAGTATTCAGCAAAATGCCTACATATAGTTGACATGCAATAAATGTTTGTTGAATGAATTAAAAAAAAAACCCGCTAAGCTTCCCGCTTATAATCAATAATGTGTATTGGTAAGGACTCCCTTGATAGCATTTTTTAAATATATTTGTAAAGCACTTTGCTAATCTTAAATTTCTCTATAAATGCTAGCTCTTGGGGAGGGGGGCAGCTAGGTGGCTCAGTAGATTGAGAGCCAGGCCTTGAATCAGGAGGTCCTGGGTTCAAATCTGGCCTCAGACATTTCCCAGCTGTGTGACCTTGGGCAAGTCACTTGACCCCCATTGCCTAGCCCTTACCACTCTTCTGCCTTGGAGCCAATACACAGTATTGACTCCAAGACCGAAGGTAAAGGTTTGAAAAATAAATACTAGCTCTTCTTGCAATCATTCCTCCTCTTTCCCCTTCCCCTCCTTTTCTTCCTCTCTTCTTCTTCTTCTTCTTCTTCTTCTTCTTCTTCTTCTTCTTCTTCTTCTTCTTCTTCTTCTTCTTCTTCTTCTTCTTCTTCTTCTTCTTCTTCTTCTTCTTCTTCTTCTTCTTCTCCTCCTCCTCCTCCTCCTCCTCCTCCTCCTCCTTCTCTTCCTTTTCCTCCTCCTTCTCCTTCTTCTTTTCTCCTCCTCCTCTTTCTCCTTTTCCTTCTCCTCCTTGAAGGAAAATAGCAACAGCACAAATCCCTTCATGATAAGGCTAGAAGATACTTGAAAACAGGTATGCTTCAACTGTTCCATTTTACAGTGGAGTAAACTGAAACCCAGTGTGCCCTGAATCATGCAGTGCCACAAAGAACTAGTGGCAGAGTTCAGAATCAAACATTGGTCCTAAGATCCTAGGATTTTAAAGCTGGTAAGGGCATTTAAGTTCATTCAGTATGGGAGTTCTTAAACTGAGATCTTTAAACTTGATTTTTAAAAATGTTTTATTTCAATAGAATTGGTTTCTTTTGAAATATTGTGCATTTTATGCATTTAAAGACATGATTCTGAGTAGGGCCTAAAGCAGGGGTCCCCAAACTATGGCTGAGAGCCACATGTGGTCCCCTGAGGCCATTTATCCAGCCCCCACTGCACTTCTGGAAGGGGCCCCTCTTTCATTGGTGGTCAGTGAGAGGAGCACTGTATGTGGCAGTGTTGCAAAGCGTGGCATCGATCACTTATAGTACTACTTCCGGTGACATAATCCTTTGCATGGTGCCTTGTTCTGAGGGTAACTGAACAAGAACGAGGCGCTGCATAAAGGATTATGTGGCTGCACGATGGAAGACGTCAGCATGGTGAGCGGCCATCTGGGGGAGGGGATTCCGCACTGTGTATCCTGCTGCCCGGTATAGTGGTGGCAGTGATGGGCCTATGCAAGGTGTGACAGGCCCATCACAGCCATCGCTGCAGCCTCTGCTATCCCAGACAGCCGTATACAGATTTGTTCATAGTTTGTTTGTTTTATAGTCTGGCCCTCCAATGAGACCATTGGTACAGTGAACTGGCCCCCTGTGTAAAAAGCTTGGGGACCCCTGGTAAAAGTGCTGGACAGAACAAGCTTGACTGATCCTTCGCCACCCGTCGGGATACCCTGAAGTCGGGAGTGGGGTTGGACCCTGACCGCGGCACCCTTCCCCCATTTTTTAGATGAAGAAAGCAGTATTTCCATTCTAGCTGCCTCTTAACATAGGCAATGACTTCCTATTCTCAAACTCTTCAATTTCACAGCTAAATTCTTCATCATTATCTTCCTCGTAGAGATTTGGTAACTTGGTGCTAGAGAGCCCACCTTGGCGAAAGGAAGACTTGAGTTCTAGTCCTGCCTCGGGCCGATGCTGCTGTAGGCTCTCTAGACAACTCTCTAGGACCAGAAGTTCTGAAGTTATTCACTTGCACGGGTGGCAAGAGTCTCCTCATCTGGGAGTTCCCTATAGCAATCAAAACACAGGTCTGGCCCTTTCTCCACGATGTTTATCCGGCCCAAGGACCTTGTTTATTTGGGTGGAGGGGAAGAGATGAATTTTCGCTGGTGCTGGATGTCCCCTTTTCCTTGAGTTTCATACTATCCTCTCCAAACAGTAAGTGTTCATTTGTTTATTAAGCTCCCGACTGCATACCAACAATATGCTGGGCTCTGGGCTCAGACGAAACTTTAAAAATCGTCCTTCTCCCCTCAGGGAGTTTATAGGCTACTGGGGGAGAAATGGGGTGTACATACGTCATCAATCAATCCATAGGTTTTTATCAATAACTTCCTGTGTGTCTGGTACTGGGCTAGGTATTGGGGATATAATGCAAAAAAAGAAAGTCCCTGCCCTCAACGAATTTACATTCTGTTAGGGAGAGGGCATGTCTACCTAAAGACAAGCAGGAGACACTGGGCAGGGGAGACTGGATGGAGTCGGGGCTCAGATGAGGCCTCTGGAAATCTTGGACTGAGATTTGAAAGAGTGAGGGGGCAGCCTGTGCAAACACACAGAGTCTAAAGACAGATCACCCCAGGTCAGATCTAGCCGTGTTGGCTGGGCTGGCCAGAGCACAGAAAGAGGAATGGCACATAAGGTAGGAGGGAGCCTGTCTGGTTGTTCCAATCTGGGCTTAAATTCCAAACAAAAAAGTTGTATTTGATCCCAGAGGCAATAGGGAGCCAATGGAGTTTACTGAGCTGAGGAGTGGCACAGTCAGTCTAAAAATGATTTTGCCACTGGTACAGAGGGAGAATCGATGAACCAATCAGGAGAGGTGATGAAAACCTGAGAGGCCTAGCATACAAAATAAAAGATAAGCACTTGCAGGTAAGGCTCTCACCGGAAGAGCTAGGAATGAACTTACATAGGAAGTGCTAGTTGAGCTAAAGCCTGGAAAAGGATCGAGTTCCATTTGAAGGGAGCCAGAAACAGGAGAAAGGGCACTTCAGGGATGGGGTCCCTCCTGGACAAAGGCTAGGAGCCTGGATTGCATCTGGAGCTACTAATGTGGGCTGGAATTTAGCAATGTTTACTTAGATAATCGAATATGAATTGGAATTTAAATAAAATGAACGACAGTAATTTTATTTGTAGTGAAATCCATTTATTTTGGGCTAAGATGTAAACAAGAAGATACAAACAACACTTTTTGGGGCCCACATCCTCGCTTTCCTCCTCCTCCTGCTGCCCCCCCCCCCATTCCCCCATCGCTCTGTGCCCCACAGATAAAGCCGAAAAGTTCAGAACTCTGGGTCCGGAGCGTCGAGGAGAAGGAAGCACGTAGTCCCCTAGGTCCCCCCCTTCCCGCCCCAGGCAACCACAGTGGTGGTGAATTCATCGCTTTGGCCTTGAGGGAGGGGCGGGCGTGGGGGTGGGGGATGACCAATAACCCCAGTAACTTTCCTCCGCCCGAGATATTGGGGCGTGGCTCTTAGGAAAACTCTGGGCCAGCCGGGACAGTGACCTGGTCCCCAAATTCCCTGGCCCAGTGGTTTCAAAGCTCTTGGGGTTCAAAGCCACCCCGCCCCCCCGGCCAGAGCCCCCCACACACACCCGCTTTCCCACTTCTCCGCCCCGTAGACAAGGCGGTATGGGTCAACAGCCCCCAAGCGTTCAAGGACACACGTTAATGATTTACAGCCTCTTATTAAAAGGTCTCTTAGAGTTTATCTTTCTTTAAGAAGTTCCTGACTTCTCGATTAGGGGTTTCAAAGATAAGTGGGGTAGGGTGTGGTGGGGGCGCGGGCATGGGGAGGAAAGGCGAGAAAGAGCTAAGTCAGGAGAAGAGGGAGGGCAGGGCATTTGTGGTGCGTGGACACTCAGGGCTCTGGGCGGTGGGCATCTCCAGAGTCCAAGCTTAGCCACGCAAGAGGTTGGGCCCCTCCCCCCTCCCCGCAGAGCCCGGGACCCAGCAGCTGCCCCCCGAGAGGCTCCCCCTCATTCCCCGCCTGGCCAGGCAGGAGGGACAAAAAAGGATATACATTTTGGAAAACCCTCCCAGCAAGATGGCGATAGGACTGTCTCTCCAGCGGCGAGCATGCACTCACTATCTGGGCAATGAAAGTTTTCCAGATTCTCAGTGCCAATCCGAGACCCCCCTTTCCTGAGGCCCCACCCCACAAGACCCCTGCTGCAGCTTTCCCTTTGTAGACCCGGGAGCTCGGACTCCCAAACGCGGAGTCCTCCTCCAGTCCGATTCCCCCAGCCAAAAAAAATAATAATAACAACAAAATCCCTACGGGAGGAAACAGCCTATTGGAAAGCTTTCTAGGAGGAGAAGGGCTGCTGGAGACCCATAGGCCAATCAGTACTAGCCCCCAACCACCTGGAAAGAGATGTCTTTGAGGGGGCTGTTTCCAGGGTCCAACGTCAGGGAATGGGGAGGGGGCATTCCTATTAGGGCTCTGGCGGAAGCCTAGGAACTGGCTGGCCCCAGGTTCGAGGGGGCATGCATCTGTACTCCCCTCCATGCCCTCTGGCGGGACACTGGCTTTCTGATTAGGATGCTAAGGGCAGGGGCGAGGACAAAAATGGTGCATCCCAGCCTGCACCGTCCCTCCCACCCCCCACCCCCCAACACACATCTCCCTGGGAGAATATTGGGTTTATTCTCAGAGTATTCGCTGGGGGCGGGGGAGGAGGGGTCGACCCCAGGATCTGAATGACTGGACGATATGACTGGTGGCAGATAGCTTCCCCCCCCCCCCAAAGAAAACTTTCTGAGAGACGGGAGTATTCTGGGTATGGATACCATGGGAATCCTCGCCCCACCCCAGTTCTCTCTAACAGACTGGGTTCACTTTAAGAATACTGAGCGAAAGGAGAATGAGGACTCTAGGGGGCCAAGGTAGTCCTCCCCAGAAGGGGTCCCTACTCCAGAAGCACTGGGACCTATAGGACGGCCCCACCCAAGTCAAGGGTCCAGGGACTTTCTCAGGTGTGAAGAGAGCTTTTTAAGGGGTCTGTCTGTTGGAAACGGTAATTGATGGTGGGTTACCTTCAGGCGGCGGTAAGAATGGAAAAGTGAAGCCCACTCAAAGGCTAAGGAAGCCAGAATCGAGTTCTAGTAGCCCAGGTGTCTCTGGGACCCTGGGCTACCCAGTGATTTGGGAGCTCTGTCCTGTAACACTTTCCTGATCTAGCTGGGAAGTGCTGAGAGGAAATCTGATACTGTTGTATGAATGCGTAGGGGAGGGGACAGCCAGAGGGCCCCCTGATCTGGTTTGAGTCCAGGGAACTGAATGGGGGTGGACAGGGGACTGGTTACATTGGGGTCCCCGGAGGAAAAGACCCCCATAGCACAGGAGTTGAAGGGCACTTTCCAAGAGGCATAAAGGGATACACATGGTGTGGTGGGTGACAGGATGTGTGGAGAAAGGGGACATTTTAAGTCCCTTTTGGTCTAAAATGGGGAAGTTGGGAGGTCCCCAAGGGAACAATAAACAATGGGGTCTCCAAAAAGATGACAAGATGGGATTCAGGTGGGAGAGATTCCCTTAAGCAGTTATCTAGGAACACTTTCTAGAACCAGAGGGAAAACTTTGGGTTGATGTTGGTTGTTTGTGGGGGGAAGGGGACAGCCTGAGAGACCCCTTGACCCTGGACTTGAGAAGTTAGGGGAGCCCCCGTGAGAGGGCACACACGTAGGTTTCAAGGTGAGGGTATACCTCCACCCATCCAAAGCTCTGGGGGAGCTTTCCAGATCAGGGGGGGACGCCTGGAGCTGTCTGTGGCTGGACATGGTGGGGAAGGGGACAGCTCCAAAGCCCCCTTGAGCTTGAGCGAGGAAAGCCCGCAGGGGTTCCTGGGCCCGCTGTCCCGGGGGGTCTCGGACCCCCCGCCCCCGCCCCAGGCGGAGCCCCCTCCCCCGCCCCCGGCCCGCCGGGCCACGCCGGGCGCCGCCAGGCGCAGGGCTCCGTGTGTTAGTTGGGGTCGCTTCCCGGGCGCGCGGGCGCACTCAGGGGGCTCGCTGGGCGCAGGGACCGGGTCCTGCCGCTAGCCCAGGCTCGGCCCTAGCAGTGGGGGGCAGCCCCACGCCCCAGCGCCCCCGCACCACCGACCCCGGGCCCCGCAAAAGAGAAATGTGGCGGCAGCGCGGCTGCACCCCGCGCCGTTTGGGGCAGCCCACGGGCGCGGGGGACGGCGCCGGGGGCACCGGGCAGTGGGGCCGTGGAGCCCAGGGAGCTGGGCAGCGACGCGGGCCGCCGGCGGAGCCCGGGGCATCCCGGGCCGCGGGGAAAGGGCCGGTTTGAGCAGCGGAAGAAACACAGATGGCGGCGGCGCGGCGCCATTCCCGGCCTGGAGCAGGCAGCCAGGAGCCCAGTCCTCACCGCGGTCCGCACGCTGCCGCTAAATACCCGGATGCGCCGGCGGCCGCCTGAGAGAGCGAGACGCCGAGCTGGGGAGCGGCTGAGCGGAGCGGAGCAGAGCCAGGCGGGAGCGGGAGTCGGAGTCCGAGCGCGAGCCGGAGCTGGGCATAGGAGAGAGAGGCCTGGGCAGCGAGAGCAGCCCCGGCAGTCCGAGCCGCCGCCACCGCGCGCAGCCAGGGGGGCCGGGCCCAGGCCGCAGCCGGGCGCCCCCGGACCCCCGAGCTTTCTGGGGAAGCAGCCGCAGCGTTAGGGGACAGAAGACACCCACCGTTCCAGCCCCGTTGCTTCCCTTAGCAAGGCAGCCAGAGGCGGAGGATTCCACGGCCTGCCAGGGGGTGGCCTTTTTGCGGACATCCCAGCCTTGTCTGGGAGCTGAGCCCCCCTAAAGGAGGCAGCCAGAGCTTGCGGTTTGGAGCTACGCCTGGCGCCCCCTCCTCAGTTGCTTCCCTGTGGACTTCCCCTACGGGGAGTGTTTCTCCATCCAAAGGAGGACTTGTCTCCCCAAGGGTGCTCAGGGCCACTACGAGGAGAAGCTAAGCAAGCCCCCAGCAATGACGGAGAACTCAGCCCCGGCTTCCAAGCCTAAGAAGGCGAAGGCCTCAAAGAAGTCCACGGACCACCCAAAGTACTCGGACATGATCGTGGCGGCCATCCAGGCAGAGAAGAACCGGGCTGGCTCCTCCCGCCAGTCCATCCAGAAGTATATTAAGAACCACTACAAAGTGGGAGAGAACGCGGACTCGCAGATCAAATTGTCCATCAAAAGGCTGGTCACCACTGGGGTCCTCAAACAGACTAAAGGGGTGGGTGCCTCAGGCTCCTTCCGGTTAGCCAAGGGCGACGAACCCAAGAAACCGGTGGTCAAGAAGGCTAAGAAGGAAGTCAAGAAGGCGGCGACACCAAGGAGGGCATCTAAACCCAAGAAAGCAGCCACCACCAAGGCTCCAGCCAAGAAGCCCAAAGCTGCGGCCAAGAAGGTGAAGAAGAAAGCTGCCGCCACCCCTAAGAAAGCCAAAAAACCAAAGACTGTCAAAGCTAAACCAGTGAAGGCATCGAAACCCAAGAAGGCCAAGCCATCGAAGCCCAAAGCCAAGTCCAGTGCCAAGAAATCCGCCAAGAAGAAGTGAATATGAAGTCTTCCTGGACACTTTCTGTCGCGTCTTCTGTAAATAGTTTTTTTCCTTTTTTCCAGCCCTAGACCTAGCCCTTAACCTTGACCCCTTTCTATTGCGACTTTATAAGACAGAACTTTTATTCCTCGGAAATTGTTAAATAATTCATATATTCTTAATCAACTGAAAACAGTCCGAACAGCCAATCTCCATAATCATGAGACTGTCCTTAATTTTTGCTTGTTAACTTGTTTTTAAAGATCTTTCCGATATATTATTGGATTTTAAGTTGTGTGTGTGTGGGGGGGGTATTTTGTATAAAGAATTTTTTGCGGGGTGTGGGGGATTGAGGTATTAAAGGGGAGGGGAACAAATCGGGGAAAGGAGGCAGTGCTCATCCCACCCAGAAGAAAGGAACTTGAACTAATGCTTTCTCTAGTCACAGCCATTGAACAGGTCTCCAAAAGGCAGGGTCTGGGGCCCCTCTGAGGGGGACAAAGCTTGCAGGGACAAGGAGGGGAGTTATGGCAGGAAAGGAAACTCCTCCTAAATAGAGTACCTTCCCAAACCACGCGGCTGAATATTGAGGCAGCCTGAAATTCGCCCGAGCTCTTGATTGGGGTTCGGTTGTATTCGAAATTTAGTTCCCAAACTGAGCAAGAAAGCAACTTAGTGGAACAGCGGGGAAAGAAGCTGCAACTATTAGCCATCTTTTTGGGGAGAGCGTTCCTTTGTGGATGGGAAAGGGTGTATTGTCTAACCTAACCCCTGGGAGGGTATTAAGCTGGGGGAAGAGAATCTGACAAAGTGCCTGAATTTACCCTGTATAAGGTTTGTGCTTGTGTGTGTCTGCATAATCGTGATAGGTTTGTTTATTCCTATAAATGGGGTTGGGTGATTTAAGGGGGGAAAAAATTCTTGCCTATTTCTTTTTTCTGCTTGCTCTGAAGAGTGGGCTGGTTGCCCCAGGCTGGGGGATCGGCGGTCCCTGAGCCCTGGCTTTGCTGAATAGCGCAGAATGGCGATTTTTCGGCAAGAGTGGGCTCGGGCCAGCTCTCTCTCTTCCCGGTGCTCTCCAGCCTAGCTCTCCGATGGGGTCCCTTTCTGAACCCCAGCTTTTGTCTAATGAGCCACGTGTCTACCATAGAAAAAGCCCAACCTCTTTAGGAATCTTTTTTTTTTCCTAGGTAGTTTTACTCGTAGACTAGGGGTGGGGAACTGGGAGGGAGTGGGTGGGGAGGGGGGGAAAGGAGCGGAGAAAGACATCATGCAGTCAATTTTTAATTTGCTCAAGTAGTTTCTACAGAGCTGGATCTAATGTACCTAGTCCTTGCTTAAGTTTGCTTTGTGCTGCCCCACTGTGGGGCGATGAGTATGTATGTTTGTTTCTAAGTACCTAACTACCCGAGGAAAACCTGGCAGGATTGATGCCTGCGCCCTTCTTTCATTTGCTTTGTATTTTATTTTGAGTGTGATTATTGCTGTCTTTGTAATTTTAGAGTTTGAAATAAAATTGAAAAAGGACCAAAAAAAAGCCCACCCCCAAACTAATGCCTTTATGCAGCTCTCTAAGGCCTTTTCCTCTCACCCCCCCCCCTCCACGCCAACCAGGAGAGGTGTGGGAGGTGTAGGAGGGGGGAGTAGAACGGGGGAACCTTAGAGGGAGACGCCCTACACTTAGTCTTGGATGGGGGAAGGGGGAGATCTGGGGTCTTGGGCCCCGAAAGGGCGGGGGTGGGGAAGGAGCAGGATGGGACTGAGCGGAGGCTTCAGGCTTCGTAGGCAGGGGCTGCGTGGCCAGGATGGGGAGGGGCTGAGCATCCGGTAAGGAAAGGAAAATAGGAATGAGGTTGGGGGCTGGGGGCGGGGTGAGGGTGCCAGCACCCGGGGTCCTTATAAGTAAAAGACGCTAGGCCCCGCCCCTCCTGAATGCGGGGGCCGGGGCCCTAGTTGCTTCATGCCAGTTCCCACTCCTCCATCCCGAGATTGGGAGTCCAACTCGGCTTGGGCCCGGGGCATTACCCTTGGCCTGCGGTTTGTGCTACTAGGGTTTCCGAAGCCTTCCCCACCCTTTCTTTTTCCGAGGGTCCAAGACGGAGGTAGGGGGGCATCCCCCCGGCTGAGGTCTAACGGGCAAGGACTCTTCTGCAGTGGGCAAAATGTACTCATTTGGGAGGTGAGCACGGAAAAATTCACCGCCCCACAGGAGCCTGTTCCCCCCCCTTCCTTTGAGGCCCTCCCCATCCTTCGTGACCCAGCTCAAGTCCCACCTCCTTGATAAAGGCAGCCTCAGTTATTCCTTGCGCTTCTAGGATTTAGAGAGACCATCTAAAGTCTAAACTAAGTAGACTAGAACCTAACCTAACCCCTGAGTTATACAGATGAGGGGCCAAGCCCACTGAGGCTAAGGGACAAAGATGACAGGTCTTACAGAGGTGAGCCAGTCTTCTGACTCCAAACTCAATATGCTCTTGTCCCCGCCCCCCAGCTCTGGGAGCCCTCAATGCCCTCGGCTTCTCTGCTCTCTCTCTCTGCTTCTGCCTCTCTTTCACATACACACACTTGGAGCCAGCTTGGTTTCTCAGTAACTTCCATCTCCATTTTTAAACAATATCTTAATAGTGCTTATTATATGCCAAATACTATATATTACTTCCAAGCCTCACAACAACCCTGGGAGGTAGATGGTTTTATTATCTTCATTTATAGATGAGGAAACTGAGGCAATAGAGGCTAAATGGCTTGCCCAGGGGCATACAACTCTAATAGGTATCTGAGGTCAGTATGTCCAGATAGATCAGAGAGCAGAGCACTCCCAAAATAGAGAAAGCACTTTTAATACCATTTTCCTCTTGACAAAGATACTACAGTTGTTTGCCCTTTGCTTCTCCAGCTTATTTTACAGAGGAAGAAACTGAGGCAAACGGGGTTAAGTGACTTGCCTGGGGTCACCCAGCCAATAAATGTCTGAGGTTGGATTTGAATTCAGGAAGATGTCTTTCCTATAGAGGATACAGCGTCAAACCTGGAGTCAAGACATTTCCTAGCTGTGTGACCCTGGGCAAGTCAATTAGCTCCCAATTTTGAACTGATAATAGAACAGAAGGTAAAGGTTTTATTTGTTTTTTTTTAATACTAATAGTAATACTTTTATCTTGTTAGATATGTGATGCTGTGATTTCTTTGAGGGTCGAGATTATCTATTGTCTTTGTATCCCCAGCACCCAGCTGCAATAGGTGCTTAATAAATGTTGGTTTATTGTTGATTGAAGTTAAGGAGCCAGTTTTGAGCTCAACTCTTTTAGTGGAAAAATGTTTCCCTTTTCTCTCTTCACAGCCCCCAGTCTGGGTCATTTAAATAAAAGGACAGGGACAGGATCTATGATTGCATTGATTTACAGAACTCCCAGGTGAGGAAACTCCCTCTATCAAAGCCGGCTGGCACCATCATTACAACTTATATTCTTAGAGTTACTTGAGATACTGAGGGGTTAAGTGATTTGCCTAGAGTTCTACTGCCAGTAAATGTCAGAGGGGAGACTCGAACTCGGGCCTTCCTGGCTCGGAAGCCCAAGCTCCCTTCTCAGTCTCTCAATAAAAGGTTGGCGATTGGCTGACACCGAGCAGGTTCTCGATAAATGCTTCCTGTTCCTACCTGTGTGACTTGAGCAAATCACGTTCTCCTTATCTATAAAATTGGCCTTAAAGGATGGGAAGAGCTTCAGCTGGTAGTGACCGCTGGCAGTGGGGGCCAAGCCGTGGTAGGGAACCGGGCGGGGAGGGCGAGGAGGGCGGGGAAGGAAGGGGCAAGTTGGACTCCCGGGAGCTGATCCGGGCCGCCCTCCTCCGCCCCTTTAAATTAACCCTGCTTGCAAAGGGCGCAGCTTCCCCATTGGTTGCGCCGGGGCCCCTGCCTCCCGACACATGATCCTGTAGATGCTGCTGCTGCTTCGGTGAGCACAGCCCTCCTGCTGTCCCTACCCGAGCTCGCTCTGGCCTCAGTACAGTTCAGGTGTAACTGATGGCGATGTGGTGCCGCCGCCTGCTGAGCTCGGCGCTGGCCCAGGCCCGGCCTGTGGCCCCCGGCCGGGAGCAGTCGGCACTGGCTCAGCTCGCGGGAATCCTGGAAAGCCAACTGGACACGATCCGGGGGGCGGGCACGTGGAAGAGCGAGAGAATCATCACCTCCAAGCAGGGGCCCCACATTAGCGTGGAGGGCAGCGGGGGAGGTAAGACCAGTCTGGAGCTGGATTGAAGGGGAGGGGAAGACTGGGAGGGAGGCTCCTACTTCTGCCTCTACCCTGGCCGCAGTCCCCGCCTACCCCCGCCAAGGCGAGCACCCTGGACTCAGCCGCCCGAGGACCGCAGGTTGTCTAGCTCCGGGAGGTAACCCAGGACCTGCTCCTCCTTTGAGGATCGGCGCCATCACTATCCCCTTTCCTCCCAAGAAAATCCCGGGGAGTTGAGCTGGACCCCGGGACGGTTTGGGAGTGGGGGAAGGTGACTCACAGGCAGGGATCGTCCACACACCCCCGTCCAGCTGCCCCTTTGTGACCACTATCCCTCAGGGAGGCCGCTCTCGTTCATTTAACCTGATTCCACGGGTGGGGTGGCCAGCCTGTCCCCGCTGAAGGCGGAGAGGCAGCTGCTGCTGCAGGGGTCAGGTGCAGGGGCACCCTGGAGGGCCAGGCCTGAATTTGTGATGCCTGGCTGGAAGAAGAGGGGGCGGGAGGCAGCCGGGCGGGGATCGCCTTCACCGGAATGCCTTAACTGCCTTACTCTCCCTACGCGTAGCTGCGGAGTTAGCTTTGTAATTCCCGATCCTGATTATATCACTTTCCTTCTCCGTGAGCCTTCGGGAGCCTCCTGCTGCCTGGAGGGGCTGCTTAGCATTTGAAGCCCTCTCTAATCTTCTCTAATCTAATCTACCCACCAAGGCCAACTGGCACTAGAGAGAGTAGCCCGTGAGCTCGGGGGAAAGAAAGTCATCTGGGTAGAAGAATGGAAATTCCCAGGATTCCGTTGCAAATTCAAGCCGGTCTGGATTCTTCCACACCCATATGCAAGAAGAGTTACTAAACTCTCAGAATTGGAGAACTAAAGGCAGAGAGAATACTGGAATGAGAAAGGCTTGTGATCACATAAAGGGGGGTTCATAAATTTGAGAGGTGCACTTCTTGTGGGGGACAGCCAGGGCTAAGCCTGCAGTATCTGAGGGGAGCTGAGCCTTTCTGAGAGGTAACTCATGGCAGGACCAGCTTCATCTCATTTGAGAGGAACAGATTAAAGAAAGGATACATTCCTGCTGCTTTGTAAGTGGAGGACATCCGCCAGTTTCAGGGACTCTCACCAACCTGAGAGAGAAAGAGAGGGAGCATCAGGAGAGGGAAAGGGGCATAGTATAAGGGTGTATGTACTCCAGCTCCCCCAGCTGGAGAAAGAGGGGGAGAAAGTAGGTGGGGTTTGTGGCAGGTCTCTGAACCTGGCCCAGAGGTAGAACTAGGTGATCCCCAAAATCCTTGGTGGCCTCAGTGAGTCAAGGCTAGAAAGATGGGATGGAGGTTGGGTAAGAAATGAGCTGGTGGGAACCTAGAGTGGCTTTGAGGGCGACCAGTAGAGAATAGATTTTTTTGGAGGGTGGGTCTCTATTCCCACTAAAGGACGAAATCTTTATCTTGGGACAGCTCTCAGACACCACCTGAGGCTGAGGCCTCAGAAACTGCTGACTTTGGCTACTCACTCCCCCAACATCTAATGGAATCTAGCAGTCTGATGAGTGGGGACCATCTCCCTCCAAGGGCTGGTGCTAGGAGTGGCAGATTGACAAGAATCCCTGTTGTCAAGATTCTTTAAATGATATAGGTTAGAGCATTGGTATGGGCGCAGAGGACCTGGGCTCAAACCTTCTTGCTTAGTGGGCGCAAGTCTCTTGCTTAATCTAGGCTTCTGTGATCTCTTCTGTAAAATGGGAGATTGGACAGCTGATCTCCAATGATCCTTCCATCTCTGAGATTCTGGGGTCCTGCAATAACTTTCCCATTAGCCCTTCCAATATCCTGTTCACCAGGCAGACTAGGCCAGCTTTCTTCAAGGGTCCCACCAGATTTCTTAAGATCCTTTCCCACCCTAAATCCTGTGATCCTAAACTTCCTTTCTGAGCTTCTGGGTCTGAGAATGTGCCTCATTCCCTCCTACCTTCCCACCTTTTTTGCTGCCCCAGTCCTGTGCTTTGGATCATTCAGAGTCCTGGGTTTCAAAAAAGCAGTCTTTTCCCTAAAAACACATTCTTAAACACCCAGGTTAAGGAAGTTCCAAGGCTGTGTGACTTTAGACAAGTCACTTAATCCTATTGTCCTCCTTCCTCATCTGGAAAATAAGCTAGAGAAGAATACCGCTCTAGTAGCTTCGCAAGAAAACCCCAAATAGGGTCACAAAGTGTTGGATAGAACCGAACCAAGAGAAAGACTATATATTATATATATATATATATATATATATATATATATATATTTCTCTTGCCTTGAGGGTCCCTTGGCTAAGCCCAGATTCATCCTCCTAAGGGCAAAGTTAACCCATTAACCCAAACTTCCCCAGGCCTGCATCCCAACTTCCTTGCTCCCAACAGCCTAGGCTGATGTTGTAAGCCTGTAAAACTTAAGCCTGTCCCTGAGTTTAACTCAAGCCTCCCAAACCTAGTAGTATCTTAGCACACACCATCTGTTCTGTTCCCTTGCCTTGGCATATCTACGTTTCCATGGCCAATATTTGAAATCCTCCCCTCCTTTATCTCATATGCCACTTCCAGGAAACCTTCCCTTATTCCCCCAACTGTACAGGAGCTCTCTCCTTCCTCCCCATGATTTCTCCTACGTTTCCATTTGCACCACTGAAGTCACTGTATGTAGTCTTCCTCCTGTTATAGTAATATGTGCCTTCTGCAAGCTGGATCAGTGGACCTCTCCAAACCCCATGGCTAATCTTTAATAAAAAGGTACTCAATAAGCCCTAGATAAATAAAGTTCAGAGTTAGACAGTTCAATCACTGGCAAAGACTGATCAAAGCAAGGTACAAGAAAGTTCCCTGGAGTCTCAGGGGCTATTATCATGATCAGAACTAGGCTTGTGCTTTATCCCTGCTGTGTGACTGGCCCATCACCACTAGGGAGCAAGTTAACAGAGCTGAGAGTCAAACACAGCTCCTAAGAGCTCCAACTCAAAACCACAAAAATCTCAAGAACCATGTATCTCAGCTTCCTGGATGAGTAGAACAAACCCCATTTCTAGTACTTGCCCTACCCCTGCCCCTATGTGACCTTGAAAAAGTCATTTCCATTCCATAAGTCAGAGGTTCTCCATCTGTAAAATAAGGAAGAAACTAGTTCATCACAAAGGAGGTTCCTTCTAATTCGTATATTTGGTGGATTAGGACTCAGTCAGTGCAAGAAGCCAGAGCAGAGAGAGCAAACACTAGCCCCAGCAGGGAAGCTGGAACCAGATTCAAATGTAAATGAGGACATATTTAACAAAATAGATAAAAAAATATACCAGAACACAGATGATGTGAATGTGTGCTTTTCTAAGTCCTATATACTCTACAGGAATCCTTACATCAGGTTGTGACCCCTGTTTCTATTTGAGTTCAACATCCTCCGGGCTAAACTTGGTTAGGAAAAAATGGACTGAGACGTTGGCCAGAACATTGGATAGGCAATAGGGCTAGTGAGTGAGGGAAGCCTCCGTTCTAGCCCCATAGTGGATTACCATCATTCCAGAACACCCTTGCTCACTCCTCATCCCGGGGCCTCAGAAACTGCTATTGACTTTGGCTGCCTTTCTGTTCTTAATCCCCTCCTGGCTGCTCCTGTTTCTCTCTCTCTCTCTCTCTCTCTCTCTCTCTCTCTCTCTCTCTCTCTCTCTCTCTCTCTCTCTCTCTCTCTCTCTCTCTCTCTCTCTTTCTCTATCCCTCTCTGTATTTCTGTCTCTCTGTCTTTCTCCTTACCTCACTCTCCTCCTCTCCCTACTCCCCCTCTCCCCTTCTCTCTGTCTCTTTCTCTCCCTCCCAATTTCCTTGTTTTTCTCTACTCTTCCCTTTTCCAAGCTGTCCATTTTTCTCTTCCTCCTCCTCTCTCTGTCCCTCTCTTGTCTTTCTCCCTCCCTATCTTTCTCTCTCTCCCCCCTTCCCTCTGTCTCCCTTTCTCCTTCCCTCCCATCTTATTTTTTTTCCACTCTTCTCTTTTGCTCTGTCTCCCTCTGTTTTTTTTTTCCTCTCTCTGTTTCTGTCTGTCTGTCTAGGTCCCTCATCCCAGACCTGAAAGAGATCTATCTCACTTTGCCGATTAGGAAACTGCTGCTGAGGCAGAAGGACATGTGACCTGCCCATATGTACAGAAGAGAGTATATGTGTATATATGCTAAAAGGCTTTTGGTTCACTTACATGTAGAAACAATTTTTGACAATTATTTTTGATATTTTAAAATTCAGATTCCCTTCTTCCCCTCTCCCCACCAGTGGTGAATAGTCTAATATAGGTTATACCGATCCTTTCATATAAGACACATTTCCATATTGCTCATGTCATGATAGAAGACACCTATCACCCATAAAATAGAAATCTCATGAAGGAAACAAAGTGGAAGATGGGGATGGTGTGCTCTGATCTGCCTCAGACTCCAACAGTTCCTTCTTAGGCTATGGAGAATATTTTCTTCATGAAGCCCTTGTGATTATCTTGGAGATTTACTTTGCTGATAAAGGTTTAGTCCTTCAGAGTTGGCCATTGTATAATATTTCTGTTACTGTATACATTGTTCTTCTGCTTCTGCCCATTTTACTTTGTATCAGTTCATATAAGTCCTTTTTTGAACTCAACTCTGTTCATCATTCCTTATGACACAATAGTTTTCCATTACAGCCACATACCACAACTTGTTCATCCAATCCACAAGAGATGGACATCCTCTCAGTTTCCAATTCTTTGCCATCACAAAAAGAGCTGCTAAACAGCAATGCGATGATCCAGGACAATTCTGAGGGACTCATGAGAAAAATGCTAACCACATCCAAAGGAAGATCTGTGGGAGTAGAAACACAGAAGAAAAACAATTGCCTCATCACATGGTTCAATGGGGATATGATTGAGGATGCAGAATCTAAGTGATCACCCTAGTGCAAATATCAATAATATGGAAATAAGTCTTGATCAAGGACACATGTAAAACCCAGAGGAATTGCTCGGTAGCTACAGGAGAGGAGGGAAAGAACGTGATTCATGGAACCATGGAAAAATATTCTAAGTTAATTAAATAAACAAACAAACAAAGAGCTGCTAAAAATATGTTGGTGAGGGTAGGTCCTTTTCCCTTATCTCTAATGGGATACAGACCCAGTAGTGGTATTGCTGGGACAAAGGGTATGTATACATAGCTTTGTGACCCTTTAGCCTGGTTCCATATTGCTCTCCAGAATGGTTGGATCAGTTCACAGTGTACCGTATCCCAACTTTCCTATATCCTCTCCAACATGTAGTATTTCCCTTTTTGGCCATGGTAGCCAAACTGGTAGGGGTGAGGTGGTGTCTCAGAGTTGTTTTAATTTATATTTCTCTAATCAATAGTGATCTGGAGCATTTTTTCATATGACTATGGATCATTTTAATTTTTTCCTCTGGGAACTGCCTGTTTATATCCTTTGACCACTTACATTTGGGAAATGCTTTGTATTCTTATAAATTTGACTCAATTCTCTATATATTTGAGAAATGATGCTTTTTTAAATTTTCCTTTATTTTATTCCAGTAACAAATCTACATATAAGTTTTCCATGGTTACATGATTCATGTTCTTTCCCTCTCCTCTTCCCTCCCCACTCACATAGTTGACAAGTAATTCATATTTTCTATATTATTCATTTTCATAATAGAGTAATCTTTTACAACCAAAACCCCAAATCATATATCCAAATAACCACGTGATAAAACATATGTTTTCTTCTGGGTTTCTACTCCCACAGTTCTTTTTTTAGAGGTGGATAGCATTTTTTTCCATAAGTCCTTCAGAATTGTCCTGGATAATTGTATTGCTGTTTAGGAGCAAAGTCCATTACATTTGATAGTCCCAAATGTTTCAGTTACTATGTATAATATTCTCCTTGTTATGCCTTTTTTTTTTCCTGAAACCCTTACCATCCATCTCAGAATCAATTCTGTGTTTTGGTTCTAAGGTAGAAGAGTAGTAAGGGCTAGGCAATGGGGGTTAAGTGATTTGCCCAGGAAGTGTTTGAGGCTAGATTTGCACCCAGGACTTCTCTTCTCTAGGCCTGGTTCTCAATCCACTGAGCCACTCAGCTGCCCCCTTTTTCTGCTTATTTTACTCCATATCAGTTCATGTAGGTCCTTCCAGTTCTTATAGAAATCAACTGTTTCATCAGTTGAGAAAGAAGGCTTTGGGCAAAGATACTTGTTATAATTTTTTTTCCAAATTTGTTGTTTCCCTTCTAAATTTGGCTACATTGGCTTTATTTATTTAATTTAAAGCAATCCAAATTATCTATTTCATTTTTCATCATGTTCTCTATGTCTTGTTTGGTCATAAATTCTTTCCTTATCCATAAGACTGTCAGGTAAACTTTCCACATTCCTTAGATTTGTTGATGGTGCTACCCTTTATTTCTAGATCAAGTAGCTTTGACTTTATCTTGGTGTATGGTGTGAGATGTGGGTCCATGACTAATCTCTGCCAAATGCTTCCCAAGTTTTCCCAGCAGTTTTTGTCAAATAATGAGTTCTTCCCCCCAAAGCTTGGATCTTTGGATTTATTGAACACTAGGGAGCTATGGACATCCACTGCCATGTGTCGATTACCTCTTCTCTTCCGCTAGAGATCCTTAATTTTTGTGCCAACAACTACCTGGGCCTTTCCAGTCACCCAGAAGTGATCCAAGCCGGTGTGAAGGCCCTGGAGCAGTTTGGAGCAGGCCTCAGCTCTGTCCGATTCATCTGTGGAACACAGGTATGAGGAGGTTGGAAAATGGCAAAGGGAAGCCCCTCTGCCCCAGCCGCTGTGTCCCACAGCCCAGACTTCCAGGGCCCATTAGAGGATGCTGGACAGCTCCATGGTGGTGCAGGGAAGACCTGGCTCTGCTACTGACTGGCAGTGTGACCTCTAACAAATCGCAGTCTCTCAGATTGTGTCCTCATCTATAAAATGGGGATCAGGACCTTCCATGGCTCCTTCTTGTCTTAGAGGACTGTGGCAGTGCCAAATAGATGGGAAATCAATCTGGTATTTATTTAGGACCTTCTGTGTGCCAGCTACCTTGCTCAGTGCTGGGGAAATAGAGAAACAAACAATCTCTACTCACAAACAGCTTACATACTAACGGGGGAGACAGCATGGACATGGATACTATATGCAGAATCAACTCAAAGGAGTTGAGTCTGGGGCAGCTTGGGTAGGTGGCCATCCACAGTTGATGGCAGAAGATGGGGCTTGAGCTGTGTCTTAGGGAAGAGGGAGATTCTGTGGAGCCAAAGTGAGGACGGACATTCCCAGACACCATAATGGGGGTGAGGAATGGGGAGAGGCCAGCATTGCTGGATGGCAGAGAGCAGGAGGGGAAGTCACCGTTCAGTGAGGCGGGGAGCTGTTTTGAAGGCCCTTAAAAGTTAAAGAGAGTGAGAGAGATCTGGCCTTAGACACATCTTAGCTGTGTGACCCTGGGCAAGTCACTTAACCCCACTGTCTAGAGCTTACCACTCTCCTTACCGATACACAGTATTGATTCTAAGATGGAAGGTGAGGGTTAAAAGAAAAAGAGGTCTCTGGAACATTCACTGTGAAATGTCATTCTCTGCTCCACCCGTGTGACTTCAGACCTCAACAGGCCTCAGTTTGTTTATCTGTAAAATGAGAGGGTTGTATTCCAGGGCTTCCAAGGGCCCTTCCAGATTGACATCTAGGACCTTCTTGGCCCTGGATAACCTCCGAAGTCCCTTGTGTCTTGGAGTTGTCTTGGAATTCTTGCCCCAGGACCCCATGGTGATGGGAGGGGAATCCAGGTTCTTAAGGGCTGTACCTGCCCACTGGAGACCATGGCAGGCCTTAGCCAGCTGAGGGACTTCAGGCACATACAGGCTGGAGATACAGCTCAGAACCAGCCAACCCAAGGGCAGAGACTCTTGACTAGAGGAGGCAGCAACTAAAAAACAAAGTAACTTGTAGGCCAGTTGCACTTTGTATTGTGGAGAGAAAGTATGATACTGATGGAATTGGGGTTTCAAATCATGGAAGAAGCCCTCCACTGGGAGCTGTGAGGCCTGGGTTCTTGTCCTGGCCCTTCCACTAGTTTGTATGACCTTGGGCAACTCATTTCAACTCTTTGGGCCTCAGTTTCCTTCTCTGTTAAAAGGGGGTTGGATTAGAGTACTTCTACTAGTCTTCCCAGCTCTGACAATCCCTATTCTTCAGCCCCTCCTCTGACAGTCCCTGCTCTAAGAAGATCATCCTGTCATCCAAACTTTGGCCCTGTGGAGGAAATTAGACTAAGATTTGAACTAAGCTCTGGGTACCTCTCAGCCCCAGCCTTCATTCTCTAGCTCTATGGCTTGGTGACAGCCAAGCTTGTCTTTTTCCATGACTAAAACCCTCACCTTCCATCTTAGAATCATTACTGGGTATTGGTTCCAAGGCAGAAGAGTGGTGAGGGCTAGGCAATGGGGGTCAAGTGACTTGCCCAGGGTCACAGGAAGTGTCTGAGGCCAGATTTGAACCCAGGACCTCCCATCTCTGGGCCTGGCTCTCAATCCACCCAGCCACCCAGCTGCCCCAAGCTTCACTTTTAGAATACAATTCTTTTTTTCCCTGGACTTCCCCTTGACCCTTGAGTATGATAAGATGGTCAGATTCCTTCTGTTGGAGGAGAGAGTTGGGGATCTTGAGGGCTGTTGGCCCCCCAAGAGGTAGATGTAACTTTGGGGAGTGTGATAGAGGCTGGCACTAAAGAAAAATTATTATTAATAATTAATCCCCGCTTTTTCTGGAGTAGGGAGTTCTCCTTTCTTTCCCCCTCTCTTCATACCTCAGGGTCCAAACCTCCCTTTGGGGGGTACATTCCCTTCCCTCCTCTCTCTTTTTATTTTATTTTTTTTAAACAGGAGGGGAGGGGAAACTGAAGACAAACGTGCTTGACTTTACTATTTTGCATCCTGGTCAATTTTCTTCAGCTCCACAAGCCTAGATTGAGCGCCTGGTACTAGGTTTGGGGACTAAGAAGACAAGGATTATTCCTGCCCTCAGGGTGCTTACATTCTAGTCCTCCTGTTTGGTTCTGCTGAAAGTGGTCAGATGATGCTCAGGGCCTCTAATGTGACTGGGTGGCAGTTGGCAGAGACTGCCCCGAGCCCCCATTCTTCTCTTGCATTAACCTCTCCCATCCCTGTATCTCCTATACATCCAGAGCATCCACAAAGCCCTGGAGGAGAAGATCGCCAGCTTCCACCAGAGGGAGGACGCCATACTCTACCCAAACTGCTTTGATGCGAATGCTGGACTGTTTGAGGTAGGAGAGCTTTGTCCTGGCTCACCCCAGGGCCTTTAGTGGCTGACATCTGCCTGGTTCTAGGGACCCAAAGTAAGAATGGGCAGGGAACCCTGGGCAGGCCTTGTTTGGGGTTCCATGTGCAGCAAGACCTTGGGCCCAGTCCTCAACAAAGTCGGCACATGCCTAGAACATCTTTAATGCCAGAGTCCGATGCTGCACCCTGAAGGAAGGGTGCCAATAGGAAAATTCAAATCCGAGCCCTGTCCAACCCCCACAAATGACAAGCAAAAGATGTCAGTAAGGGGGCAGCTGGGTAGCTCAGTGGATTGAGAGCCAGGCCTAGAGACAGGAGGTCCTAGGTTCAAATCTGGCCTCAGGCACTTCCTAGCTGTGTGACCCTGGGCAAGTCACTTGACCCCCATTGCCTAGCCCTCACCACTCTTCTGCCTTGGAGCCAATACACAGTATTGACTCCAAGAGGGAAGGTAAGGGTTTAAAATAAAAATAAATAAATAAATAAAATAAAAAAGATGTCAGTAAAAATGAGAGAGAAATATAAAGGATGGATAACGTTACATATGGTAGAAGAGACAGGTATAACAGCTGACCTGCTCCTGGCCTCGGGCTCACATCCCATTTGTGAAAGTCAGTAGCTGTGGGACCACAGATGAGTCATTAAAAAATCCTGAGCGATGATGAAGAGGAAAGAGAGAGAAAAGACAACAGGCCCTGCTTCCTCCAAGATTCAATGAGTCAGTGGGGGATACAGCTGTACAGAGAGCCTGGGTGCCGGGGAGGGAGCCCTGAGGACCCCAGCCTAGTCATTCTGGAGTTCTTCTAAGGAGAAGTCCCTGAGTTAGGAGGCAGTAGGGGGAGGGGACAGGACCCTGGTCAGGCCAAGGTGGTCCAGATCCATCAGAAGAACCCAGAGCACGCCAGGATTGACAGCATTGGAGGGTGGCTAGTCTCTGCCACCATAACCCTACTGCTCTGGACAGGCCTTACTGACTTCAGAGGATGCAGTGCTTTCTGATGAGCTCAACCATGCCTCCATCATCGATGGCATCCGCCTCTGCAAGGCCAACAAGTACCGCTATCGCCACATGGACATGGTGGATCTGGAGGCCAAGCTGCAGGATGCTCAGGTAAGGAAAGGCAAATATTACTGCTCAGATGTTCCTTGTGGCTTGTATAAGTGGAAATCTTGAACGCTTGGACTCCATCTCCCAGAATTCTTTTCTTGTCCCAAGAATCCTTTTCCCTTTCTGTTTATATGCATTCTTGCGTTGTTGTATATAAATTTTTGTAGCTCCTCCTTCACTCTCTTTTTTCTCCATGTGGGAGGCCAGGTGAGCTCTCCCTGTTTCTCTAGATTTGAGTTTCCTTTTGCTTCAAGTTAAATATGAGTACATATTATTAAATATAATACTTGGAATATTGGATATTAATTTTTAAAATCTACAGACTAATGTTTACAAAGCCCTTTTCTCCCAACAGCCTCATGAGGTAAAGTGGTGATTGTCTCATTTATCCTCAATTTAAAGAGGAAGGAAGGAAGGAAAGAGGGAAGGAGAGAGAAAGAGTGGGAGGAGGGAGGAAGGAAGGAAGGGGGTGGGAAGGAAAAAGGAAGGAAGGAAGGAAGGAAGGAGGGAGGGAGGTCTGCTTATTTCACTCCACATCAGTTCATTGAGGTCTTTCCAGTTCTTATAGATATCCATCAATTCATCATTCCTTATCAGCTAGGAAGTTTTTGAGTCAGGATTTAAACCCAGATCTCCTCTGACTATTAAGTTCAGTACTTTGTCTACTTTCCCCTACATTGCTTCTAAGGAATAAGATTTCCTGGCTAGGGAGCCCCATGACCTCCCCCTGCTTGGAGGTGCATAGTTCTTCCCCAACTCCAAATCCTGGGGTAGTAACATCAGTATCTACTGTTCTCTTTGTGTCAAGGTCTCTGATGCCATGGATGGGGCCTTGGGATGACTCTACAGTGTAAAATTTAAAATTAAATCTCAATAATAAAAAAATTTCTATTTTAGGAGTTTTATTAATGATCATTAGAAATCAAGGAATAAAAAAGCTACAAAATAAAGACCACATGCCCATGGCTGATCAGCCAGTTCAAACACCTGTCTTAGCACCACCAAACTCAGGACAGGAAGTAAAGAAGTGGGACCCTTCTCATCCTTGCCTAATATCCCCTGTCTACAGGAAGTGTGTAACAACAGGATGTCAGTGGGCTCCTGGGAAATGTAGTTCTTTTTTTAGAGTAACAGATTTTCAATTATACAACAACAGGTGGCATCCTGGGCATATGCTCTTGTTCTGGGTGATTCTTGCTCCTGGACCTCTGTGTCCTCCATGGAGAATCCCTCCCAGCACTCTGAAGGCCTGCCCTAGGGTTCAGTGTTCACTGGGCCTATCTTCCTTTTGCTCTTGGTTCTTTCTGGCTGACCAGGCTTCCTCCTTTACTGGGCTCATGTGTAGCTCTTTGCCAACTGTTACACTGTGCTCTCCCAGCCCTGACTGGCATGGAGGTGTGCACCCTCAGGTTCCAAAGGGGGGACCTGGGAACAGAAGTTGGGGAGCTTCCCAAGCCCAGCTCCTACCCTTGTCTCCCTGCAGAAACATCGGCTGAGGCTGGTGGCCACAGATGGGGCCTTCTCCATGGATGGTGACATTGCCCCTCTTCGGGAGATCTGCCAGCTGGCCCAGAAATACCATGCTCTGGTCTTTGTAGACGAGTGTCATGCCACGGGCTTCCTTGGACCAACTGGACGGTGAGACAACAATTCATCCTCCTGGTCTTCACCTCTTGGTCAGAAAGGCTGCCCTTCCTTTTCTTGCAGCCCCAGTAGGGCAGCCTTCCGAGGGGGAAACTGGGGCAGAAAGTAGGCATGGATAAGGCAGCATGAGTTAAGCATCTCCTGGGGCTGGTCTGGGACTTTCTCCTCAGGTTTTCGATGCTGTTAGTCTTCCTCCTTCAGGTGGCTTTCTGGGGCCATTGTGGACTTTCTGTCCTGGAGGAAGCCTCCAGAGGATTTAGTTATCCTTCCCCTAACTCCTCAGCTCATTGGCCTGGCTTCCTCGCATGAGCCCCTGCCCCTGGCTGCTGCTTCCACAAAAGTGGAGGTCCCAGCCTCCTGCACACTCACTCAGCCCAGGCAGGGGGCACCAAGAGACCCCTGGACTTCCAGAAGTGCAGACCTTAGTGGACACGGAGATTCAGGGCCATTGACTTCCCAAAGCGCACACACAGCCAAGTTAGTGGCACCTCTGGGCTGGAGCCCAAGGTTTCCTCCTTTCCCCCTTTGGTGTGTCGGACTTCATGGCCTGGACCCAGAGGGATATCCAGCTGGTGATGGTCGTGGAGGAGTAGGTGTGCTTACCATGTAGCGAGAGGATGTCTCCCTGCCATCTCCAGAGGCTCAGGCAGCTGGGCTGGGGGAGAGGCCTGGGGGCCGAGGAAGGGAAGGGGAGGCTGTGCCTAGCAGGGCTCTCTGTACCCCCTTACTCGGACGCAGGGGCAGGGAGGCTCCCGTATCGCCGGCCGGGTAACGAGCAGGCACCATTCCCTTGCAGGGGCACCGATGAGCTGCTGGGAGTCATGGACCAAGTCACCATCATCAACTCCACCCTGGGAAAAGCCTTAGGGGGGGCTTCAGGTTGTCTGAGGCGCCCCCCCCATTCCCCTTTGCCCGCCTCCAGCCCTCCTCTCTCCTCTCCTGCCCAGCCTGAGGGGCCGAGGGTAGATAAGGACCAAGGAGGGCAGCTCACCTGCCATCTCCTACAAGCCCGACCCTCCTGTGTGGGAGGCTGGGGACCATGCAGCCAGCGCCTGCCGGAAGACCTCCCAGGACGGGGAGCTTCCTCCTTCCGCGCATGGCTCGATGCCCCTCTGCCCAGCCTGAATGACTGGTGTATCCTGCGCGTCCCTGATGCTTCCACCATATTGCTCAGATTCGGCTCTCACAGTCCAAGCAGAGCCCAAGTCTGTGTGTGTGGGGAGGCCTGGTGGGGGGACATGCTGGGAACTGGGACTGTCCTCAGGAGAATAACGGCGCCTGCCTGGTCTTCTCCTCCCAGGAGGCTACACGACGGGACCTCGGGACCTCATCGCTCTGCTCCGGCAGCGGTCCAGGCCCTACCTCTTCTCCAACAGCCTTCCCCCTGCCATTGTGGGCTGCTCGTCCAAGGCCTTGGACCTTCTCATGGAGAGCAACGCCATCGCCCAGTCCATGGCTGCCAAGACCCGATGGTGAGGCTGGGCTGAGGGCGGGAGGGGCAGCTCTGATTGCACCCCAAGTCCCCTCCCCGTGCCCAGCATCTGCTCTCTCCTGGCCCGCCCTTGTCCCTGGGCCATCCGAGCGATGCTTTCGGTCACCCACGTTGCCGTGCTTTTCTGTGGGCTGATTTTTCCTGCTGTCTCCCAACACCTGCCATCATGTCTTGCTGTGGCCTTCATTGTCGGGCCCCAGCCCTCTAATGCCCCCCGGGCATCCCTCCTGTGCCTGCAGCTCTCAGAAATGCCCAAGCATCCCCTCTCTGCATCCCCAGCCCCGCAGGGCTTCTGGTCCCGTCCTCTGGGCCAAACAGACCAAGTCCAAACCCTCCTCCCCATGATGCCCCACAAGCTCTGGGGATCGCTAGACTAAAGCCCAGGTCCTTTGACTAGCCTTGTTAGGGCTGGATCTGGCCACCTTCCCCCAGAAGCCCTCATGCGTAGCAACGTCCTTCCCAAAATGTAGCCTCCAGAACAGATTCCAGTACTTCAAATGTGCTTGGGGGCTGTACGGGTTAGGGGCAACTTGGTGGCCCAGTGGATCGAGAATCAAGCTTGGAGAGGAGGTCCTGGGTTCAAATCTGGCCTCAGACACTTCCCAGCTGGGTGACCCTGGGCAAGTCACTTAACCCTCATTGCCTAGCCCTTCCCACTCTTCTGCCTTGGAGCCAATACACGGCATTGATTCTAAGGCAGAAGGGAAGGGTTTAAAAAACAAATGGCATCAATTCATTGGGATGTCATGTCACATGGAGACTTATATGGAGCTTGCAGTTCACTGAGACCCCTAGATGATCTTTACAGGACCTGTTGTGTAGTTCCATCTGCCCTCCTCTTGTCCTTGCAGTTTGGGTTTTTCAAGCCCAATTTTAGACCTTTACATGATAAAACAGCCCATCCTTGGCTTTTCTCTATCATCTAACATGTTAGACCCGGCTGCTGGCTTTAAATCATCTGTCAATTTGATAGGGCGGCTAGGTGGCACAGTGGGCAGAGAGCCAAGCCTGGAGTCAGGAAGGTCTGCGTTCAAATCCAACCTCAGAGTCTTACTAGTTGTATGACCTTGGACAAGTCACTCTTTGGGACTGTTCCCTCCCCCCACAAGCAGGACTTTTATTAGTGTGCGGAGAAGCCCTGCCCGACTCTTCACTCTCACAGCACCTTTGCGGGAGGGAGGGTGGGAATGGAGCGAGTCCCCACGCTAGGAAGGGGCGGCCGGTGTGCCCAGCACGGCTAGAGTCCCCGATGTCTGCAGAAGCGCGCTGGGCCGGCTGCCACCCAGAGCAGGCTGCCCGGGACGTGCCGGCCACGCAGCGCAGTCCTCAGTTCCTCATCTACAGGAGCTCCAGCACCTCTGCCAGGACAGCCCCGATGGGCTCACGGAGCGTTTGACAAGGGGGCCGATATGTCTAAAATACGCCTTTGGCCTCCCCAGATCCCCTCCTACAGGCTGAACCCAAGATCCATTAAAAAATTAAACCCTCGCCTTCCCTCAGACTCAATCCTGTGTATTGGCTCCAAGGCAGGAGAGCGGTCAGGGCTAGGCCATGGGGGTTAGGTGACTTGCCCAGGGTCACCCAGCTGGGAAGTGTCTGAGGCCAGACTGGAACCCAGGACCTCCCGTCTCTAGGCTGAGCCACCCCGCTGCCCCAACGATCCATGTTACGGGGGGCTGGTCCCTCTCCCCGGCCCCTTCCCCTCCTGAGCTTCTGAGGGCCGGTGGGCTTCTCTCCCTCTCCTGGGCAGGTTTCGTGGTCAGATGGAGGCTGCTGGCTTCACGATCTCGGGCAGGGAGCACCCCATCTGCCCGGTGATGTTGGGAGACGCCCGCTTGGCATCCGTCATGGCGGAGGACATGCTGAAGAGAGGTAACTCTAGGGGCTGGTGGAGGCGCCTCAAAGCTCTGCCCCAAGCCCCAGACCCACTCCCCCTCCTCCCAACCCAGACCTCAGTTTCCCCTAAGACCAGGGCCCCCGGAGGGCTGAGGGGACTTGCTCATCTGCCCCCGCTTGCTTCCCTCTGGCCCCTCTCGCCAGCCTCAGTGTCCCCTCTGTAAGATGAGAGCTTGGGGTCTGGGGAGGAGCTCGCATCTTTGACAGTCGGGGATGGGTCCCCACCAGGCATCTACGTCATCGGCTTCAGCTACCCTGTGGTGCCCAAGGGAAAGGCGCGGATCCGAGTTCAGATCTCAGCCGTTCACAGTGAGGAGGACATTGAGCGCTGTGTGAAGGCCTTTGTGGAGGTGGGAAAGCAGCATGGGGCGATCCCATGAGGGCCTTCCCGGGAAACCAGTGTTCCTAGCGGTCAGGGGAAAGGCTGGGCTTCTCCCCAGAGCCCGCCCTCCAGCGGATGGAGGAGAAAGCACACCAGCCAGCTGTGCCCATCAAACCAAGTGCCTGAAAATTGAATACTTGATTTTTTACATTTTGTATTTCCTAGCTGGGTTGAAGCCCTGAGGTCACATCTAATAATTATAGCTGTCCAAAAATGGAATGGATTGTCTCTTTAAAAAATCCCTACTACTTTCTGTCTTACAATGGATGGTAAGGGCTAGGCAATGGGGGTCAAGTGACTTTCCCAGGGTCACACAGCTGGGAAGTGTCTGAGGCCAGGTTTGAACCCAGAACCTCCCATCTCCAGGCCTGGCTCTCCATCCACCGAGCCCCCTGGATTGTCTCTTGAAGTAGTGAGTTCCCTGCAGTCCCTGGATGGACCTTTGTTTCACCCAAAAGGAGGTCGACTACCCTTTGGGAGAGATTATTAGGGAGAAATCAGTATTGGGGGGGGGGGGGTTCTGAAGCCCCTTCACTTTGTGGGTGGGCAGTGGGGGCCTGGGAATGGGCTGTGGGAGCGGAGCCCCAGTTCCCCGGGTGGGGAGAGCCCATAAGCACTGGTCAGGCCCCTCTCCCAGATGGGATGGAGGGAAGAGAAGCTGCCCCGCTTCCCTGGGAGTCAGCGCGGACACCTTCCCCGGGTCCTTTTGCTTCCCTCTGGTCCGGGCTCAGTGAGAACTGGGCGAGGTCCCTGAGCACCCTGGCCCATGCTAGTGGCCGAAGGGGCCCCTGGGACCGAGGACAAGCAGTGAAGCAGGCAGTTCACAGGAAGGGGGAGGCCCTGCGCTGTGGCCGCACTCGGGGGCCGCTGCGGTGGAGCTGAGAGCCCGCGGGGTTTCACTGAGGGAACAGGGGGCTTTGCCTGGGAGATGCAAGAGGGCGCGCAGCGCTCTGGGGCAGGAACAGGAGCTGGAGCGCCGGGCAGCCAGCAGCCGCCGGAAGTGGTCTGGGCGGGGCAGCCCGCAATGCCAGGGGGATCAGGAACAGCCGCGGGGGAGCCACGCCACCCAGGGCCCGAAGACGGGTGGAGGCGGGAGCTGGCGCTGTCCACTAGACACTCGCTCCAGGCAGAGCGGGCAGCATCGGCGTCACCGCCTCCGGCTGGCTCCCACTCCACACATCGCGTACCTGTCCGGCCCCCGGAATGACCCCTCCAGCTCTGGCTTCCTCTCGGCGGCAAGAGCTAAGGAGAAGTAGCAGGCGACCCGCGGCCGGCTCCAGGCTGGGCGCGCATTGGGTCGGAGCCCTAGAGCACAGGAGGAAGGACGAGCGGGACAGCAGGAGGCAGGCATGCCTGGTCCCCAGCCCCCAGGGCTATCCCTCCTCTTCCTGCACCTCCCTGGGGACAGGGAAAGGCCCTCCATTCCTGCCTCGGCCCTCCCCTCCCCTCCCCAAAATGATGGCAGCAGGAGGAAGGGCTTGCTGGGCAGGCTGCTGTTGGCCAGTTTGATGCGTCTCTCTGGGCGCTTGTGAGATCCTGGGGCCATCCTGTGGATCAGGGCAGCCAGAGCAAGCCAGGGGTCCCAGCATCTTTGGGCCATTTCTGCATCTCCCACAGTATGGGACAGCCCTTGGAATTCTTTTATTTTTTTAATCCCCTCCCTTCCACTGTAGAATCAATACTGTCTATTGGTTCCAAGGCAGAAGATCGGTAAGAGTTAGGCAAGGGGAGTTAAGTGACTTACCCAGGGTCACACAATTAGGGAGTGTCTCCTGTCTCGGGGCCTGGCTCTCCATCCACTGAGCCACCCAGCTGCGACAGTCCTCACATTTCCTCACTCTTCCCTCCAAGATAGCCCACCTTGTCTCGCCCTTCTCCCTCTTCAAGTTGGCTTCTTTCTCTAGAAGCCAAGGGCTCTGGATTTGATGGAGAAGGGCTCTGGGACTCAGAAGATTATATATATATATATATATATATATATATATATATATATTCATTCATAGATATTCTATATCATAGTCACAGAAAAGTCACCCAAAACACCTCCAAATCCTCCCTTCGAGTCACAGCTCAAGTGCCGACTTCCTCCAAGAAGCCTTCCCTGATGCCACTAAAAGCGTTCTCTTAATACTTCTATTTTCCTGGAACACTCTGTTACCTTAGCAGTAGACTCATGAGGCAGCAAGGGGATGTGCTGGATTTGGAGGTAGGGAAACTCAAGTTCAAATCTTGCCTCAGACAATTACCCTGGGCAAGTTCCTTTAAACTCTGCCTGCCTTACTCTCCTCATCCATACAATGGGGACAATAACAGTGCCTACCTCCGGAGTGGTTGTGAGGATCAAATGAGAGATTAATCATAAAATCGTGAAGGGCAGAGCCTGACACATCAGAAGCTCTGTGCAAATGTTATTGGCGGGGGCAGCTGGGTGGCTCAATAGATGGAGAGTCAGGCCTAGAGACAGGAGGTCCTAGGTTCAAATCTGGCCTCAGACACTTCCCAGCTGTGTGACCCTGGACAAGTCACTTGACCCCCATTGCCTAGCCCTTACCACTCTTCTGCCTTGGAGCCAATACACAGTATTGACTGTAAGATGGAAGGTAAGTGTTTAAAATAAATATTATTGGTATCTCTAGTGCCAGGATCTTCAGAAACTAGTACCTAAAGAGGGATTGCAATATCCAAAATGTTCACCAGGTGGCGGTATATCCATACTACAAGCCAAACTGTCCTGGCGACTAGGCTACAGTGGCTTCCTTTAAAAACAAAACTCCAAAACCTACCCAAATTGCAGTGTGCCTTCTGGCCACCAGAGGCCCTCAGGCTGCAAAAGTACAGACTACATCATCTGCAATTAAGCGGGGTGCTAATGAAACTCCCCTAAAGGCACTGTAATTATTAGCTACTATTCAAGCTTTAAGGCCTGCAGAATTGGGGGGAGGGGGGGAGAAGTAGATGGAGGAAGAGGTAGACAGATGGACAAATGGATGATGGATGAACAGAAAGACAGGCAGAGATGGATGGATAGAAGGATAGATAGATGAGAGAGAGATGGACAGATGGATGGATGGATGGATAGATACACAGGCAGATAGACAGAAATGGACAGATAGATGGATGGATAGATCAATAGACATAGAGAGATGGACAGACAGATGAATGGATAGGCAGGCAGATAGATAGATGAATGGATAGATAGATGGAGAGAGGTTGATGGGTAGATATAGATACATACACACATTTATGCACATATATGATGACTATATACACATATAGACAATTTATGCGCATGCATATATCATCTCAGTTGCTCCTTACAACAATCCTGTGAAGTAGGTGCCATTATTATAACCATTTTACAAAGAAGAAATGGAGGCTTCTAGAGATGACCTGCCCAGAACAATACAGCTAGTAAGTGTCTGAGATTAGATTTGAACTCGTGTTTCTGACTCCAGTTCCAGAGTGCCCCTGTGTTAAGACAGAAAGATTTCCTGTTCTTAAATTGGAAAATTCATCACATTCCACGTCTGGTTATTGCTCTCTCTGTTTGAACAACCCTTCTCCTTCCTCCCCCACCTCATTCATAAAGCCCAGTCATACGATTTATTGTTTACTGGACATGGGAAAGTAGAAAATAGACCAAGGGCTTCTCTCTGGAATCTCCACTAACCACTGATTGAAATTCTTACTGCTCCTGAAAGTCATAGAAGGAGAGGGGGCAGCTGGGTGGCTCAGTAGATAGAAGCATCAGGCTTGGAGATGGGAGGTCCTGGGTTCAAATTTGACCTTAGACACTTCCTAGCTGGGTGACCCTGGACAAGTCACTTAACCACCATCACCTAGCCCTTACCACTCTTCTACCTTAGAACCAATATACAGTATTGATTCTAAGATGGAAGATTATGGTTGGGGGGGGGAGGGTAGAGATGAGGTGAGTCTCCAGCTTTGACAGAAGATTTTTTTTTTTTTAAGTAGCTCAATATTCTCTTCTCCAAATGATGGTGACTCTAGCACTCGTAGAGAAGATAGCAACTAGCAAGCAGATAGGTCCAAACCTGATCATTTTACTGGAAGACAAGATAAAATGTCATCATTCAGTTGTTTACAATCACGTTCACTCTTCATGGCTCCATTTGGGTTTTCTTGGTAAAGACACTGGAGTGGTTGGCCATTTCCTTCCCCAGCTCTTTTTTTTTTCAGATGAGGAAACCGAGGCAAAAAAGGCAAAGTGAGTTGGTCAGGGTTCTCTAGGTGGTAAGTGAGGCAGGATTTGAACTCAGGAAGAGAAGTCTCCCAGCGCTGTAAGCACTTCTTTACCTTCCTTCCCCAAGGTAAAATACAAAATGACTCATGAGCTGTCCTGCAAAGAGCTGAAGAGAGCCTATGTCCTCTCCATGGAGGCAGAAGGTTCGATCCTCTAGGGCTGTGCCTGGTCCAGAACCCAAGGCCCCCTGGGGAAGAAGGACCCCGGAAGTATTACCTCAAGGTTAGAATTCCATCAAAGAAATTCTTTTCTAACTGGACCTAGGATTTCATAGTTTGGAGGACACTAGCAAGGAACCGACTTCATCCAGGCTTGGAAGCTTCAGGCCTCTCTTCAGCTTACTGGCACAGGCATTTGCCTGGAATGGTGAGAGGGCAAGTGATCTGTCAGGGTCACACAGCCTGTATTCAAACTCCCATCCAAGGCAGGAATAGAAGTAAGATTTTGGGGGCTCTGAAGCTAGCTTTCTTGTGGATTACACCAAACTGTCCCTCTGTAGCAACTTAGGAGAAGGAAAAAAAAAAACCATGGAACATAGAATGGACCAGTCAAGGACTGGGCACAAAGATAACGATGGGCAACTGGAATCCAAAAGTAATATCCGGCTATCTGGGAAAGCTCCCGGCATGTTGGACTTGCTGGAGCAACTGTCTGGGGGCAGATTTATGGAAAGAGACAGCAGAGAGCCCCAGAGGAGGGGCAAGCAATCCATGTTCCTGTCTGGGATATTTATATCCGGGAGATCAAAGAGCCTTGGAAATTGGGCCAGAGGGAAAATGAGCCATCCTGGGGACAAGCGAGCTCTTCAAATGAGAGTCTGGAAGGCTGTGTGCCAGAGCTACTCCAGGGGGACTTCCTGCCCAGCTCAAAGTTGAACCTCGGTGTTCGTACCAAGTCTGACATGCTGTGATTCCATGACCATTCAGCTCAAGTGCAGAATGGCAACCCAGGCATCCTGGCTGTATCTTTTCCCATTGCCTTCCTAGAGAGCTCAGCCTCCCTTATCCTTCTAGGCTCTGAGAGTGGGGAAGAGGAAAGAGCTCAGAGTGGGAAACTCAGGCGGGGACCAGACACTGAGGGGTTAACTCCCAAACCAGTGTCAGACACAGAGAAGAATCAATGGGCTACTCAGCAGCTGAGAGAGAGGGAGAGGCTGAGGGAGACAGAGACAGAGACAGATAGACGGAGGGGGACAGGGAGAGAGAGGGAGGAAAGGAGGGAGGGAGAGAGAGAGAGAGAGAGATGTGACCTGGAAAAATTGAGAAAGGAAAAGGAGAACCAGTTCACTGGATGGAGAGAGTAAGAGTCCATTCTGGAAGAAGCAACAGGCAGGAGGAGAAAGGGGAAACAAGAGGAGAAAAGGGAGAGAGAAGGATCAGGAAAGCCAAAAGTAAAGAATGGAAGAAAGGTAGAGGAGGAAAAGCTGATAGGAGAGGGGAGAGAAGAAGAAAAGAAAGGGGGAGGGTCAGTGTTAAGGAAAAAGAAAGCTAGAGAGCAAGGGAGGGAACCTCAAGGTGATTCTGAAACAGGGCATCCCCTCTGCCTGCGGTTTGGACCAGATTTAGGGATGGATTCTTCCTAGCCCTTCCCTTTTTCTGCTTCAGAGATCATCAGGTAGGTACAGCTTGGGAAAGGTTCAAACTTGAGCTTGCCCCCCCCCCCCCGACCCTTGCCTCCTCCCCATGGGGACCTCTCCTGAGAAGGGAAGATGAGGGGACCTGAGGGAGATGGGGGATGGCACTGGGGCAGTGATGTGCCAGCCATCTGGGTTTAGGGGTCGATGTCAAATGACTCTGTCTCCTTTCAGGACCTGGGCAACCAGCTAGCTGCCTCTGGTGGCAGGAGAGTCGGGAAAGGGTGGCCCCACTTCCCCTCCCCAAGCACTCCTTCCTCCCTGCTCATCCCTGCTAGGCTCCTGTAAGAAAGGCTCCTAAGAAAGTCTGTCTCCTCCAGGCTTGCCATGATGGGAGAGTGCCTGTTAAGAGTCCCTCGATTAGAGAGTGGCTCTCTCCCCTCGCTTCACTGATGCCTCTGCCTGTTTCAGGTGTGGCACTCCTTCCTAATTCTCTAGAGGCTGACAACAGTGGGGCTGCATCCTCGCCCCTCGCTGCCTCTGCTGCGGAGATGCCCGACCCGTGGAACATCTCCTCAGAAAGCCCGGGCTCCCCAGGGGCAGAGGCCATTGTGGTCCCTGTGGTCTTTGCCCTCATCTTCCTCCTGGGCACAGTTGGCAACGGGCTGGTGCTAGCTGGGCTGCTTCGCCCTGGCCAGTCCAAGGGCAGCCCCACCGACCTGTTCATTCTGAACCTGGCCGTGGCCGACCTGTGCTTCCTGGTGTGCTGCGTGCCCTTCCAGGCCGTCATCTACACGCTGGACAGCTGGCCTTTTGGAACCTTCGCCTGCAAGGCCGTGCACCTCCTCATCTATCTCACCATGTATGCCAGCAGCTTCACGCTGGCCGCCATCTCCGTGGACAGGTAGTTAGCCACTGCTCCCCTGCCCTCCGGTCAGCCAGCTCAGGGGCCAGAAGAGGGTTAGGGGTGCAAATGCAGCCCCATCTCCTTCAGATGTCTGCCCTTTGGGGGACCTGCTGGAGACAGAGGGCTAGAGTGGAGAGAGTCCTGAACTTGTAAGGCATTTCCCAAGCACCTACTATGTGCCAGGCACTATACTAAGCACTTACACATACTTTCTTACTTGATCCTCATGGCGACCTTGAGAGGTAGGTGCTATTATTGTCCCTATTTTACATGTGAAGAAACGGAGGCAGATAGAAGTCAAATGACTTGTCCAGGGTCACATAGATCTATACTCTGTCTTCTGTTAAGAGGGACTGGGTTGGCTATTGGGAATGCCAGAAAATTGTTTTAACCTTTACCTTCCATCTTACAATCAATACTAAGTATCTGTTAAAAGATAAGAGTGGTAAGGCTCACCAAGGGGGGTTAAGTGACTTGCCCAGGGTCACCAAGCTAGGAAGTATCTGAGGCCAGATTTGAACCCAGGACCTCCTGCCTCTAGACCTGGCTCTCCATCTACTAAGTCACCTCCAGCTCATTTTACAGATGAGGAAATGGAGGCAAATGAGGTTAAATGACTTGCCTCAGGTCACCAAGCTAGGAAGTATCTCAGGTCAAATTTGAACCCAAGACCTCCTGTCTCCAGGCCTGACTCTCTATTCACTGAGGCACCTAGCTGCTCCAGATGCAAAACTAAAACATACATTGAGGCTCAGAGTGGGGTAGGGGCATTCCCAGAGCTCTGGGTCCACATGTTGTTCTGAGCCTAAGAAGAATCCCTGTGGAAGATGGGACAGAATAACAACAAGCTCCAGTCATCTCTCTCAGGCAGCCCACAGGTAATTTAGTCTAGAGGGTAGTGTCGGAGAGGCGTGATGGACTGGAGTCTGGGAGACGAGAGCTCTCACCAGTTTGCTGTCTCGAGATGCTAGCTCCATGGCCTGGGCAACCTCACACAAGTCAATCAAGCTCCCTCACCTTGCTTTCCCCATCTGTAAAATAAGGCATTGGACCATTGGCCTCAGAGAGCCCTTCTGGCTCTAGGTCTAGGCTCCTGTGGCCCTTGTTGTTTTTAAGCCCTTACCTTCTGTCTTAGTAACAACTCTAAGAAAAAAAGAGCGGAAAGACTAGGCAATGGGGGAAGTGACTTGCCCAGGGTCTCCCATCGAGGAAGGGTCTGAAGCCGGATTTAAACCCAGGACCTCCCATCTTTAGGCTTGTTGCTCTCTCCCCTGGGCCACTTACCTGCCCTGTCTATTATTTTTACTAATAAGTTCTCCAAAGCAATCCTCCCATCATGACCCAGGATTTGGGTTTTTCCTCCCATTTCAGATTTAGTCCTGCAACAGGCATTTATTAAGCAATTGCTCTAGGCAGGGGACCCGCCTTGCTTCTAGGGGCTTATTGCCTGCCCCCTGAGGGTTTCCACTCTAATAAAATCATCCTCCTGGTGTGGGCGCTCCCTTCACCACTCCATTCATTTCCCCCACAACTTCATGGGGTCGTTCTCCAGGCGAGGGCATCCCCTGTGCAGCGGGGGTCCCAGCCCCGCCCCCCGGAAAATAAAGACGCGGAGGCATTACCGGGCTGAGCAGCCCGAGGTAAGCCCAGCTCCCTCCCCTCTCCCGGCCCGTGGCGGCTGCAGACAGAGCAGGGACTGATGGCAGCTCGTCTCTTCTGTCCAGGTACCTGGCTATCCGCTACCCTCTGCGCTCCCGCGCCCTCCGGACAGCCCAGAACGCCTGGGCCGCCATCGGCCTGATCTGGCTGCTGGCGCTGCTCTTTTCGGGGCCTTACGCCGGCTATTACTGGACGGTGCGGTACGGGAAGCTGGTGCTGTGCGTGCCGGGCTGGGAGGACGACAGCCGCCGCGCCCTCGACCTGGTCACCTTTGCCGTGGGATACCTGCTGCCCGTGGCTGTGGTCAGCCTGGCCTATGCCCGGATCCTCTGCTTCCTCTGGGCGGCCGTGGACCCCACGAGCTCAGCCTCGGAGGCCCGGCGCCGGGCCAAAGGTCGGGCCAGCCGCACCATGCTGGCCGTGGCGGCCCTCTTTGGCCTCTGCTGGCTGCCCCACCACGTGGTCATCCTGTATTTCTGGTTTGGCCACTTTCGCTTCAACTGGGCCACCTACGCATGTCGCCTGGCATCCCATTGCCTCTCCTATGCCAATTCCTGTCTCAACCCCCTAGTCTACGCCCTGGCCTCGAAGCATTTCCGAAAGCGCTTCCGACATGTCTGCCCCCATTGCTGCCGCAGCCGCCGCCACCAGTGCCCCCCACATCCGGGATGCGCACCCCCAAATGGGGCCAGGGCCCGCCGGCGGGTCCACGCGGCTCCGCCCCCCAGGAGGGACGCGTGCTCCGCTATCCCCTGGCCCAGGGAGGAGGGAGCCCATCCTCCTCGATTAGGAGGGCAGATCCCCGTGGAGGAGAAAGAGAGGGAATCGCTTCCCAGAGTCTGCTAGGGGGGCGCGAGCTTCAGATGTGGCTGGGGGGTGGGATGAATGACCCCACCCGCACAGACGCAGGACCAGAGCCAGGAACCATAACAGTGCCCCAAAGTCCTCGCAGGATCCTCCCAGAGACCCCTGGTGGGGAAGGGATTAGGAAAAGAACTAGAGAGGTTGGCACTGGAATTCTGGGGCCCTGGGCTCAGAGACTCGGGCCACAAAGGGCCCGGGATGCCTTTCTCCTTGGCGCAGAGCCCTGACCCAGGAAGCCTAGGAAAAGGTACAAGATAGCATCTTCCCACAAACAAGCATGCAGTTTACAACCCGACACTTGAAAACTTTATTGAAGGAAGGCAAAAAACAAGGCAGAGACCTTTGGTTGAGCAGCCATTAGTCCCAGAGAAGGGTGGATGCCCTTAGAATTATGAAGAATCAATCCTAGAAAGGCTTCTTTGGCAGAGGCTGTTGTGGGGAGGTGGGACCGCTGTAAGACCATCGGGTTTGCTTGGCAGAAATACTGGAACAAAGGGTTTGCCATTTTCTTCTCCAGCTTATTTTCCAGGTGAGGAAACGGAGGCAAACAGGATTAAGTGACTTACACAGGTTCCCACAGTTTCTAAGGTCCAGATCGATGGAGGCATGATTTGAACTCATGGAGACGAGGCTTCCTGATTCCAAGCCCAATGCTTTCTCTATCCCAGGCAGCCTAGCTGCCCATAAGTCACCACAATTTCTCAAACAAGGGGAAGGTGCTCCCTTAAGGTTCTCCACTCTTCCTTCATTGAAAAATGAGAACAAAACCCCTCTGATAGGCTTCCTCTCTTGGCTTGCCAACTCCTAGATCTCTCTAGCCTTTTCTTCCCCTCTAACTGACCGCTGACCAGTCTCACCCATAGTCACGTACCCATGATTCTTCCTGATCACACCATATTTTTACATCTTACCTTCTTCAGTAGACTAAAAGCTCTTGGAGTTCTTCTTCTATTGCCATTCTATTCCGCCATGATTAAACATCCTTATGGAGCACCTACTGTATTTGGGACCCAGGGAATGTCCATATTTTAAGACTAGGTGATTTCCTAGGTGTGACTGACTCTTCCCCGGGGCTAACCTGGTAAAAAGCCATTCTAGACTTCTCCAAATGTCCACAGTCCTCTCCAGGGGCACAGAGACACTCTGTCACGGGGCCTGGATCCCAAACCTTTCCTACTTGGTAGGATAAACACAGAGCTTCTAGTTGGTTGGAAAGCCTTCTGAAACAGGCTAACTTCCATACTCCCAGAAGGTATCAGAAGAGGCCTTTACCGGTGCTGAGGAAAGAAAGCATTTGACCCAACCTTTGCTTTTCAGGAGCTTCCACTATGTCCGGGGAGATTTAATTTGTGGGCAAATCACTTTATTAAATTTTTTTAAATGTATACCTTCTGTTTAAATTTTATTTTAAAATTTATAAATTTGTATTTCTGAATATATTTCTCTCCATCTCCAATCCAGCAGGCCATCCATTGTGACAAAGAATTAAAAAATGGAGAATCTGGCTCCAGATGCTTCCTAGCTGTATGATCCTGGGCAAGTCACTTAACCTTCTGTCTTAGAGTTGTTACTAGGACAAAAAGGAAGGGTTTTGTTTTTTTTTTTTAAATAATGGGTAGGGAGGCAAGGGCAAGAAAGCGTTTTAGTAAAACCATTTCATCAGTCGATTCTGACAGTATTGCAGTGTTCCTCACCCAATCCCCCTACCTCAGTAAAGAAGGGAAGAAGGTGCATCTTTTTCTCATCTCTTAGGCAGATGGAGGGAAACAAAGAAGTTAATTCCTGATAGTCGGTGCCATGAACCCAGAGAGAGGTACAGGCAGTAAGTCACTTGAAAATTAAGAGAAGAACGAGATCGATTTAGGCCAAGGGGGTTTGAGAGGGAAGGGGGGTGTCTTTAGTTATTGGGGGTCCTACTTCCTGGATTTGGCTCAAGTCCGATCTTGAACCCTGCTCCCTCGTCAGTCCCCACTGTAATACTCTGGGCTTGCAGCACGTCCCCTTTCTAAGTCACTAGTTGCGTGCTCTGTTTGTGTCTGGTCTCTCGGGGTCTCGCCCTTCCAAGCCCCTCTCTGTGGATGGTCACTAATTGATTCTACGTGTACTTTGTTCACTTGCAGTCGTGTGCATGGGGTTTCTCCGGTTAGATTGGGAAGTCCTTTGGGCCCTTTCTGAATCCCCCAGGCTTAGCACGGTGCCTGGCACACAGCCTTTAATAAATGCACATTGACCGATGGACTCCAGCGGAATGGATCGAAGGTCCTTTTTCACTCGCTCTGGGAGAAAAACAAGGAGCCGCAGGCAGTTTCCCCTGGAGTCCAGCAGTCCTGAGGTAGAGCTGGATACCCAGACTGGCATAAACGGCTCGTACCAAGCTTATTAGCCACGCTGCCCTGAGCCCTCTGCTCCTGGGAGCGAGGGAGGCCCAGGCTGCCTTGGTCCATCGGCTACCCCGGCCTGGGTCAAGTCCAAACACCTCCTCTTCCCATGGGCTGAAATCACATCCGAGTTGGCTGTTATCTGTCTACTTCCACTTGAGCCTTTCAACCACTGAAACCCTTATTAAAAAAAGACCCTGAAGCTGACAGGTACTGGGCACTCACTAACCCATTCTGTCCAACCTGCATTTGCTCAAAGCACCAACGAAGGAAACTTTCTTCATAAGGTGCCACCTGTCCTGGGTCTCCAAGGAGGCTCTGCATTTCAGCTCTGCTGCTTCCAGCCATAGGATCTTGTTTGGGTTGCTTTACTAGGCCTCAGTTTCCTCATCTGTAAAATGAAGGCCTAGGTGGCCCTGCAGTTGCTTCCAGCCATAGGATCTTGTTTGGGTTGCTTTACTAGGCCTCAGTTTCCTCATCTGTAAAATGAAGGCCTAGATAGCCCTGCAGTTGCTTCCAGCCATAGGATCTTGTTTGGGTCGCTTTACTAGGCCTCAGTTTCCTCATCTGTAAAATGAAGGCCTAGGTGGCCCTGCAGTTGCTTCCAGACTTAGGAATCCCTGAGGGTGTGAACTGAGGACAGCCCCTGCCTTTCCCCCTCCACATTAGCTCAGATGTGCCTCCCCCTCTCCTGGTTGTGCAGAGCAGAACCCTTAGGCCTGGCTTGCCCCGGAGACAAATGAAGTCCATCAATCTGTCTCCACGATGGCCTTGCTAGAGCCCAGCTGAGCTCCCAGAGAAACCATCAAATTTATGAGTTTTTCTGCTCACACTGCTCTCTCCGCCTGCTGCCCTGACCCACTCTTCCCCCTCCCCTGAAAAGGGAGGGAGGCTCGGGCCCTCATGGACTCCCCCAGCAGGAAGAGAACAGCTGGCTTTCTGAGGACCTCTTCTCCCTTTGCTGCCTGCTCTCCAGGGTACCAGGCAGGAAACATTCAGGGCGTACTGTGCGTCAGGCACATGGAGAGGGCCTTTGGCGACACAGACCTGGATCCTCACTGCCAGCGCCCCTTGGGCACCACCTCAATCTTGTGGCCAGAAGGAATAAAGCCATGGCTCCCCTGTTTATACTGGGCCCCTCCTGCTTCCCCACCACCACCTGGGGGCAGGGAGGATTTATTCTCATTTAGAGAGAAGGGAGAAGAGAACATGGCCAGTCAATGGCCCATCCCCATATAGTGCTGTCCCAAGGACGGTACCAACCCCTGCCCTAGGAGCCTAAATCACAGGCACAGAGCAGGAAGGGACCCAGAATCATGAGTAGAAAAGGCTTTCCTCATTTTGGAGAGGGGGAAACCAAGGCACAGAAAGGTTCAAGATTCCCCCAACTGGCAAGAAAGAGGCTGAGGCAGGATTTGAACCCAAATCCTCTTGATGACAAATCTAGTCCCAAACTCCCACTTCTCACAGGAGTCAATAAACATTATTAAGTGTTTGCCATGTACCAGATATTGTGCTAAGTGCTAGGGATACTTCCTGTCCTCAAGGAAAGTCACCTTCTAATGGGAGAGATGACTGGCAAATAAATATGTCCGTTCAAAATACAGGCAGTATAAGTTAACGTCAGAGGGAATGGGGAGGGAAAGGGGCGCCCAGCTAGGAAGAGTCAAAGCAGAGAACTGAAGCGTCTCCTGACTCCCCTCCCTTCTAGCCATAATGGGGTTCCATTCTGCCTAGTGCAGGCAATGCTGCCTGAGAAAGCCTCGGCAGGCCCTTGGAGATATGATCCGGGGCCAGCAGACTCACGACTGAGCTAGGAAGGAGGGGCCTGGGAGGAGAAATGGAGGGAGAGCAGGCCAGGTCACCTGGCTGGGAAAATCCACTTTATCGGCCAGTCATTGGGGAGGAGAGAATGGGGAGCCTGGCCCAGCCACTTTGCAAGCTCCTGGGGCTGATTTAAGGTGGCTGATGAAAGGCTCTGAGGAGCAGATGGTCTTAATTATTCAACAAAGAGAACACGCCCAAGGACTGGGGGAACTGGGAGATGGATGGAGGAGGGGAAAGAAAGGCAGGGGCACCTGGCATGAGCCTGGCTCAGGAGCAGAATGATTTCAGAGAGCCCAGCATGGCCCTGAGAGGATTCAAATGTATGAGCCCAGCTCAGGACTTGGCCACGTTTCTTTATACACCCCTTCCCCCAACCATCTCTGAAGCTCGAGGCTGGCCTGGGAGGGGTCCCGCTGCAGTCAGGCTGGTTCTGAGGTTGGGCACCCCTAGAGTGGGGCTCCCCTCTCTCCCTCCAGCTTTACACGGTTGTCCCCTAACTCCATCCCTCAACTGAGATTGGGCTCTGCGAGCAAAAAAGGACCCATGGCTACCCTCTACATGGAGAAGGGAACAACCATTTGTTGATTAAATGCCTACTATTTGCCAGGCACTGTGCTACATGCTTTTCAAATGTCATTTCAGTGCATCATGATAGGGGGAGGGCAGAAGGAAACAAAGATATGGAGAATCTGCAATGATCTCTTCAACTGTTCACCCAAGAACCCTTGGGGAAGGACCTGGCAAGAAACCCGCCAAAGGAGCCTGTGGCGTTCCCTCCCAGGAACTGAAGAATCAAACAACCAAGACATGCTAGCCTCCTACTGTGGCTCTATCTTGGTGCTCGGGGCCAGGGGAAGGAGGGACTCCCAGATGTGAAAGGCAAAGACTTTGTCCTCCCTCAGGAAGGTGGCAGTCTAGTTGTATCATAGACTTGGATCTGGGAAGTCCAGAAGTGCCACAGAGGCGTGAAAAGATGCCCCACAAAGATGCCACCATTATAATTATGGTTACTCCTGTCCAGTAGGCAGGCTAGTCATCTCCCCTCTTTGCTTTTACTGGACAGACTGGCCAGAGACCATGCATGGCTAGCTTGCTGCCTTTACCTCTCCTTGATGATGGGGGCTCATGCACCATTTCTCGGGAGTCATCATGAGTAACACTGGGCAGCTTACTTGGGTCCCTCTCTCTCTCTTCCAGTTATTGCTTTGTGAGATAATGCTTCTCCATTGTATGTTGTCACCCGTGACTTAATATCTGTAAAAATGATGGTATTCCCAGCCATATAGTGTGACTGGGAGAACATCAGTGTTAAGAAAGGGCATTGCTGCAGGAAGCCAACAGACCCCCACTGGCTGTCAAGGTCACAGTTTGGGAGACAGAAGGCTGCCCCCCCCCCAGAACAAAGCCCCCCTGCTGACCCCCTTCCGTGACTTTTCTCTCTCCAACTTTTCTTACTAATGGACTTGTTATGATTACTGATCCCTCCCCAATACAAGAGAAATAATATGAGAGCAAATACATATATATGTGTGTATATATATATATATCCCACTTTAATCCCCCTAAGTTATTACCCCCAAAAGATTGCATTCACAGAATTAAAGCCTAGACATCACGACCCATTGCCCCCCTCCTTTCCTTCTCCACAGAGCTACATTCACTCCCATTACAAGCCAGGCAAGCCAAGAACATCAATCACCCTCAAGACACACTCCACTGAATTCTGTTGATGGACATAAACCAGGCAACATTGCCAGGTGCTTTAAAGTAACACAAGAAAAACAGAACTTGTAAAATGAGGAAAACCCCAAATCTGGTCCGTCATTAAACTGCCCTCTAACCTTGTACCTAGAAATGTTTTGTTATTCATCTCTAAGTAATTGTGATTGATTGTGCAAGCTGACCAAAAGTAACAAGGATTCTCCTAGGTCGGAGAACTAACCTCTAGATCACCCTGTTTATGTCATTCATCTAGAGCAACAATGTTCCGCTGACTATCTCCTTAGGCTACACGTCTTGTTGTTAAGTTCCATGGAAACATATGTGTAGGAAATTGATTGTGTGCCAAAGAAGTATGTAATCACCAGCCTATACAATAAACAAACATCTGTGCTTTAGAAGAACTCTATGTGATGCCTATGCATGTGGGTCTGAACACATAGTGCTTCTCATCTCTATTTTTCAATGGGATAGTCATATCTAGACGAAGTAGGCCTCACCCTCAGAGAGACCCCTGGACGGCTCCTAAAACATTGCTTTGATTAGGGGACAGCTGAATAAACTGTAATACATGGATGGAATGGAATGTTACTGTGTAGCAAGTGACAAGTGCCTAGAATTCAGAAAAGCATAGGAAGACTTACATACCGATACAAAGTAAAGGAAGAGAACCAAGAAAATTACAGACTGATACTTGCAATGATATAAGTGATGATAGGATGAAAATGTACTTTTCTTCTTTTATTTTTTAACCCTTACCTTCCATCTTGGAATCAATACTGTGTGTTGGTTCCAAGGCAAAAGAGCGGTAAGGGCTAGGCAATGGGGATGAAATGACTTGCCCAGGGTCACATAGCAGGGAAGTGTCTGAGGTCATATTTGAACCCTGGACCTCCCTTCTCTAGGTCTGGCTCTCAATCCACTGAGCTATTTAGCTGCCCCCTTTTTCTTCTTTTTTGCACAGATGGGGCACTATAGGTGTGTGATTTCACAGTCAGATATTCCTGATGGGTTGATTTAGCTGGACTGTTTTTTTTCTCCTTTCTTTCTTATTCTTTTGTCATGAGGGACAACTCACTGGGTAAGATGGGAGGGATATATTCATGAACAAAGTTAGAAATTTTTAAAAATTGTCATTTCCCAAATGCAATCTTCTCCATTCTCCTTCTTGATTCTGGGCCCTTTTTATCCAAGATATGTCTAAAGAGACAGAAGCCCCTCACTATTTCCTGTCAGAATTGAGGCAATATAGTCTTTCATCCACTTGTTTTTTCCTATATAGATAATTAAACTAATGTCTTTTGAGGGATCATGGATCTCACTGTAGTATCCTAAAGCTAGATGCAATCAGAACAATGCCACTTACCAGCAAAGAATCTCACCATCTCTATTTGGGCTTTTTTGCACAAGGCTTCTTCCATGACAGTGAAGCCTCGATATTTTCTTGCTTTTAGTTTCTCTTATTATTGATAATCAGAAAAACCACTGAACAAATCTATCTCTGGAAATCAATGGAGACTGATAGGGTCATAACTCTTGAGCTGGAAGGGGCCTCAGAAGTTGTTTAGTCCAAGCCCTTCGTTTTACCAGTGAGGAAAAGGAAGCTCAGTCACATTCAAGGATTTGCCCAAGATTACACAGTGAAGGTCAAAGGTAGGACATGAATCTGTATCCATGGGATCTTGCTGGAAGACCATATAGGCTAAATTCTGAACTAAATGATTAAATGATGTTTTTGTGACCATCAAACAATAAACACAGCACAATTGTGTACTTTCTACTTTTGTTGTTTGTTTTCTTAGTTGTTTTCAGTTGCATCTGATTTTGTGATCCTATTTTGGGTTTTCTTTTTTTCTTTTAATTTTTAAATATTTTCCCATGTTTCCATGATTCAGTTTCTCTCCCTCCCCTCTTCCCTCTCCCCTCCCAGAGCTGACAAGCCATTCCACTGGATTTTACAAATGTTATTACTTGATACCCATTTCCATATTATTCATTTTTGCTGTAGAGCAATCTTTTAAAGCCAAAACTTATTTAGGGTTTTCTTGACAAAGATATTAGATTGATTTCTCATTTACTTCTCCAGCTTATTTTGCATATTGAGGAAATGGAGGCAAACAGGGTTAAGTGACTCACCCAGGGTCACCCATCTAGGAAGTGTCTGGTTTGATTTGAACTTGGGTTCTCCTGACTGCAGTCCTGGTGCTCTGCCCATTCTGATACCTAGCTGCCCCTGGATTGTCCACCAAGCAAGCCTTCTGTGGGTTCCTTCTTCTCTTCACTGTCTTTGTGAGGTAACACTCATTAAATAAAGGTCAGTTTCCATTTTCAAAAGTGTCCACTGAGGCTCATTGTGTCTGGCACCTTCCAGATGCCTCATTAAAGAAAATCTCCATAAAATGCATGAGGGGGATTTCTGCCCTACCTATGGGGCTTTGGCCTCTTCCGTTCCTTAATTAGGTGCTTTAATTGCCAGCAGTCACTTCATAAAAGTTGTTTTCAATTTAAGTAACTGAGCCTCAAGACATGCATTGGCTTGGACTGGAAAATCTTTTCTTTTTTTCTTTTTAAACCCTTACTCTCCATCTTAGAATAATACTGGGCATTGGTTCCAAGGCAGAAGAGCGGTAAGGGCTAGGCAATGGAGGTGAAGTGACTTGTCCAGGGTCACACAGCCAGAAAGTGTCTGAGGCCAGATTTGATCCCAGGACCTCCCGTCAAACTAGAAAACCTTGCCCCAAAGTCTCTCCTCCATCCTCTGCCACATGGACTATGTTCTTCATAGTAGAGCCTTCATTTGCACTCATCTTGTGATCGTGTGTCCTGAGAGGGAAGATGATAGTGTCTCTGAAAGGAAGCCCTCGCGTTCGTGATCCCCATTTCTGCCTGAGAATGTGCCTCTCATGTAAGCTGCCACCATGGAGACGGCTCCCCAACGACCTTCTCTGCCATTCTTTGGGACAGATTTGTATTGATTGACTTTATATTATATATTCATACACACGTATATCTCGGGGATCTTTCTACAATAAGGGCGCATCAATACATGTAAGACAAGTATACATGCCGACATTTAAGTGCATGTAGTAGTACTATATGACAAGTTTATATTATTAAAGAATAAAACACAAGACAAGTGTATGTTAATATGTGAGTATATACATATGTAAGAGAAGTATATAGAGGTTGTGTAAATGTCATTTTTTAACCCCTACCTTCTGTCTCTGTATCAATTCTCAGATGGAAGAGTGAGAAGGGCTAGGAAATGGGGGTCAAGTGACTTGCCCAGGGTCACACAGCTTGGAATGGTCTAAGGCTAGATTTGAACCCAGGACCTCCCAACTCCAGACCTGGCACTCAATTCACTGGGCTACCCAAATGTTCTAGATAACGTCTCCATCAGCATGTGGGATTCTGGCAAGTGGCGATCATTTCCTTTGCACTTTGGCCGCAGTGCCTAGCACATAGTAGACACTTAATGAATCTTGATCAATTGCTCATAGGAACAGAGAAGACATCTTAAAGGCTGCTAGTTGAACTTCATTTTATAGATAAGGAAGTGATCAAAATCACATGGTTGAGGAAGAAGCAGTGGCAGAATTTGAACTCAGATCTTGCTCCTCCAACACCACTCTATCCCTAGTATCATGCTGCCTCCACATTTATTTGTTTGACACAAGGGAAAATTGAGGCTCAGAAAATTGAAGCCCTACAGAGAGCCCCCAGAGTGGTCCTGACCATGGATGCTCTGGGCATCTGGAGGAGGCCAGCACTGAGGCCTCAGGAAAGGCTTCCCACAAGAAGGAAGTGGGATTGGGATTGAAAGCCAGTTCTTGATAGGAGCCTTCCCTGATGAGCAAAAGGGGAGGCCAGTGGCCAGACTGGCCTGGCCGGAGGTCCATGTGCATGAGTGGGGAGGGCCAGCTGAGGTCTAACAAGTGTCTCAAGGCCAGGTCTTAGGGAGCCTTGAAGGGTAGGCTAAGGGTCATCTCCCTCCAGGAGGTCTGTGGTCGACATCCTGATTATCTCTGTCCCTGGAAGGACCAGGGTTCAATGCCTAGAGATGAAGAGGCTTTTGAGAAGCCATGTGCAATGTTGGTCCTCTATCTGGAGTTCAGAAGATCTGGATTCGAATTCCACCTCCAACCCTTAGCAGCCATGGCCCTGGACCAGTTGCCTAACTTCTCCCAGCCTTGGTTTCTCATCTGTAACTCGAGGGAGGTTGGACTCAGTTGGACTCCCTTCCAGTTCTGAAATGACCCTCTGAGGGATGATGTTAGGACCTTGGATCCAGCAAAGCTCTGGCCCAAAGGTGTGGGCTGGGGGCTGGGAGGTGCCTTGGCTCTCCTTCACCGGTCCACTAGAAGCTGCTGGCCAGTTGCTATTTATCATCCAAGGCTTGTACTTAGGGAAAGAAATACTAATTACTCAGACCGAGGTTTCCCATTAGTGATGATCAATTTCTCCTCTCTGCCCGGAGGCTCATTTGGCTTGTCACTGGCTGGTTCAAGCTGAGTAACAGGCCACTGGGGCCAGGGAGGCAGGGGGAATGAACATGGCCTTGGGGCCCAGGCAACCTGGTTGGCTGGGAGCTGCTGAAAGGAAGTAACCACAGCCAGAAGAGGCTGAGGGCCAGGGGTGAGGACACCCCTGGGTGAAAGGGGCAAGGGAGCAGAACAAGGAGAGTGGAGAGAGTCAGAGACACAGAGGGAGGGAGGGAAGGGGAGAGTGCCAGAGAGAAAAGGAGACCCAGAGAGGGAGCGAGGGATGGAGGAAGAGAGAGAGGGGAGAGAGAAGGTGGGGGAGGGAGGGAAGGATGGAGGGAGAGAGAGGGGAGAGAGAAGGTGGGGGAGGGAGGGAAGGATGGAGGGAGAGAGAGGGGAGAGAGAAGGTGGGGGAGGGAAGGAAGGATGGAGGGAGAGAGAGAGGGGAGAGAGAAGGTGGGGGAGGGAGGGAAGGATGGAGGGAGAGAGAGAGGGGAGAGAGAAGGTGGGGGAGGGAGGGAGGAATGGAGGGAGAGAAGGGAGAGAGAAGGTGGGGGCAGGAGGGAGGGAGGGAGAGAGGGGAGAGAGAAGGTGGGGGAGGGAGGAATGGAGGGAGGGAGGGAGAGAAGGGAGAGAGAAGGTGGGGGAGGGAGGGAGGAATGGAGGGAGGGAGGGAGAGAAGGGAGAGAGAAGGTGGGGGCAGGAGGGAGGGAGGGAGGGAGAGAGGGGAGAGAGAAGGTGGGGGAGGGAAGGAATGATGGAGGGAGAGAGAGAGGGGAGAGAGAAGGTGGGGGAGGGAGGGAGGAAAGGATGGAGGGAGAGAGAGGGAGGGAAGGAGGGAGGGAGAGAGAGAGGGGAGAGAGAAGGTGAGGGAGGGGGGAAGAGAAAGAAGGGAGAGAGAAGGTGGGGGAGGGAAGGAAGGATGGAGGGAGAGAGAGAGGGGAGAGAGAAAAAGGGAGGGAGGAATGGAGGGAGTGAGGGAGAGAAGGGAGAGAGAAGGTGGGGGCAGGAGGGAGGGAGGGAGGGAGAGAGGGGAGAGAGAAGGTGGGGGAGGGAAGGAATGATGGAGGGAGAGAGAGAGGGGAGAGAGAAGGTGGGGGAGGGAGGGAGGAAAGGATGGAGGGAGAGAGAGGGAGGGAAGGAGGGAGGGAGAGAGAGAGGAGAGAGGTGAGGGAGGGGGGAAGAGAAAGAAGGGAGAGAGAAGGTGGGGAGGGAGGGAAGGAAGGATGAAGGAAGAGAGAGAGGGGAGAGAGAAGGTGAGGGAGGGAGGGATGGAGGGAGGGAGAGAAGGGAGAGAGAAGGTGGGGGCAGGAGAGAAGGAAGGAGGGAGAGAAAGAGAGAGAGGGAGAGGGAGAGAGAGAGAAGGGAGAGGAGAGGGGGAAAAGGAGAGAGAGAGGGAGAGAGCGATGGAGGGGAAGAGGGAGGGAAGGATGAAGGGAGGGAGGAAAGGAGAGACAGAAGGGCAGTGAATCCTGGCTCAGTAGGGCTGGCCCCTCATGTATCTAATCTTGGCAAGTGCCCACCCCTCCCTGCACCTGATAAAAATGAAGAGGCTAGGCTGGACCTTGAACATCTCTGGCATGTTTCTAGGTCTAAGACCAGGGGATGGGGGCAGGGGGCAACCATCTGGAGCTGAGAGGAAGAACGGGGTCAGAGGAGGGTCAGCCCAACCAAAAATGGGAAACAGGGGTTCTCCATCACTTGGAGAATGGTATGTGGCTGTTTATCGCACCATAAGGAATGATGAACAGGATGAGTTCAGACAAACCTAGAAAGATTTCTACGAACTGATGCAAAGTGAAGTGAGCAGAACCAGGAGAATGGCATATACAGTACCAGAAATAGATGTTGATCCAACTGTGAAGGGCTAAGCCATTTTCAGCAAAGCAAGTTTCCAAAATAATCACAAGGGAGACTCACAAAAGTGCTGTCCACAGCCAAAGAAGGACCTGTTGGGTCTGAGGGCAGATCAAAGCTTCCACTCAACTTCCTTGGGGAGATTTCTATTGTATGGGTGATATGTGTCTTCTATGGTGACATGAGCATTACAGAAATAGCTATTATATGAAAGTGTATATCTATACACACACACAGATACGTATGTGTATATATAGTAGAAGTGTGTATATATGAATAGTGTAATATCAGTTATATATATATATAAAACCGATATTACACTATTCATCACCTCAGGGACAGGGTGAGAATAGTGGGGCAGAAAATCAGAACCCTAAAATGTCAAAAGCAATTTTCAAAAATTGTTTCTACATTTAAAGTTTTTAAAGTAAAAACAATACAGCCTTGCCTAATTCAGAAGATTGGACTTAAAAGAACCACAAGGGCTTCTGAGGTATCTACATACCTGGGAGCAGGGCTGGGGTGGGGGAGGTTGCAAAAGTTATCACTAAGGTCCTTCCCAGCAGGCAGTCTTGGCATTCCATTCTGAGGCCCTTCCTAGCTCTGACATTCCCTGTTCTAAACTCCATCCCTGCTCTCGGATTCCTCTAACCCCTCCCAACTTTGAAACTGGGGCCTAAAGAGGTCACATGACTTGTAGGAGGCCACACAGCTAGTAAGAAACAGATGGCATCGGACTCCAAACCCTGTGTACTTTCCTGTATACTACATTGCCTTAAAACCAAAATAACCCACTAAATCTGTGCCAAGTGCTTTCCTCCCAGCCGTCTGTGAAGATGGCAATATGATCACTTCCATTGTACAGACAGGGAACTGAGGCTAAGAGAGGCAGTGATTTAGCTGAGGAATAAAGCCAAGTATCAAAAAACAGTATTCAGCCCTAAGACCCCTGACTTTAAAAAAAATGAGTGATTTCACTTCCCCCATCCTCACTTGGCTGTCTCTCAACAAACACAGCAGTGATGAACCAACCAATGGGCAAGCATTTATTAAGCACCAAAAACTACACAGAACAAGTCAGCCCCAAGGCCAGAATAAGGGTTCCAAATACTGAGGTGCAGTGGGAGCAGCCCTGACCTCGGTTTCTGCCCCAGCTCTGCTGCTCCCTTGAATTCTAGGACAAGGTCTTTTGTTTCTTCCTTGTAAAAAGGAGTCAGTTGGAGGGGATGATCTCTGGCTAGGGGCCTCTTTGGACTTCTCAGACTGGGGCTCTGCTGCTCTCTGGCCAATTAGAAAGCTCCATTGAGGATTTCTAGCTCAAACCACTTTTCGTTCAGCCCCCCACACTCCACCCCTACATTTGGGTCCCAACGACCTCCATGATTGAAGGAAAATCACAAAACTTTTATTGGCACGATTCAGATTGTCTCCCCAACTTCCCAGTGTTCTTGAAACTCTTGCCTTGGCCTGGAATTCTGAACTTTTATAGCTAGAGTGGAGAGAAGGGGTGGCGCTCCTAGATCGTTAGGATTGATTTGATCCAGTGGCCTTATTTTTATAGATAAGTTTGTGACTTGCCCAAGGTAGCAGGTAGACTCTCATACAGTCCAGTTGTGGGCCAGAACCATAAGTACCAAACCACCAAATCCTGCTGGGACATGTTCACCTCAGCTTTCTGCCCACCATTCAAGAGTCAACTAGAATCCCATCTCTTTGGAGAAAGCCTTTCCTAAGAGACTTTGGGCAACTCTTCCCCGCCCAAGGCCTGGGTTTCTTCATGTAAAAGAAGGCTCTGGACTCATGGCCAACCCTCTCAAAACTTCCAAGCCATTCACAAACCTAGCCACAGGGAATGCTCAAATAAGAAAGCAACACAGTTCTCGCACACACTTTGTCTTTTAATAAGGGGGAATCCATCACATACACAAGTAGAAACCTAAAATTCAAGGAGGCCCTACATCAAGGGGGCAGTTCAGAAATATTTTTAGCAGGAAGGGAAGTCTGTGTGGAGGTCAGGAAAGGCATCAAGGAGGCTCTGGACCCCAGCATCCAGGCAATTGGGTGTTTTCGTCACAAAAAAAGGAGGAATCACCAAGCCTGGCATTTGGGGCCATAAATGGCAGAGTATTGAAGCACATGCTGGCCCTGCCACTAGTGACTACCAGTCCTGTCATCTGACATCTGGAATTCGGCATTATTGAGTACATGTGGCTCATCTCTCCAGGAAAGGCAGTGTGGTCCAAAGAGAAAGCTCACTGGCCTGGGAGCCAGACTGGTTAGTCCTGTTCTGATGCTAATGGTCAAGAGATAGCCAGCCAGTCACTTGACCTTGTGCTCTCTGAAAAAATGAAGAGGCTGAACTCTATGATGTCCAGAATGTCTATTTTGTGGCCAAGAAGCTCCTCGAGGGCAGTGATGTTGAGTGGCTTCTCCCTCTGTAGCCCCATCAGGTGTATCAATGGTCTGGGCACTTAGCAATGGGAATCCTCCCCACCAAGCACTGACAAACCAGATGGACCCCCTTGGGGGAGAGATGGGAAGCAGCATGTGCCATACAAGTTAAACTACCCCCACCAGCCTGACCACCATCAGCCCAAGAGGCTTGGAAACAGCCATACTACCAGCCCAGTGCCCTCTGCCACCAGTCCAGGAAGCTGTCCCTGCGCATGTCCCCAGGGACAGCTCCTTCTTATAGGGGCTTCAGCCCTAGCTCCAGAAGACCCAGAAAAGAGAGCTCTTATCCCTAAAGTCCTTAGTCAGGCAACAAAAAATATTTCATTACTGAAAATTACATTAAAGATGAGGCTGATTATCTGCTTTGCCCCTGCACTCTAAGAACCATGGGATGTGTCCATCTGACCTGCGGCAGATATTTTCCTTCTGTGTTCCTTCCATTAGAAGGGGAGCTGGCCTGGGATTTGTATCCCCAAGTGCTTAGCAGGTCAAAAGAGCTTAATAAATGCCTCATTCATTCCCTCAAAGACTGCTGACTACTTCCAAGGAAGACTGGGGTATGTGTGGGGAATGACCAATATTCTGGAAAGCCCCAAGGTTCCTTTCACCTTGGACAGTCCCATTGCTCCAGTTCTGCAAGGCTACAACCCTGAGGTGGAAGAGAGGAAGGGTTCCCTTCAACCTGGGGTGTTGGTAGGCCAGGCAGGCAGCCACCTCAGGGTGCAATGAGGGATCATTGACTTTTAAAACCCACAAACTTTAAATAAGAAATTCCACTCTAACACAGTGGGGTTTATTCTCTGGGCCAATTTGCCCATGTTACAGTGAAGGCTCACAGCTGGCCTTTTCCAGGCCTGCCAGGTTCTTTTTTGAGGAAATCTGGGTCTCCCGCTTTCCCCTGGCCCGATCACCTGCTCTGTTCCCTATTAGCCCCATCCCCAGCTGGTTTGGCCTTTGCCCACTGCAGCTCGAGACGCCACCTCAGGGAGCAGGGGTCCCAGCCAGCGGTGCGCCACCTCTGCCCACGCACCCAACTGTCTCCAAGATCAGACCTAGCCGAACCTCAGGCTTCAGAGGTCTCCATCCCCCACTTGTTACAGCATCCTGCCAAAGAGCTGGGGAACACTGTGCAGGCCCAGCCTGATGGGAAGGATTCACCTGAAGGATTTCTTTGTAGCGATCGCAACATTTCCCAGGAAGAACAAGAGTGAGGGCAGCATCCTGGAGGGAGGTCTCCTGAGGTATCGCCGCCGGTGCAAGGGATAGTGGGCAGAGGGGACCAGATGGGCATGAGGACAGAGGACAGCAGCCAGATCACAGGGAGGACTAATGAGAAGGAGGCAGCCGTTTCCCAAATGCCCCGGTTCTGCCAGCCATCTGCTCAGTCTCCTGGCTGTGGTCCCTGGGCTCTCTGGTCGTCCCACAGAGCACTCTGAAGTCAAGGGTTGGAAGACTTGGTTTGGTCTCATGGCGTGACCTTGGGCAGGTCACTTCTCTGACACTACTTCATTGCCTGGAAGATGGGAAGAGATCCCTGCTCTGCTTCCCTCCCAGGGCTGGTGTGAGGCAAGGACAGGCCATGCACATTAAGGCAGGGATGCTGCTGGCCTGAGCCAGAGAAGGGAATACAGATAGGAGGGGAGGAATGGAAGCTTTGTTGGTTTCCCTGCTGAGGGGGTGGCCCTAGGGGAGGAGAGGACTAAGAGCCCATTAGCTCTTGTGGGCCCCCATCCTGAGGCAGCTCCATGCTCCTGCTTCCTTTTAATGGGCTGCCACATGCCTAGAGGCAGGAGTATGGGGATGAAAAGGGCTCTGGAGCCCCGGGACCCGAGGGGGTGCTGGCCAAGGCTTGGGCACCTTGCTCACACACTTCCCTCCTATGCCTTGGCCACAGCCATTACCCCTCAGTCTGTCATCCCATCCTCTGGAGTTGTTCTCCCCTTAGGAGGCTTCTCCGTACCCTGCCACTTCTCCCTCATGGGTCAAGGGAGCAGACTAGAGCCGAACCAGGAGCAAAAACCTGGCCCGCCTCATCAGCCCCCGGCCAATGGCTGAAGAATTCTAATCTGGTGACTTGGGTCCAAAAAGGAAGGTGGGTTGGGGGGAGAAAAGAGAAGCCATTGTAAGGAAGTAAGCACCAGTGAGGCCCGTGAGACTCTGCAGACACTGAAGGGGGCATCTTCTCCTCAGCCATGCCCACGAAAGGAGGAGAGGCGCCTCCTGCCAAGAGCCAACGCTTCCAGGGTTCAAAATGGTGCCCTCCACACAGTTCCCATAGAGATTTTATGTTTCTGGCCCACCCCCAACTTACCGAAACTCCTGAGATCTAAGTGCTGGTGAAGGTGCGGAATTCACCACTACAACCTCCTATGTCCACCCCCCCACCCCATCCCCAAAGGCCTTGCAGAAGGAGCTGTCTATGCTCCAGCTCAGGCCTGGCTTCTCAAGCCTCCGAGATGAACGGGAACCTTTACTGAAGAACAGGGAATGGTGGGAGGAGGGTTAGGCCCAGCCGGCAGCAGAAAAGGGCCATGGGCATAACAAAAGGGAGAAAGAGGCCTGCAAACCTCTCAGCTGGGGCCTCCTCCTGCCAGGGAGGGCAGAAGGAGTGGGGATGGGGTTCTGGGTGATGGAGGCCAAAGAAGGCTCCATGAAGAGGCTCTGAAGAAGGACCACTCCGGACACCATGTTCCTCCAGGGGAAACAAGGAAGTCTGTGGCAGGCTGGCATCTTCCCTTCTGGAGATGGGGAGGAGGGAGGCTGGGCAGAGGCGGTGACAGGAGCTCTGGGGAGGGCCCACCTTCTGGAGCTACCTCTTTTCCAGCTTCTGCATTTGCAGGCTGAGCGACGTGAAACTTGCCAAGAGGTCTGTCACCTCATCCACCTGTCAGAACCAAAGCAAACTTCAATAAGCCTCAGTTTCCACCTCTGCAAGATGGTGAGAATTTGGCTTGCTCGAAAGGTAGAGGAGAAAAACCACAAGAGAAGAGATGGGAACACACATACTCCTCTTGTAAATGCCAAGTAGAATTTCCCCACCCCCCTCCCCACACACTTCCTGAGCCCCAAGCAGCTTTCTCCTCTCAGAACCAAAAGTCATTTCCTTCTCACCCCTTTCCACTCTAAAACTAATTCCAGGCTCCTCATTTCTGAGGCCCTTGAGCATGTGCCTGGAACAAAGCAAGTACTTGGTAAGCCTCAGCCCGCATGGAAGGCATGGCTTCTGCCACCTCGCTTTCCTACAGCCCATCAGCCACCACTCAGCTTTTTTTTAAACGCTCACCTTCTGTTTTAGAATCAATACTTTCTATTGGTTCCAAGGCAGAAGAGCAGGAAGGGCTAGGCCAGGGGGTCAAGTGGCCTGCCCAGGGTCACACAGCTGGGAAGGTTTGAGGCCAGATTTGAGCCCAGGACCTCCTGTCTCTAGGCCTGGCTCTCAAGCCACTGAGCCACCCAGCAGTCCCCTCCACCCCTCCAAACTGTGTTTTAACAGAGCCTGACTTTTCCTCGACTTTAGCAAAAACCCCCAAACCATCTGTCCGAGGGCACACACAGGAGGGCTGTGCAGAGCCAGTCTGGACATTTCTCCAAGCCCAAAATGCTTGGCTCCAGCAGGACTAGATGCAGGGCTGTTTCCGGCAGCCTTGTGCCTACGGGACGGCACGGGGCGGTGGCAAGAGCCTAGCCTCCAGCCCGTGCCCACCTTACCTGCTCTTTGGTGCTCGTCATTTGGAGACGGGTACACAGGTCATCCAGGCGATCCCGCTGCTCGTGCTGGCCCAGGCGTTCCAAGTACTCTCTGAGCATCTGAATTATCTGCAACGACAGGAGGGCAGGGGGTAGGCGGCAGGCTCCAGAAGGCTGGGGAGCAGGCAGAAGCCACCTCTCCGTCAGGAGGGGAAAGGGACAACAGAAGAGTCTTGGCTGTTGGCCCAAAGAGATGACAGGGCACAGAAAAGAAGCCTGGGGGACAGTTAGGTGGCTCACTAGCTTGGGAGCCAGGCCTAGAGCCAGGTCCTGAATTCTAGTCGGGCCTCAGATACCCCCTAGCTCTGTAATGCTGCTGATCACTTACCCCCCCTGCCTAGCCCTTACTGCTCTTTTGCTTTAGAACGGATACTTATTATCAGTTCTAAGACAGAAGGGAAGTACTCTGATCCTCACAGCAGCCCTAGGAGGGAGGAGCTATTATCATCTCTGCTTTCTAGTTGGGGAACTGAAGCAGAGGTGAAGTGGGACTGGCCTAGTCGGTTCCTGAGCCTCCATTTGAACTCGGGTCTCCTGCCTCTAAGCCCTTGGGCCACAAACCAGATGACTACTTTTCCCTGAGTTCATGGTTCATTTTATCTTGATTTTTTAAATCTTTACCTTCTTGGGACAGATACTGAGTACTGGTTTCAAGACAGAAGAGGGGCTAGGGAGTGTCTGAGGCCAAATTTGAACCCCACCTCCTGTCTCTAGGCCTGATCCATTTTAAGGACATTGCCTTGTGACGCCATGAAGTATTGGTGCCCAGCTGGGTTGCAAGTGTCGTGACCCTGCCACCAAAGGAGACAGGCATCGAGGCAGGTCAGGGAGGGTCTCCAAGGCCAAGCAGTGGCACAAAAGGACCAACAGAGGCTCACAGGGCCCCTAACCACACAGCACCTGCATTACCCTCATTAAGAGCTGGGGAACCACCACAGGCCCAGTGTTAGGGATCCAGTCTCCCCAAGATAAGCACTGACCCTCTGCCGGCCTCTGCCTTAGTTTCCTCCACTGTAAAATGGAGGGTGATGACAGCATGTGGCCCCCAGAATTGCAGTGAGGATCACAGCGTTTAGCACACAGCAAAGGCTTAATCGATGCCCCTGTTCCTCTCTCTCTCTCCCTCCCTAAGAATCGTTATGGAAAGAGCCCAGCTCTGCATCAGGAGACACAGGGTACAAGTCTGCCTGCCAGGAATCCTTGGGTTACCCTGGAGTTATTCCAGACCTCATTTTCTCACCCAAAAAATGGCTTGATGAGAACTAGGTGACACTCTGCAATGCTGCACTGGGTCCTTCATCTAGGGAGTATGAGATGATGGTAGGGCCTAATCTGGAGCCCAGAAGCCTATGGTTCTTCTCCATCTCCCCTCAGCTCTCTTATTGGGAGCCCAGAGCAACCACGGAGCTGGCTGGGGCCTCTCTTGTAGGCTGTCAACCACTCTTTATCTAAGACAAGGAGCCAGACAAGTGAGGGAGGGACTGGTGACAGCCACCTTAGTGAGGGGGGCACTTCCCTCACAACCCCCTCCCTCTGTTCACTCATGTCTCCACACCCACACTGGCTCCTTTCCTTAGCCCCCTTTCCCCTTCCTCTCCAACAGCCCACTGCACACTCTCCTTAGCTGATTTCTAGAGGCCAAGCCCAGCTTCTCCTCTCCTTGCATTATGGGTGAGAACCTGCCTCTCATGGAAAGTAGAGGACCACAAATAGTTTCTTGTCTTCCCAGTATCATCTTGTGGACCCTCTGATGGGAGCCCAGAGTGTCTGAAGGCCTCTGGATCTATCCTGAATCTTTCTCGGCATGGTGGGGACAGATCCCAGTGGCAGTAAGGATCACCCCATTAGCGGATTCCTGGCATTTCTCATAACACTTCATTCTCCTCCAAGAGCCTTCATGGTTCCAGGCTAGCCCTAAACCAGGAGCACACAATATGGGTCCAGGCACCTCCCTCACCTGTTTCACCTCCAGCCGGACGGCTTCCAAACACTGAGAGTGCCCCTCCTGCAGAATATTCAACTTTGACTTGGCAAGGTGCAAGGGGGTCCTGCCCGCTCGGTCTAGGGCATCCACCCGGGCCCCTGGGGAAGAAGGAAGGGAAGAAAGAGAGCAGGTGAGGGAGCCGGGACGTACTGGTGAAAGAGGAAGAAGAGTCAGATAGGCTTGAAAACATTTTACCTCCTCGGAGCAGCGTGGTGATGACAGGAACGTGATTAGTACAGGCAGCTGTAGAGGCAGACATGGGACATGTCAGGAAACCACCAAATGGTCTAGATCAATGATGGTGAACCTATGGCATGGGTGCCAAAGAAAGCATGCAGAGCGCTCTCTGTGGGCATGCATGTCATCCCCCAACAGAGTTCATTACTAGAAAGGCAAAGGGATTCAGGAAGATTTGCTCCCCTCCCCCTCTCCACCATACTTGATGACATTTTTCATATCATCTACCCCTCTGCTAAGCACCCCAATGAGGGCACTTTCTCCTTCCCCTGTGTGGAATAAGGTGGAGGTATGAGGAAGGGAGGGAGAGGAGAGTGGGCAGGGCATGCTTGGCACTGGGTCTGGAGGGGTGGGGGCAGAGCACAAGTCTCTAAAAGGTTCGCCATCACTGGTCTAGATGTTAGGGTGGCAGAGGTCTCATCTTTCTGGGTACATGAACCTATCTGAGGCCCCACTTGTATAATTATAATTTTGAACCCCAGGACTCTCTCCCAGCATTCCATTTTCCTTCTCACATTACGTGCTAACATAGGGAATATATAAGCTTTGTGTAGCTCCGCCCTTGCTCTCTTTTCTCCTGATTGCAGCTGGTGAAAGGTGGCTTTATGCCAGGCAGGAGAATTTTTCTCATGTGGTTTTTTACTCAGGTTTTTTTATACTTTTGTTCTTTACTTCTTCTACTTCAAGTGATTGTTAATAAATCTTATAAAATATAATACTTGGAGTTATTAGATATTCACTTTAACTACCTATAAGGATCTGATCACTCTCATCTTGCCATTCAGAAACTTCATGGATTAGCGATCGACTGGAAAGCCAGGACAGGAATATAGAGCTAACTCTTTGGGCAGGAGAGACTCAGTGACTTTCTGTCCTCTATGCCAGGAGCACAATCTGAAGGTAAGGGTACACTCATCTCCTCGGGGTCTTTTCTGTCAGGGCTCAGAGGAGCCGGGGCATCACCCAGAGAGATCAGGAACCATGATGAAGGCAGATATGGTGGCCTCGCAAAGCCAAAGACCCTCAGGCTATAGGCCCCACCTCCCATTCCCCTGATACTGGTACGTACCCAAATGCAGAGGAGTGTTCCCCAGCCCATCTCTCTGGTTTGGATCAGCCCCGTGGTCCAGGAGCAGCTGCACTACAATGAGGAAGTCCCAAAGAAGGCTCAAGGAGCTGAGCCCCTCCTGCCTCCTGCCCTCCCTCCTCCCACTCCTCTCTCCAGGGGCAAGGATGCCCACTTTCTGGATTGCATTAGTGCTGAGGGATCCAAGTTCTAATCTCAGCTCTGTGACCTCTAAAAAGTCCCTTCCTCTCTCTAAACCTGCTTTCTCAATTATAAAGGAAGGGCTTGAACCCTCTGAGGTCCCTCCCAGCTCAGCAGCTATCTACCATCATCTAATCCAGCTCATTTTTCTCTCCTCAGCCAGGCAGAGATTTCCCAAATCTCAATTGCAGAAGCAAATGGAACTACCCAGTATCTGTGCCTAAAGGGGAGGGGTCAGAGAGTCCAGGGATCCAAATCTCCCAATTTCTCCTGCCTTCATTCAGCTCCTAAATGAAAGGAACCCTGTGTGCTCACTGGAGGTCAGTGAACACAAAGGGGCCCCCAAGAGAGGCATCTGGCACTGTTTAGAAGCCGTTGACATAGAAGAGGCTTTGGGTAAAGGAAGGACCTGGCTAAGGGTCATCCTCATGACAAAAGGATGGTTCTGGCTCTCTCTGGTGCCCAAGGAAATGATAAATGTAGGGATACAGGCCAACTGTAGAATGTGCAGGTGTGGAATTAAGTAGAATTCTTATCTGTTTAATAAGCTTAAAGTACTTGTCAAAAGTGAAAATAGCACTTAACATGTAAGTGGGGGAGAGAGGAAGAAATCATGCAGTACTAGTGCTATCTCTCTCATGGTGTCCTGAAAATAAACTGGGACCACAGGTCTAAAAATATCTTGAGGGAGCAGCCAGGACGCTCAGTAGATTGAGAACCAATGATGGGAGATGGGAAGTCCCGAGTTCAAATTTGGCCTCAGACACTTCCTAGCTGTGTGATCCTGGGCAAGTTACTTGACCCCCACTGCCTAGGCCTTATTGATCTTTTGCCTTGGAACCAATACACAGAACAGATTCTAAAATACAAAGTAAGGGTTTATTGAGGGGGAGGGGGGAGTATCTGAATGGAGCATACAGCATTCTAGCAAGTCTGCTGAGTGTCAAGGGAGAAACTCAAAGATGGAGAAGGTTTGAGCCCTTCTTCAGAGAAGCATAGGGTTATGATACCAGTGATGGAGCTAACTAGGCATTTGGAAACCCAAGGTAGAGTCTGGGGGTAGAATGAGCTAGGCTGAGGTCAGCAGCTTCAAGAATCTGAATACATCCTTAATTCCAGGAATGGGAAGCTTCTCCTGCCATGTGCTCAGCAAACTGCTTTTGACATCCTCCTCCTCCTCTTTGATGTGTGAGGATGGGAGAGCAGAGCTGGGGAGAATGACAGTCACAGCTAACCCAGGAGGAAGAAACCTCAACCATCTCTTAAGCCTAATCCATTCAATTCATAGAAGAGGGATTTGAGGCCCAGAAGGGTTAAGGGACTTGCTTGCAGTGACAAGGAACCCAGGTTTCCTGATCCCTACCAGAGCCCTGGACAAATAAGAGCTGATGGGTTAAGTTGATGTTTCCAATCACAACGTACCCCAACTTTAAGAGGCATCTCAGGGCAGATACTGTCCCGACCTGGGAATGAGGAGACCGAGATTTTGCATGCATCTCTACCTACTCACCCACCCAAAGTGCAGAAGCACCAGGTCCTACTTCCTCCTCCTCTTCCCTCCCATCCCCCTACCAGACCTTTTTACCATTCCTGCTCCATCCCGACACTCACCAATCTGGTCATTGCCGTTACAGGATGCAAAGTGTAGAGCTGTGCGGCCTTTGTCATCTGCTGTGCATGGATCGACCCCATCTTCCAGCAACTGCTGCACTGACACCACCATGGGAAGAGAAGGAGAAAAGAAAGGGAGCATGAGCGGAGCATGAGGCCAGGGAGAAGGGGGGCTGTTTTGCACCAGGAGGGAACATCAAGAACATGTTCTCCCCTTGGATCCCAGCATTATTGAACAGGGGACTTCACCTTGTCTGTGACCAGAAGAGCCCAGGGCAAAGCTGTGGAAGGAAGAGGAAGAACAGTGACTGCCTGGGTTGGCTGCTCTTTGGCTTGTGCCCCTACTCCTGCCCACCCCAGGAAAGGCCAGGGTGGAGCTGGGAGAGCAGGGAGAGCACTTCACAGCTCTCAGCACCCTGGCTAGCACCAAGCCCAGGATTCTGTCCAGCTCTTGCTATCCCCAGGTTTAACCTATCCTGGCCTAGCACAGCCCACATCTTGCCCTAAATCAGGGTGAGCTTCTGGGCTATAGAATAGGGGCCTAGATGTGAAGCCAAGCTCCATTCTAACACTTTTTAGGAATTGGGCTGAATCTCCAGGTAAGGGATGACAAGGGATAGATCAAGAATTAGCCAAGTGTCAGGGTATGCTCCAGGCAGGCAGGCAGGCAGGCAGAGACAAGGGCTGGTACAGGCATGGGTTCCTTACACAAACAAAATCAGAACATCCCTGAGGTCATTTTGTCCAACCTAGACCTGAACAAGAATTTTCTCAAGGACACATCCTTCAGTTTTGGCTTAAGACCCTAAGTGTCAGGAAGCCCACCACTTCCTGGAAGTCCAGGCCACTATGGGTCAGCTAGGAAGTTCTTCCTGATGTCAAATCTAAATTGACATCTTTGCAGCTTCTAAATTTCCAAATGCTTGAAGAGACAGTTGTCAATCACATCTCCCCAAAGTCCTCTTATGGCTTGTGAAGATTGGATTTGGCTCTCCCCTGATTGTAACAAGGAAGGTACTTAGCTCTTCCTCGATTGTGAAGATTTAAATTGTAACATATCTATTTTGGATGTTAATCCCCATAAGTGTAAACACCCTACTTAAAAGTTAAGTATGAAGATCTGCCTATTTAGATCTAATCACCAAAAGTGCAAATATCCCACTTAATCATGACGTGGGAGATCTGTGACCCACGTGTGTGATAGTGGGTAACGAATCAGAATTGACTAACTGCCTTCTGATCAGTCCTAGAGCAAAAGTGTCAGCCGTGATTGGTAGACACATGGAATTAGGGGAAGTGAGGCAAGAGAAAGAACTGGGATACTTGAAGTGGAACCTCCTGTGAAAGTGGAGTTCTTCATTTTTTTTGGAAGTGAAGAGTGAGGAATTCTTCATGCTTTCAAGTTGAGGCCGGTAAAGAAGGGCAGAAGGATCTGCTGTTAGACTGACACATAGTGAGTGAAAGGCTGACTTAACTGCTGGATTTTTTCTGAAGAGACTTCCCCAGGTCTTAGGCTATGAGGGCTGAGGCCTATCCAGTTGAGAACTAAATTCCCCTGCCTAGTTTTTGAGCCAGGGGCCAGAGATAAATTACTTAGTGCTCAGGCTAGATATCTTACCTTATCCTCTCTCTGATTTCTTACTTCACTCTTTCTACATTTTGTAAATAAATATTTTTGGAATTAATTAAATTCCTGAAGACCATACTCTTAAACAATAAAGTACAACCCTTTAAAAACTAACCCCATTTCTCCTTACAGGCTAAATACTAAATATGCTCAGCTCTACAAAATGCTTTATATATTGTCTCATTTGTCCTCTACTACACTGTAAGGTAGGTGCTATTATCCTGATTTTATAGATGAGGAACCCAAGCCTAAGAAAGGTTCAGGGACTCTCCAGGGTCACAAAGCTAGTAAGTAGCTGGGCAAGTTTGAACTTGGGTCTTTCTCAATTCAAGGCCAGTATACTGTCTATCCACTGTGCCACTTAGCTGCAAGGGAATTTGGGGGTAAAGGACCTGTCAAGGTGAGTCAGATCAGGCCCCATATTTGACCAGTTTTGAAGGAAGAGTGCCCAGTATGATAAACAGTCTTGGGTTCAAATCTAGCCTGACATTTCTTAGCTGGGTGACCCTGGAGTCACTTAACCACCAACTGCCTAGCCCTTATTGCTCTTCTGCCTTGGAATCAAAAACCAGTATTGATTCTAAACCCTGTGTTAAAAAAAAAGACCTTAAAGCGCCAAAGTAACTTTAGCTCTTATTATTGTAGAGTTTGTATCTACTGATGTGTGTAATATGCCATTTCCTTTATATAGAGCCAAATACATTCTTTGGGGCAGTTAGGTGGTGCCAGAATGCAAAGAATGCCAGGCCTGGGTCTAAAAGACCCTTCTGGTTACAGATACTTTCTAGCTTTGTGAGCCTGGGCAAGTCATTTAACCTCAGTTTCCTCGTCTATAAAATGAGCTGGAGAAAGAAATGCCCAATCACTCCAGGATCTCTGCCAAGAAAACTCCAAGTGGGGTCATGAAGAGTTGGACATGACTGAAATGACTGAATTATGAAACAGCTCCATAAGGACAAGGCTTCTCATTTGTGTTCCCAGTGCTTAACCCAGTCTCTTGCACAGAATAGGTGCTTAATAAAAGCTGATTATCAGTATCTCTTGAAAAAATGGCTCAGGACTGAGCCCCATGCCTACTTCTGATCCAGTCTGACCAGAGCTAGGCTTGTGAGGCCTCTCAATGCAGCCTAAGAGCTCACTCTTTCTCAAGGATTTACTTTATGCCAAGTGCTGTCCGAGGTGCTAGGAACACAAAAGCAAAAATAAGGTCTCTGGGGAGGAAGACATCCACACAGAGAAAATGAAGTCCTAACTCTAGAAGGAGGAATGTCTGGCAGTCGGGAGTGCTTCAGGACACATTTCCCTAGAGGAGGCACTAAGTGGGGCTCTCAAGGAAGCCAAGGACTCTATGACTGGAAAGTGGATAAATTAAAAAACCCATGGTGTGGGGGCAGCTGGGTAGCTCAGTGGATTGAGAGCCAGGCCTAGAGACGGGAGGTCCTAGGTTCAAATCTGGCCTCAGACACTTCCTAGCTGGGTGACCCTGGGCAAGTCACTTGACCCCCATTGCCTAGCCTTTACCACTCTTCTGCCTTGAAGCCAATACATAGTATTGACTCCAAGACAGAAGGTAAGGGTTTAAAAAAAAATTTAAAAAAAAAAACCCATGATGTTCCAGGCACTGTGGATACAAAACCAAAGCTACACATTCTGCCCTCTTGGGAGAAGCTGATACACGTGGCCAGGCAGGGACACTAGCAAGCACCAGCCAGCACATGGGGAACTCCTCTCACAGCTGTCGCCCCAGATTTTTCCCAAACCTCTGGCCTGAGACCTCAGGGCCCAGGTCAGTCCTTATCAAGCCTCCTCTTGAATGCCTTTCTCCATCTCTGTAAACCCTGGCAAAACTTTGAAGTCTTGGTTTAAAAGTCCAGCATCCACGAAACCTTCCCTTTAAAGTTTTAAAGTTTGCAAAGTGAGGAAAAAGAATGTCCTTCTCTTGAGTGTTACACTCATCCTTCCAAGAAGGCACTACAGAACCGTCCCCATTTTACAGATGCAGACATCAATGTTCCAAGGGGTTGAGTTCCCTCCCCAGGACCACACTACCCACAAGCTAGGTACAGAATCTGGTCAGGAATTCCTGACTCCAACCCAGTGTTTCTTCCACTAGCCCAAGCTGTTTTAGACTTGGGTTCGAGGGTCCCCTCCCCTCACTGTAGGACCTTGTATAGTTGAAACTGCTTAACCTTGGCTGCCTTCCTCAGGTGCTATGAGGACCAAATGACACTAAATTGTCAGGCCAGACCTACAGAAATGAGGGTCACTGGGCAGAGATCTGATAGGTGTTTCAGGTCCTGCCCTGGTCAGCCTCCCTTTCATCAGACTGGCTCTTACACAGTAGGAAATGATCCTTTATGACTTTCTTGAATTTAATCCTCAGGCACAAGTTCTTCTCTAATGCTTCTTGTGGTCCCAGCAGTGGCCACTGGTTCCAGAGTGGCGATGGGATGGCCTATGTGACATTTCTCTGAGGCTCTTCCCCAGAAGGAGACCCCAATAGGGACTGGCTCTGCAAGACCCTCTATTGAGGCCTGGTCAGAGAATGGAGTCTGTATCCACATTAGGGGGAGTGTTCTCCAAAAATCCCACGGTAAGGGCAATGAAAGCTAGGTTCTTCTGAAGCAGTGAAGCCAAGTACTGATGGGCCCAGCAATGGGGAGCAAGTGACAAGTTGTGAGATGGGCTGCTCAGCTTCCAACCACTACAGTGCTGCCTCAGGAAGCTCCAAAAGGCCAGTGCCATTCCTCATGAGGCATACTAGTAATAAGATGGTTGGGAGCTGAGATCATTCTCTCTATTCTCACTAGTGGAATGACTCGGGGCCTAGAACAGTAATGTCATTTAAATAGTCAAAATGTGAGAACTGAGAAGGACCTGGTGAATAGAGAATATCAGAGCTGGGAAAGGCCTTAGAACAGGGAATGTCAAGGCTACGAGGGATCTTAGAACAGAGAATGTTGGAGTGGGAAAGGACCTTTAATTTGAAATGTCAAAACCTCTGGGGTTTCAGGATTCAGTGTAATTTGTACAATGTAATTTTCAAAACAGAATTATTTGGAGGAATTCTTTGGTTTGGACCTTTCTCAATCAAAAGAAGGATTTTTCGCTTTTTTAAATGTATGCCACAAAATTGGTTTAATTCCCATCCCCCTTTAGGATCTCTGAGGTTCTGGTCCTGATTTCACCACTGTGTGACCTTGCTTAACCCCTTTGGGCCTCAACTGCCTCATCTGCAAAATGATTATTTCAGCTTGGAAGCTATAAGACTACAGGACAGCATAGTACTTTTAAGAGTTCCTCAAATCTCTCTTGTCCAGCAACTTCTAATTACCTGGTAGAATGCTGGACTTGAGACAGGAAGATGGATTTGACTGCCCTGGACCCTTCCTTTCTCCTCTCCATGTAGGAAAATCACAGCTGGAGCCATTAGCTCCCAGGGTGCTGGTGAGGCTCCAATGGGTCCCCCTGGTAAAGGTCTTGAAACTTGAAATGCTTTAGAAGTCCCTTATCCTCATCTCTTGCTTTCTTTTGGTAGAAAGGTAAGAGGAAATGTTGCTTCCAAGTGCAAACAGCTCAGGCAGGCTCCATGTCTCCTTCCTAGCAAGCAGTCAGGGCCAGTGACCCTACATTCTCACCTACTGGAAAGGTTCACAAATATCCCAGCACTTGCTGAAAAGTGAGTTTGTCTCCCTCCTAGAGGTTCCCTATTTCTCAAAAGAATGACATCAACATTCTTCCTTTTTTTTTTTGAGCAAAATTGCCCTTGGTTCAGCTGAGCCAAAGCCCTCTCCTGACCAGCTCCAACTGTCCAGTCTTCTTCAGGAGACTTCTAGGATCCCTGAGGTGAGCAGACACTTCAGAGAAAACTCACCTGTTTCTAAATCATTGGCATTGGCAGCTTCCCGAAGTCTTTTCAAAGCTGTCAAGAGAACCCGAGACAACCAGTGTCAAAAAAAAATATCCTAGGAAGGGGAAAGAGGGGCATTGTTTCTTAAATAGCCAACCTGGGAGAAGAGCAAGGATACCAAAGTCAAGCAGATGCTCCTTCAAAATAGATTCAAATTCCTTCTCTCCAAGTGGTGATTTCCTAAACTCTGTAGAAGGGTCAATCATGACAGCCCCCTCTGCCTTTTCTTTAAAAAATGTTAAAAGGATGAACCGTCTGGCTCCATTGCAACCCCCCACAGGTCTCCCAGTTATTTTTCCAGAAATCCTGTGGCCTAAAGGAACAGCTAGGTTACATACACAGTAGAGAGAATGCTAGGCCTATGGTCTGAAAGTTCTGGGTTCAAATGAACTCAGACCATTCCTAGCTGTGTGACTTTGGGCAAGTTACTTAACCCCCCATTGCCTAGCCTTTACTGCTTTTCTGTCTTAAAACTCGTCCTACCCTAAGAAAGAAAAAAGGTCTGGGTATTGAACAACAAGCCTGGGCTTACAGGGCTATTGTGAGGAAGGGGCTCCAGAAATGCAAAATCCTATACAGAAGCATTTTGATGCAATAAAAAGCACTGTCAAAGGAACTGCATTCAAATCCTACCTATGGTGCTTAGGTACTACCCATAGGAGTGTAAGCCAGCCCCTTCACTTCCCCAGGGCCTCAGTTTCCCCCTCTGTAACACAAAGACATAAAGGGGCTGGGTTATCATGGTTCCTTCAAGGCCTACAGAATGATTCTTTTGGTTGTTGCTGGGCAGAGAGAAAAGGATCCCAGGATGAAGGCTTTTGGTGGTGGGTGGTCTCTCTAGAGCCAAGAGTGCTCTCTGGTGGATGGCCGAGGTAGGGGTAGGGGAAGGGGAAGGGGAAGGGGAAGGGGAAGGGGGTGGGGCTTTCACCATGTGATTTCTGCTAATTCTGGAAAGGGGTGGCGGGTGAAAACCTTTATGGATCCCTGGTGTCGGGAAGGGAAGGGAAGGGGAGATAACCCACTGGCAGACACAGGGGTCTCTGATGAGAAGAAGGGAGGGCCTCTCTCAGGAGATTTGGCCTTGGAATGCTGGCTGGTAGTGGGGGGGGGGGGGGTCCTCCTGACCCTAGGGTCTAGGAATTGGGGAGTGGGAGGGAGTCTTCTCTCTCTCCGCCCAGCCCCCGCCCCCTTCTCGGTCTAAGAATGGGGAGGGTCCCCACTGTCCTACCCCAGCTGCCTGGGAATGGGGGAAAGGGCTCTTCTCTCTCTGGGTCCCACCCCCGGCCCCGCCCCACTCACCATGCACCTCTTTGCCGGTGGGCCCCAGGCGACGATGGGGCCTGGCTGCTCTCCGCAAGCGGCTGGGCCGCAGCTTACCGCTCCGCTCGTCGTCCGGGCTGGGGCCGGGGTCGCACTGCCACAGCTCGTGCAGGAGCCGCAGCGGCGCGGACGCCGGGGTCGGGGCCGCAGGGCCCAGGCCGCCCAGCACCGCGGCGAACCCGCCGAACGAGAAGCTGCCCTCAGGCCCCGCGCCGCCCTCTGCCCGCGCCTCCCATGCCCCGGCTCCGGCGCCCAGTCCCGGACCTCCGCCAGGGGCTGCCATGGCAACCTTGCAGACCCCGGCCCCGGCCACAGTCACCGCCGCCGTCAACGCCGCAGCGTCAGCACCGAACGTCACGTCAGCCTAGTTCTGGGGTCCTGGCCCCGTTAGCTTTCAGGCCCGGGAAGGAGCAGCCTCTTGGACCAATCAGAGGCTATCATTACCGAACGGACGAAACCAATGAGACAGAGAAGGCTAGGTTTCGGATTATGAATTGGTAGTGGCAATCCAACAGGCAGCTTCATAGTCCAATCAGAAAGCAAAGCGGGCCACACGCCCCTTGTTGAGGTTGAAATGTACTTATGCCTTAGCCAATCACTGCAAGACTGCCACAATCAATCACAAAAGAGAACTGGAAGGAGTGAAATGGACTCTTCAATAAGAAATTTAAATCCAACTTGGGTTGGTGGGAGAGGGGTTGAGCCTATGTGAAGGAAGTGAAAAAAAAAAATGAGCTTCCGCCCTGTAGGCAGGAAGGCTTGTAGGAACTTATGCGCATGTTCGGAAAGAGCTTCCGCTAGAAGCTTCCAAGGGAATACGTTTGAAAGGGCGAAAAGTGGAAGAGAGGAGAGGAACGTGTGTTCCAGAGTTGAAAAGAGGAATCTTATATGAGTTGGGGTGGGGAAGAGCAGAAGCGCCCGCTTCCCCGGGACAGAAGTCACCAATCAGAATAAACATTTAAGTGTGTGGATATTAATATGTGTAAATACACAACACGTATATTTATTAGTCATATAACAATATTAAGTTAATTATATATACTTACATTATATATGAGTATACATATATATAATTCAAATCTGGCCTTAGACACGTTACAGCAGTTTGATCCTGGGCAAGTCATTAACCTCTGCCTCAGTTTCCTCAACTAGGAAATGGGAATAAATAACACCTTCCCAACCCTGAAATAGTCAATACTATTAGGATGTTACAATACAAATAGATTAGAAGGGGATTAGGGAAGAAACACAAAGAAATACCATTTAAATATTTTTATTTGGCAGTGAGGAGGGAAGGGAGAAAGGAAGAAGGGATAAGAGAGAAATATTAACTTCTTTTACCCAATAAATATATATACTATCTGACTTACTCTATCTAATCTCTAAGTTATCTAAAGACAAAGTTTATCAGGGACCAGTATTTTATAAAAGAGTCCTTGGTAAGCAGAAGTCAAGAATCCCAGAAGATATGTTCACAGATGGTATTTCCCCAGTTGTATCAGTTTCTCAATCTCAGAAGACTGAAGCCACAGCCAAAGATATTCACAGGCCTGTAACTTGAAAGATAATCCTCAAACTGCTTCTGAAAACACACCCTTCTTCTCCCTGGTTCAGAGAGACTGTCAGTTGCTCAACTGTTCCTCAGGGGTTCCACTTCACCAGGCTCCAGGAAAGATTCTGATCTAATGCACTTGTCAATCTTTCTTATGCACTAAGCAACCCCCACCCCCAGATTTGTTTTTGCTTCTAATTTATTGAGGCAATTCAATTCTGGCAAATCATCTCACATCCAAATCATCAAGATGCCTTCTCAAAATTATATTTTGCATTTTGGCAAATTAATTGCTATTTCTATTTTCACAAGCTCCTTTTTTTCCCTGAAGCCAGAAAGAAGCATGAATATCTGCAACTGTGCTCAGTAAAGACCCTTAAACATCAGACAGAAAACTTTAAACTGAAAGAGCACTTGCTCCACCCCATCCCACTTTGTTCGTTTGGACAAAACTATGATATCACCTTCCCTTACACTGACAAAATAAAATTTGTCATTCTGCCAGGAAGAGAATGGTGGAAGCCTCAGGGTGCTGTTTATATGCAAATCCCATAAACTCTACTTTTAGTAGTCCTATGGAGCTGTAATACAAGCCTTCCCACCCCACCCCACCCCAGAAAAGGTCTATTTCAGCCTTTAACACATTCCCCTTCTAGTTTGGAAATACACATTAAACAGATTTTATTTCAGTTACAAATTAAACTTGTCCTGAATTAGGAACAAAGAAACTAGACCAAACTTGGAAATTTTTGAAACCTTTGGCAGAAATGTTTTCACTTTTGGCTAATCAGACTACAGGAGAAAGTCTAGCATAGGATTTACACAGAACATGGCTAACACAACCTGTGCTCTAAAAAACAATCACAAACACAATTACTCTTACATAAAAACTCAGAGCACAAGGTCTTTTACAATGGTTCTAAATGCCCTTTTCAAGAGACATTACCAGCATTTTAGAAAGAAAAATATCTAACCTAGTGTTGATGCTGAGGTAGGCTGACTTTGTGGGTTTTTTATTTGGTCCATCCCATCTTCAGGAAAAGCAGGTGAGTTTGACAGACAGGAGGATTCCACACTGCAAAGAACTCACTCTCTCCTTGGGTTGGGTAGGAAACCAGGGATTCTCCTATGCCATGAAGGTAGCATTGGGAACCACTGTCTCCCAAGGATTCTCGATTGGAGATCTATCCACAGGTCTCCTCATGCAGTTTTAGCTTACTTCACTTACACAGTCACTGGCCATCACTCATGGAAACTTTTAAGTCAAACCAAATTGCTTCTGCTGTTAATCTCACTGGGGAAGAATTTTGAGAAAGCCAAAGAGTAGGAAGGTTCAGACCAAAATCCTACTCTCAGCTCTGGTAATGATCAGACAGAAGTGTCCCTTCCTTTAAGGCATGGGGTTCCAATATCCTGGCCTATGTTCTGCCTTTCCTAAATCTGGGAAAGTAGGTGTGGTGCCTGCCAAGATGAGTAGACACAGGCTTGGTTAACAACTAAAAACTGTCTTCCTGAAAGAATCAGATTGATTCTGTATCATTTTAAAATTGATTTTATTCACAGTTAATTGATTTTGTCTTGTAACTGCCTAAGTTATGGTTCTTTATCTCTGAACTTAGATCAGAAATTCAGCTGGCCTATAATTAGTTAAATTTAAAAATCCAGTTCTCCTGCTAATCACTCCCATTCTTGCTTAAGGAAATCTGTTATCCTTGGAAGATATGGGTAAATATTAAGGGATCTGTCTTTACACCACTAAGCTATCCTTCAAGGATGTCTAGTTTGCTACCCAAAGAAGTCTGGTCTACTATCTCTAGCCTTCCAGGTAGGTTCAAACAATGATCATTTCTTAATCACAAGAGGAAAAGAAGGGGTTATTGCCATCACCTTTTTCCCAATTTCCAACCAATTGTATTGTCCCCCAAGCCTCATCTTAGTAAAATCATAGTGATTTTACCATTCCTGATGTGGAGCAATCTTCACCAACTTGGTTCCCCGAATTATGAGGTCCTGTTCTTTGTTCTGTCCCCCTCATTCCAGGTGTTAGCTTTGTGTTTATTGGCAAATTCATGGTTTACTAATGAATTTATCATGCTCATTACTTTTTGTCTCAGTTTACCTTATTTTAACTGTTTCACCTCCCTAGAAGTATCCTTCCTGTAAAGTCTTTCCAACAGAAAAACAACCACTTTTTGTCACCTTTTATGGGTTTCAATCTGGTATCTTTCTTACAAAAAAAAAAAAGATGACATGAGTAGGAAGGGTACACAGAGCACCATGGGAAGCTATTAATGTTGATCAAAATTTTGCCTTATGCATATTTCAACTCTCCTCATTGTATAATGACTATCAGCTCCGTAGTAAGGGATTTCTAGCAGGGCATAACAAGGCAGGCTGACTGCATGGGATTCTGCAAACAAGATTCCACAGAGCAAGGACTGGGTCAACATTCTAAAGCACTGAGAAGCAGAGAGGCAGTTGGGGACTGACCGTTGGGAACTGAGAGTTGCCTCTCTGTAAGAAGACAGAGAGGGAGTGGAAGCGTCTCTCTCTGAAGGGAAAAGACTTTGGAGCTGCCAGGAAATTGGACCATCTTGAAGGAGTGGTTGAGTGAGAGATTACTCCACACTGGTGGACAGTGTGTGTGTGTTAAACCTCATCCCCTCCTGAATCCTGTGAGGACTCTTCATCCTGAGACTGCTGTCTGGATCAAAGAAGGACTCTTGGTTGTGAAATTTCTTTGGGCTCCTGTTGTCTTTGCCCCTACAAATCCCTCTCTAACTTTAATCACTCTTTTAATTAGTTTAGTATAATTTAGAAAGTTTAGAGTTTTGATATCTGTGGTGGTGTTAGAAGAAGTAAGGTAGTCCCTGATTCCCTTCCCTTCCCTCCTCCTTTTAGCTAAATAAACTTTTATATGTATATATAGCTTGTTTAACCCTTCCTTTTAACCCTCCAGCTCAAAGAGAGTCACATCAAATTCTGACACCAAACTACTGGGGAATTCTCTCAACCTCTTAGGAGAAGTATACCCAGGCCCATGAGTGAGGGCCCCATGACTAGGGGTCAAAAATAGTAGTGAAAGGAAAAGAAATTTATAGTGTGTGCTAAAGAAGTATGTTGGATTAAGAGAGGCTTCAGTTTCTTAGGGTGTTCTTTGGGTCTTTATAGCTTTTTTTTTTAAACCTTAACTTCTTTTTTAGAATCAATACTAAGTATTGGTTCCAAGGCAGAATGAAGTCACTTAATAATGACTTACCTACAGTCACACAACTAGGAATGGCATTGGCATTGTGCCCCCAGAAACTCAGGTAAACTATTATCAGGGAAATTCCTTTGCTCCCTTACTGGCACTGACTCCCAACCCAAAACATCGGACCCTGAGAGGATTATCCTCCTTGGATTGTCCCATTGATTTGAGATGGACAAAGACACCCCTCATTCATCTCCAATCCAATTCACCTCCAAATCATGAGAACCACCCCCATGCCCTCAGGCAAACCTTCCCCCAACCCCTTGCTCCAGAGTCACTTCCTTGCTGTTTAAAGAGTATAAAATCCCCAGAATTGATGTCCTCTGGGGGACAGCTTTTCCACCCATGCTATTCCACCTAGGAGGCAGGCTTCCACCTATGCTGCCCTCCTGGCCAGATTCAACATTACCTTCCAAATCAATAAATTTCTCTTTTTATTTTGAGCTAAGTTTCGGAGTCTTGCATTCTTGCAAAAGGTATCCTTCCAGAACACCAGGGGTTCACCTCTACACTCCACAACAGGAAATGTCTGAGGTCAAATTTGAACCCAGGACCTCCTATTTCTAGTCCTGGCTCTCTATCCACTAAGTCGCTCAACTGCCCTGTTTTTATAGCCTTTTAGATCAATTTGGACTACACACTTAATATGGTATTCAAAGGCAAAATGGAAATAAGGGGACATGTAAACCTTGGGATCTCAGGAGTTGCCAAAGGTCAAATTTGTTCCAATGGGATAATGTTTTCTCTGTAAATTAATCTATCAAAATATCCTTTTGGGGCAGGAACTCTCTCGGACTGTGGAGAAAATCTGTCAGGTTCATCTAGTTATTTGCCAATAAGAAGGAAAATCTAATTCAGTCCAGAGGGTCTATCTCTGTAAATACAATATTGTAGTTGTTTCTCTGGTCTCAGAGGTTCCTTTTCTGGGAAATGGATATTTCCCCCAAATTCATAGTACAGGGGTTTATCTACATCCTCCATATATCTTTTTTTTTTTTAACCCTTACCTTCCATCTTGGAATCAATACTGGGTATTGGTTCCAAGGCAGAAGAGTGGTAAGGGCTAGGCAATGAGGGTCAAGTGACTTGCCCAGGGTCACCCAGCTAGGAAGTGTCTGAGGTCAGATTTGAACCCAGGATCTCCCATCTCTAGGCCTGGTTCTCAATCCACTGAACTACCCAGTTGCCCCATCCTCCATATATCTTAATAGACAGTTTGAGTATTAAAGGGCAGTAATTTCTTGTTTTAAAAGAAAAACTACCCAAGCCTATTTCTTTTCTTTGCTTCTGGACTCAACATTTTAACCAACATTCTAGGGCAGCTATGAGTACAGAATCAGAGACCAGTAGTGAGCACCTGGCTCCTTTTTCCAAATGAGTCAGCATTACTGATGGGGGTTCAGAACTCAGGAGATCTTATCAGAACCACCAATTCACATTGCTTTCTATATTTAGCAACTACTAGTCTCTACATGAATAAACTGGGATAAACTGCTACACCCAGGGGAGAAAGAAACTGACTACACATGATAAAAGTTGAGGTTTATTGAAACTACAAAAGAAAATGACTTTATTAAATGTTTACTACATATCAAGATCTAGGGATACAAAAAAGAAAATTGAGATAAATTCTCAATTTCTAATTAGAAGACAAAACAATTGTGAAAAGTGAATCAAACTCTATCAATCAGCAACTTTTCAATTAATCAATCAAAAACTTAAGTACCCCTACTTAGTACCTTACCAGTCACTAAGTAGGAGAGTTCACAAGTCACTTACTAGAGTGGGTGACAACTCCAGAGGCCACTGACCCGCCCCTGGGCAGTGCTAGCAAATTGAAAGACTGTGATTGGTTCCAGTAAAGTGGGGGGAGTGATAGGAAGTGACATTGAGAAAACTGCTTTAAAAAGGCCAACTTGAGGATTCAATTCCAGAATAGATGAAGATACCCAAAAGTCCCTAGTGTGAAATTGGCTACTGATTATTGATTAATAGTTAAGAGTTTTGTTAATCATAGCATTAACCATCTTAACCAAGCTTTCAGGCTTAAATTCAGAGCATTCCAATAAGCAACCAAAGCAAGTAGGCCATTTGAGGAAAATGGATGAAAGATGATTCAACCTGGTCCAAGGATGTTTTCTTTGAACTGGGTTCCACTGATACAGAGAGTGGCAGATTAGGGTCTTTCTGGAGAATGTTCTGGGAAGATGATGACTAACTCTATGCCCCCCTATTATCACAGACTCTAGAAGATCCCTTTCTAGAAGATTAATGCAGGGTTATCTGGTGTGAGGCTTTCCAGAAGATGTTGGCTAACTGTGGTTTCCTGTTGTCATGATCGGTGAAGATCCCTCAATTAGATGGTGTAGTTAAGAACAATCACTATCTTAGTTTAAGTCTGTCACTAGACCCTACCTAACTACTAAACTGTCAAAAAAAATGCCCTAATTGTATTGGGGATCTTTGGTTACTGAGGGATCATTAACCTCTATTATAACTGCTAGCCTTACCAATAAGTAAATTAAGCTCAGACCTTTTGTGCCTCAGTTTCTCATTATCACAGATTTATTGAGCCACCAAGAAATAATGGTAAGGCAGACAGCTAGATCCAAGGGTACTAGGGAATATAGGATACTAGTCTGAAGCTAGTAGAGGTCTCAGGTCAGGTAGGGATGAAATGACATGCTCTTCAGGTCTGTGTCAGGAACCAGGGCACCCTGGGCCTATCAGAGACCCTAGGGGCTTACAGACTCTGCAAAGGAAGGGGTGAAGAGAACAAAAGGGTAGTTCCCCCAAGGGCTCCTAAGACCCTAGGGGTTCATAGGCTTAGTGGAGGATATGAGGGTAAGGAATGGGCAATATAGTTCCCCAAATGGCTCCAAGGATCTTAAGGCTTCCTATCTCTGATAAACTAATGGGGTGTGGGAGTGCTAGAGATTGGAGGAATAACTCAAAGGCCCATTTCAAGGTGGTTGGCTCCTAAGCTTTACCTTTTTATATAAAATGGTCCCATCTCTGGGACACTGGCAATATTTTAGTTTTCAAGTTCTATGGGATTGTAGAGCAGTGATTTGCTTAATGGGATCTAGGAATCAGGCCTCCCCACATCTTTTCTCCACTTAGGAGGCAACGTCTATTTCCCATAGGGACCAGGGGGCTACCCCAAGCCCTAGACTACTTCATGTGTTCACATGGCCTGATGGGAGCCTTATCATGATTCTAGAAACAAAATCTTCCCAAGTTTAAGCAGGTGTCAACATGGAATCTAGAAGTCCCCAAAATTGTAACCTAGTAAACCCCCAGTTTACTTAGCTAGAAGGTGAAGGCCCCAGGTTCTACCTTGTCACCAGGGAGTTTCTCCCTGATGGAAAGTCCAACTTCACTAGTCTCAAACTAACAATAGACTTTAAAGTAGTCAATGGCAATGGTTTCTCCCCTTAGGCTAAAGTCCTTTACCAAGGTAGCCCAGCCTTTGGCTGGGTCTTTCCCTTTTTGTGTCCATTGTAAAGCATCAATCCCTCACTGTGATTTCTGTCTGGATCTCCTCATTTTCCTATGTTACCATTCAACTAAATTCATTCAACTATCCCTCTCTTCCTCAGTCCCCCAAGTTTCCCATGAAATGCATTTAAGCTTGCCCACTTTAATGGCTCCTCAGAATTGTCCAATCTAGCTCAGTTGGCTTTCCCAGGGGTCAGTAACCAGAGCAACCAGAGTTCAATCCTTGGAACTCTGCATGGGTGTGTGGCAGGCAGCTCTGCATGGAGGTCTAATTTAGCGCTGTACCCCTTTCCTTAATTAAAGAGTAGTTTTTTCTGACTATTTAATAGTCCCATGTTTTGCCTAATTAACAAAGGGAAGGAAGAAAAAAAACCCCACTTATTAAGCTCCTGTTATATTAGGCACTGTGTGAAGCACTTTACAAATATTATCCAATTTGCAAACTTAGGAATATAAGACCAAAAATTAAGTCCCCTATGGAGTTGATTTATTTTTGAACCTGTCTCTCAGTAGTTAGAGCAATACCAACGGCAAAGATCTTAATGCTTATGTCTTTCTTTCTTTCTTTTTTTTAATTTTTTAAAACCCCTACCTTCTTTTTTTTTAAATAATATTTTATTTGATCATTTCCAAGCATTATTCATTAAAGACAAAGATCATTTTCTTTTCCTCCCCCCCAACCCCCATAGCTGATGCGTGATTCCACTGGGTGTCACATGTGTTCTTGATTCGAACCCATTTCTACGTTGTCAATATTTGCATTAGAGTTTCGTTTAGAATCTCTCCTCTGTCATGTCCCCTCAACTGCTGTAGTCAGGCAGTTGCTTTTCCTTGGTGTTTCTACTCCCACAGTTTGTCCTCTGCTTATGGATAGTGTTTTTTCTCCTAGATCCCTGCAGATTGTTCAGGGACATTACACCGCCACTAATGGAGAAGTCCATTACGTTCGATTATACCACAGTGTGTTTGTCTCTGTGTACAATGTTCTCCTGGTTCTGCTCCTCTCGCTCTGCATCACTTCCTGGAGGTTGTTCCAGTCTCCATGGAATTCCTCCACTTTATTATTCCTTTGAGCACAATAGTATTCCATCACCAACATATACCACAATTTGTTCAGCCATTCCCCAATTGAAGGGCATCCCCTCATTTTCCAATTTTTGGCCACCACAAAGAGCACAGCTATGAATATTTTTGTACAAGTCTTTTTGTCCATTGTCTCTTTGGGAAAACCCCTACCTTCTATCCCAAGGCAGAAGAGTGGTAAGGGTTAGGCAATGGGGGTCAAGTGGCTTGCCCAGGGTCACACAGCTGGGAAGTGTCTGAGACCACATTTGAACCTAGAACCTCCCATCTCTAGGCCTGGCTCTCAATCCACTGAGACACCCAGCTGCCCCCTTAATGTTTATTTCTTAAGAGAGAAATTAAGGACTTTGCTTTAAAGAGTTCAATTTCTTCAAGAATATTCATAGCTGAACTCTTTGTGGTAGCCAAAAATTGGAAAATGAGGGGATGCCCTTCTATTGGGGAATGGCTGAACAAATTGTGGTATATGTTGGTGATGGAATACTATTGTGCTCAAAGGAATAATAAAGTGGAGGAATTCCATGGGGACTGGAAAGACCTCCAGGAATTGATGCAGAGTGAGAGGAGCAGAACCAGGAGAACATTATACACAGAGACTGATACACTATGGTACAATCAAATGTAATGAATTTCTCTACTAACAGCAATGCTATGATCCAGAATAATTTGGAGGGACTTACAAGAAAGAACACTATCCACATTCAAAGGAAGAACTGTGGGAGTAGAAACACAGAGGAAAAATAACTGCTTAATCACATGGTTCAATGGGGATATGACGGGGGATGTAGACTCTAAAGGATCACCCTAATGCAAATATCAATGATGACACATGTAAAACCCAGTGCAATTCAGTGGTTGGCTATGGGAGGGGGTTGGAGGAGGGGAGGGAAAGAACATGAATCTTGTAACCATGGAAAAATATTCAAAATTAACTAATTAAATAAAAATTTAAAAAAAATAAAGAGTTCAGTCTCTTGATTATCTAAAAACTTGGCACTGCAATGATCTGGGATAATACTTTTCCCCCCTTTTTTAAATTTTGTTTTATTTTTATTTTATTTAGTCAATTTAGAACATTATTCCTTGGTTACAAGAATCATATTCCTTCCCTCTCTCCCCTCCCCCCAGCTCTTCCTATAGCAATGTGCAATTCCACTGGGTTGTACATGTGAATGATCTGGGATTATTCTGAAAGACTTATGACTGGAAATCCCATCTACCTTCAGAGAAAGAACTGCATCCTTGGTTTTATTTGGCGTTTGGTTATATATGACTTTGCTCTTACAACAATAAACAATATGGAAGTGTGTTTTTCATGACAATAAAAACAAAAGAGTTCAGTTTCTCTCCTTTGATTACCTAGGGGCTCTGACAAAGGGGGAAGGGGTAGAGACTTGCACAAATTTTCTAATATGAAAGACCCAATGGCCTCACATATTAATAGCATATTTACTATGTAAATATATATTTTCCAGCAGGCAAAGGAAATCATTAACATCATGCAGTTGCTAAACATGGCAATTGTGGTTTCAAAACTCTTAAAGAAGCAAACATACCCCTAGGTTAGAGAAAGGCACAGTAGACATTACTGATGACATGGCAGCTGTTCAGGTCACTGGCTATTTTCCATCCCCCCAAATTTTTACATAATATCAAGTGTGATGATCATTGACTGACATGGGAAGGATATGAGCTCAGGGATGGTCCTGGGATGCCAGAATAAAATAATTACCTCAGAGGTTCAAGAGGGTCCCAGGGTCAACCCTATTGCCTTTGCTTGTTTTGTAAGATTCCAAATAATGGCACAACGATTCACTCAAATATTTATATGCTATATTAATTTTTTTGGGGGGGAGGACTGGTTCTCACCCAAAGGACTTTTCTAGAGGAGTGAAGGACATGACTAATGTAGGCATTTGTTTTTTCCTTATTGAAAGTCTATCCAGCAGTCTCTCAAAACAGAGGGTCCCTTCTGGCTAGGTGTGATGGTTTAGATGAATAATGAGATGGGAGACAACTTAGTGCTCAGACCCTTGTGCTCAGGTGTCACCAAGCTGTTCTGTCTGGCTCAGGGTTTGTGTTTATTATATAGTTCAGTGAATACATGCTTTTTCTGGCACACAGTCATTTTTCAACATAGATGATCTTCTACAGATATTTGGATATGTCACACATTAACAAATTGCTTAATCAACATTCTGTGATCAAATATCATGCTGCTACAACAGAAAGATACTTGATAGAGATAAATGACATAGGCAGGGTAGACAGGGGGGTCATTTCCCCTGATCTCTGGGATGACCAGCTAAGAGAATCATTGTTGTTTTTGATCAGCTTTCACAATCAATAAGAATTACTTAGGAGATGGGTAACAAAACTGCCGCAGTCAGGGTCCAGCCCCACTCGTCACGTAACTCCCCACACGTAACTCCAGGGTTCCCGACTGGTGGCAAACGATCAGTTAAAATAAATAAAATAAAATAAAATAAAATAAAATAAAATAAATAACAAAAGGAAGACAGCTTAATCATAACGGCCATGGGATTGCTTTGCATGTCAGCCGCTCCAACATTCCCAGGCTTGGAATTTATTTTTATATCCATATTCTTGGCATGCAGATACACAAAATCAAAGAGAGGTAATTGTTAAAGTGATACATTAACTTTTAATAAATCACTTGATTAACATTCTATATTTTTGTATTGTGATCACAGACAGAATACAAGATAAATGATTTCATCACAGGTGGCTTACTAGGGAATTTGAGTTACTGATTTGTGTAATTGAGTCATTGAGGCATATTGAAGCTTAGTATACCTGTACTGTACCTGTACGTATTGTATGGGCCCCTATGATTGATTTGTGTGCTGGATTCATGAGAAAGTTTTGGGCTTGGCCTGTAGCTGCGGTTTTGCTGGGAATTATGTACCTAAGTAAAAGTTAACCCACAATAGTCTTTTTGGGATTGGGTTTAAGGGTCTGATCTTTTGGTGATGTTTTGGAGAATTAGGGTACCTGTGTTTTGCTCTTACATTATTTCTTTTGAGACTAGGGGGAATAATAATCATGTCAATTCATAGGTAAGGGACATTGATGAAAGAAGTCATGCAAGGGGGATAGAGTGGGCAGTCACATCTCGCCAAGGACCACTCTGTGGTCTCCCCAGCTACCACATGTGACTCTGTCAAGGTGTGAGATTTAAAATGGTTGAGGTCTTAAACTGTAGTGATTAAAATAGTGGAAGATATAAATTGTGATAGATATAAGAGAGGGTGAGTAAATTTGACCGCAGAAATATGTTTCACTACAGTGTCTTGGGTTTTAAAATCAAATATAAGGTGGTCGCCAGGGAAATATTCCCAATTATTCAAATACCCAAGTCAATTGGGTTTTATAGAGATTTTAATTAACAATACAATGAGTAATCAAAGGAAGAGAGAGAGAGTAAGAAAGGAATAAGTATGAAGGGCCTCAAGCCAATATGGCCTAGACTTGAGTCTTAAAAGAGAAATCAGTCAGTTTTTTATAACTCACCATAAGATCTGTCTAAGTAAGGAATTCTAATGACACCAGGCCAGCAGCATCTCAGCTGCTTTCACCAGCTCCCTCCTCCATCTGAATGTTTCAGAATCAGTCTCCTCAGAATGAGTCTCTCCAATCTGAATGTTTCAGAAGGACTTTTTAGCTCTTCCCTGAGCTCTTATATTTAAGGGCAAAATCTTCTCTGTCACCTCCCCTAAGTCCTTACATCTACCAATCACTGTAGATGTTTCTAAAGGACCGCCCATTCTTAGTCCACACCTCAGAAGGTGTGGATTTTTGAATAATTCACACCAGGAAAGCTCTAAACTTTCCAGTTCTTTGTTCCTTGTAAATTCACAAGTTGCTTGACCTTTATAGGTACTTAGCTTAAGAAAGGTATGGGTTTAAGTACTTTTCATTGTTCAGAAAAGAGTTTACAACTTTATCTTCCCCTAGGGCAGACCCAAGTAGGTGAAGTAGAATTCTCACATTCCTGCTTTAAGTAGAGTTCACTGCCCAAATGGGGAATGGTCTTAATCCAATCTTATAAAGTAGGGTCTGGGAAATTTTAAGGTTTACAAAGGCATAGTGGACTGATGGCCCCCAGCACAAAACATTTTGCAGCTAGGTACAGCTTTAAAGGGTAACTTAAGGCAGACAATCAGAAATTTTCCTCAATTTTCAAGTTACATTTTTCTTGTGTTGCATCAAAGCACCTTAAAATGGATTCAGTGGAGTGTGTCAGTAGCTTTTGCTTTAGAGGAGTGATTGATGTGCTTGTGTGTTTTGTTTGCAGTGGGTGTGGGGCATCTAAATGTAGCTCCGTTAAGAGGGAAAAGAGAAGGGTAGTAGGTAATGAGCTTTGGGTTTTAATTCTGTGAATGTAATCTTTTGGGGATAATAATCTGGGGGGATTAAAGTGGGACATGTGTGTGTTGACCCTGTAAGTATTTGCTCTCATATTATTTCTCCTGTACTGGGGAGAGAACAATAGTCATAACAATTTCATTAGTAAGAGAAACTAGTGGGAGAAGTCACACAAAGTGGGGCTGTGTGGGTGCCTCATTTTCTGAAGGCTGAGCAGCCTTCATTTCCCAAACTGTGACTCTGTCAGACAGTGAGGGTATGATGGCTCTCCACATTCCCTGACTATACTTATCTTGGAACAGGGGTTTTCTTTTCCTTTCTTTCTCAATAGGGGGTGGGGGGAATGGAAGGGAGACAAGGTAGACTTTTGTTGATTAAAAAATAAAATTTTATTTTTTTAACTCTTACCTTCTATCTTAGAATCAATACTGTAAAACAAAGAAAATTACAGACCAATTTCCTTAATAAATAATAATGCAAAAATCTTAAATAAAACACTAGCAAGGAGACTACAGCAATATATTATAAGGATTATTCACTATGACCAAGTGGGATTTATACCAGGAATGCGAGGCTGATTTAATATTAGGACAACTATCAGCATCATTGGCCATATCAATAACCAAATTAACAGAAATCATGATTATCTCAATAGACATGGAAAAAGCCTTCAACAAAATACAACACCCATTCCCATTAAAAACACAAGAAAAAGGGGTACAGCTAGGTGGCTCAATAGATTGAGAGCCAGGCCTAGAGACAGGAGGTCCTAGGTTCAAATCTGACCCCAGAGACTTCCTAGCTGTGTGACCCTAGGCAAGCCACTTAACTCCCATTGCCTAGCCCTGTGATAGAGACATGAAGAGAGAGAGGTTTTGCAGGACTTGTGGACCAAGATGCAGGGCTGGAGATCTAGCTCTAAATGTCTGTCAAGAGAAGATTCCAATGGAATGTCCCAAGGAGGGGCAGTTGGGGCTTTTGCTGGCCACACTGAGAAGAGAAACTGGGCTTTTGGTCTCTGACTGGGAGTCACACCCTTTCTCCCTGGAGGTTTGAACCTGGCTGAAAGACTTTTTGTGAGGCTGACTTGGTTTTTGGACTTTGTCTCTGGTTCTGAGCAGTTGAAATTGACCAGGGGAGAAGCTTTTGAGTTGATGGTCTATTTGAGAGTTAAACTGACCAGGAGAAACTTAGAGACTTTGAACTTTGTTTCTTTCTGGGGTTAAGCTAAGAGACCTGGCTGATTTGTGAAGAAGAAAGATCTTGAAAGCCATTGTCCTCTATCTCCCTGTCTCAGAGTCACAGTTTGTGACTGGAATACTTCCTCAAACCTTTCTAAAATTATCCCCATAGTCTAGGGAATTCTTCATCCCTCTTACCTCAGTTTCCCATCCTGTTATCTCAATAAACCCCCTGACTGAAAAAGCAAATGGAGTATTTTTATAGTTCACTCAGGAGGGAGGGAAGAAGCAAAGGCTTCAAGAAGATTTGGGAGGTGAGGGAGGCAAAAGGGAGAGGTTGGTTAAGGGAGGGAGTGAGGGAGGAAGGGGGTTAGGAAGTAGATTGATCCATCAGCAATCTGTAGGGATCAATAGACAAACCCCAGAGTAAACCCCAGGGCATTCCTTTATAAGTAGTTCCCCCATGTACCAGTATCCCCGTGTGGTGGCATCCCTGTACCTCAGCATTTCTCTGTTCTACCTCCATTACCAATAAGCAGCCTCAGGTTCCTATAGAAGCCCTCTCTAGTCAAGCCAGAGAACAACAGTCATTGATGAAGAAATAGGTTCCTCTCAGTTTACCTCTCTATTTCAAACAAGTAGTAGTTTCCTACAATTTATTATTTTATTACAATTGGCACCTTAGTATGACAATACCCAGCAATCCCACAAACAAGAAAGATAGTAAATATGTTCAAACAAGGAGTTTTTGGTGTGGTGGTTTTGGCAGTCATTGCTTGCTTTTGGGTTTACCATATTCTATACAGCAAATTGACTCAAACGGTAGTGGAAAGCGTGGATTATGTAGGAAACTTGACTATGACTGTGTTACAATTACCTTTCCAAAATGAATTAGTTCTCTGGCAAGTCCTGGCACAAGTATATGTACTATTCATGGCTGTGTTACACACTCTGTCCCAAGTGAGGAAAGTTTTCAGATTCATAAGGCAGAGAAGGTTAGGGCCATTGACAATAACTTAGACAAAATGATTAAGGCAGTGTTTGAACAACTCATTAAGGAAAAAGGTTTAGATCTAGTTATGGGCCAAGACAATGGGCAAACTGAGAATACACCTCAGGAAACTGAAAGAGCAATGAAAAGGAGAACCAGGCTGCTAGTGACCCTGAGAAATTCTATCATTGAAGGAAGTCACCAAGCTAACAACTAATGCTGGTGTTATTCACTCAAAGACCCATAGACAATTCACTCCACAGAAACTTGAGTCCATTAAACGTCGCTTTCCAAAATTTGTGGACAATCCTTTTAAAGCCCACAAACAGGCATTCAGGATCTTTGATCCAGATTTCAAAGATATTGATTTTCTTTTGTCAGAATTATTCAGTTCCCATGAAAAAAGGCAATTCATTGAGAAGACTAGATTGGAGACCAATTTGACCAGCTGGCCCACTCCAGATCAAACCTTAAACGGTGCAGGGAGGATTTGTTTCAAGCCATTAAGCAATGCTGTTCTAAACCTGGTGCATGGTCCAAATTTGATAAGGTTAGGCAAGAAAAAGGTGAATATCCTGCCACATACATAGACCATCTGTCAGAAATGGCAGAGGCAATCTTAGGTTTAGGAGCAGATAATGAAGAGACAGCTGGCCATGTATGTAGACAATTTTTGAGGGGATGTACACCAAATTTGAGGACGTTTTTTAAGAACTATTTCCCAAATTATGATTCAGTTTTCCTAATAGAATTGAGAGAGGCTGCAGGTTACCTATTTGAAAATAGTTCAGATCAGAGTAAGGAAGTTACTCTTTTATTACAGTCCTTACCACTCTTCTGCCTTAGAACCAATACCCAGTATTGATTCTAAGACAGAAGGTAAGGGTTAAAAAAAAACACACACACACTAGAAAGCATAGGAACAAAAGGATTTTTTTCTTTAAAATAATAAGTAGTACTTATCTAAAACCATCACCAAGTATCTGCAATGGGGATAAGTTAGAAGCATTCCCAATAAGATCAGGAGTGAAGCAAGGATGCCCATTATCAATCACCACTATTATCTAATATTGTACTAGAAATGCTAGCTTTAACAATAAGAGAAAAAAAGACATTAAAGGAGTTAAAGCAAGCAATGAGAAAACCAAACCATCACTCTTTGCAGATATAATGGTATAATCAGGGCATCTTGGAGAATAAACTAAAAAACTAGTTGAAATAATTAATAACTTTAGCAAAGCTGCAGGATACAAAATAAACCCATGTAAATCACTGACATTTCTATTTGTTTACAACAAAATCTACCAGCAAGAGTTAGAAAGAGAAACTCCTTTAAAAATAACTCTAGGCAATATAAAATACTTCCGAATCCACTTGCCAAGACTAACACAGGAATTATAGGAACACAAATGCAAAGCATTTTTCACACAAATATAGTTAGATCTAAACAATTGGAAAAATATTAATTGCTCCCAGATAGGTTGAGCTAATATGATAAAAATGACAATTCTACCTAAATTAACTTACTTCTTCAGTGCCATACCAAACTACCAAATAATTATTTTATAGAGCTAGAAAAAAATATCAATTTGTCTGGAAGAACAAAAAATCAAAAATATTAAGAAAATTAATGAAAAAATGTGAAGGAATGTGGTCTAGCATTACCAGATCTTAAACTATACTATTAAGCAGTAATCATAAAACAATCTGGTACTGGCCAAGAAATAGGATGTTGGATCAATGGAATAGATTAAGGGTAAAACGTAGCAATCTAATGTTTGATAAATCTAAAGATCCTAGCTTTTGGGGATAAGAACTTACTATTTGATGAAAACTTCTGGGAAAACTAGAAACAGTATGGCAGAAACTAGATATAGAGCAGTATCTCACACGCAACATCAAATTAAGATAAAAATTAGTATATGATTTAGACATAAAGGCTTACTATAATTAAATTAGGGAAACAGAAGTTTTCCTGTCAGATCTATAAAGGGAAGAATTTATAGATCAAACAAAAGATAGGAAACATTACAAGATGTAAAATAAACAACTTGACTATATTAAATTTAAGTTTTTGTACAAATGAAACCAATATAACCAAGAATAAAAAGGAAACAACAAATCTGAGGAAAACATTTATAACAAATTACTCTGATGAAGGTTCTCATTTGTCAAATATATAGAAAACTAAATAAAATTTATGAGACTATAAATCATTCCCCAATTTGCAAATAGTTAAAGGATATAAAAAAGTAGTTTTCAGATGAAGAAATCAATGCTATCTATAGTCATATAAAAAATGTTCTAAATCACTCTTGATTAGAGAAATGCAAATTCTGAGATATTATTTCATTCCTATCAGATTGGCAAATATGCCAGTAAAGTGATAAATGTTGGAGGGGATGTAGCAAATTGGGACACAAATGCATTGTTGGTGGAGTTTTGAACTGATCCAACCATTCTGGAGGACAATTTGGAACTATATTCAAAGGGCTATAAAACTGTGCATAACCTTTGATCTAGTAATACAATAATAACAAAAATAAGCTAAGCACAGGGGATACCAAGAAAGGGAAAAACCACCAGTCCCTGCCCTCAGGAAACTTCCAATCTAACAGAGAGGCCAAGGTGAACAAGCTGGAGACAGATGGGTGGGGGACAGTAAGAGACCTCAGTGAACAACCATACAGACTTCCTTTTACACCAGGGAAACTGAGGTCCAGGGACAGCTGTCTTACCCAGGAGCCATACTGCCAATCAGCAGCAAGGGTGCAGGATTCAAACCCAGGTTCAAAGGGGAAGAGAGGCACAAGCAGAGGAAGAAGCAGGAATAGCAGAGGGTGGAATCCTAGATTGAACTGGAGCCACTTCTAATCTCTCCTCCTCCAGTTTTCAAAGTTGGTGACTGTCCACACAAATAAAGGCTAAGTCTATTATAGGGGAATCTATACTTAGCCCAGCCAGAAGACCACAACATCACAAGGAAGGAAAGGAAAGGCATTTATTTATTTATTTTAATTTAGAATATTTTTCCATGGTTACATGCTTTATGATTTTTCCCACCCCTGTTCCCTGTGAACCTTAAAAAATTCTCAGACCCTACTTCATAAGATTTGATTAAGACCATTCCCCATTTTAAACAATGAAGGAACTTAGATCAGGAATGTGAGACCTCTACTTAGATCAGGAACATGAGACCTCTACTCCACCCCTACTTAAGGCTGCTTTAGGGAAAGAAACTCCTTGCTGAACAATGAAAAATACTTAAACCCATACTTATAGTAAGGAAAAAGTTCTTAAGCTGTGCCTATTTTTAGATCTAATACAAAAGGGTGCTAAGTACCTATAAAGGTCAGGCAACTTATGAATTTACAAGGAGCAAAGAGGTGAGAAACTTATTCAGAGGTTTTTTTCAGGTGTGAACTTACTCAAAAGTTCAAGCCTTCTTAGGTGTGAATTAAGAATGGTCTGTCCTTTGGAAAATGTCTACTGTGATTGGTAGATGTGAGGACTTAGGGGAGGTGACATAGGAGAAAATTCCCTTTAAAAGGAAAGGAGAAACTGAGAGCAGGGACTCTCGCTGGAGCTCCCTCTGAGGAGACTCTGTCCCTCTGGGGTCTCTCTTTCCGGAAAGTCAGCTAGGAAAGCTGAAATAGAGGAAGCTGAGCTGGTGTCTCTCTGAACACTAGAATCTTTGCTTGGACAAATTTTGTGGTGAGTGGATAAAAGACTGACTGATCTTTCTCTTAGGGCTTGAGTCTGGGTTGGCCAGGGCTGGCCTGGGCCAGCCTATCTTTTTATTTTCTTTTTTTTATCTTTTTCTCATTATTTCCTTTTTTCTCTCTCTCTCTCCTTTTCATTAATTCCTCATTTGTATTAATTAAAATCTCTATAAAACCCAGCCGACTTGGGTATATTTAATAATTGGGAACTTTCCCCTGGCAACCACCTTATATTTGATTTAAAACAAGACACAGTCTTGAAACATATTTTCTGCGGTCACAATTTAAGGCAACCACTCTATTATCTGCCACAGTTTATAATCTTCCACTATTTTAATAATTACAATTTATGTCTTTCACTATTTTAATCACTACATCCCTCCCCCCTCCCACAGCCTACAAGCAATTCCACTGGGTTATACATGTATCATTGTTTAAAACCTCTTTCCATGGTATTCATTTTTGCAATAGAGTGATTTGTTAACATCAAAACTCTCATCAGATCCCTATTGAACTATGTGATTGATCTGATGTTTTTCTTCTGCATTTCTGCTCCCACAGTTCTTTTGTGTGGATGTGGATAGCTTCTTTCTCATAAGTTCCTCTGGATTGTCCTGGATCATTGTATTGCTGCTAGTAGAAGTCTATTACATTCAATTGCACCACAATGCATCAGTCTCCAATACATTGCTGATGGAGTTGTGAATTCTGGGGAGCAATTTGGAATTTTGCTCAATGGGCTTTAAAAGAATGCCTGCCCTTTGATCCAGCCATAACACTGCTGGGCTTGTACCCCAAAGAGATAACAAGGAAAAAGACTTGTACAAGAATATTCATAGTTGCGCTTTTTGTGGTGGCAAAAAAATGGAAAATGAGGGGATGCCCTTCTATTGGGGAATGGCTGAACAAATTGTGGTATCTGATGGTGATGGAATACTCCACCAGCTGTGTATCGAGTCCCAATTTTGCCATATTCCTTCCAACATTTATCACTAGAAAAGGAATATTAAGCACAGTGACCCAGACATGATTGCTCTTCAAGTCTGGGCCCAGAAAAGGGGTTCTTGTTATTTCGTACACATAATCGGGGATTTCCACAGGTTACATGATTGGACAAATACAGACAAAAGGAATTGCATGATTGGAGAATGGGGAGCAGGCATATGGATTACCACAAACTACAGGATTGGTCAAGTCCACAGAGGGTTGTGGGTCAGGCAGGAAATGTTCGCACTTGTATCCCGTTGGCAGCATCCTGTAGTAGCAAGCTTTTGGGTGGGCCGTCCTTGCAAAGCTAGTTCCTTCAGCATAAAAAAGATCTCTCAAGGGGACCCTGAGGAATTTTCCATTACAGTTTCTGTCTCAGAGCATCATGGGATGCCTTCCAATGAGCAGGGCCCGTGCTCCGCGCCACCGAAGCATTACGGGATACATTACTAGCTCCGCCCTCTAAGTAGGACTTCCTGGCCTGAAGCGTCATGGGATATATGGAAGGCTTCCTAAGTCATAGGCTTCCCTGGCGCCGAAGCGTCATGGGACGTGTAGTTCAGGCGAGATTCCCAAGAACCTAGAGTCCTTTTCCCCCAAAGCATCTTTGTATATCTCGGTTTAATCTCCTAAGGAATAAGGGTCTCTTTCCTAGCGGTCTCGGAAACGCTGTTAGACCTTGGAGTCATAATCTGGACCAGTGTAGACTAGCACACGTCTTATCAACGCATCTCTGTCTTCTTCCCAACCCCGGCACCTCCGACTGAAGTAGGCACTCCAATGCCGCCAGTACCCAGACTGTCTGTGACTATCGCCTGCTCCAATCTCAACGTCCACCAAGGGAAGGGCCAGAAATTTATGGCTGTACTCTGCTCACTGAGGGGATAAACAAGAGCCAAGAGTTCAATACATAGACCTTTATTTGGGTCTGGATCAGCCGGTACAAAGCAGGCGTAGCTTGGACTTCTAAACACGCTTTTCAGTCGCCCTTTGCTGGGTTTACCTACACTGTGGAATGGGGTGGGCGGGGTGGAGGAAGAGCCTCCATATTGAGTGTGGTAGGCCAGGGTTTCCTGGCGTTAGGTAAGACCGGTTTGTTGTTCTTCGCTGAAACAAACTTTATAAGGCAAGATCACCATATGATCTCACTACTGGGAAGTCAGAAAAATTTTAGAGGCGAAACAATTCACTCCTGCCACTCTCGTCATGGCGGATTCTCACGATCGGATATCCCGGAAGTGGGCTTGCGTCGATTCAGCTTCCGGGAGCGCTGCGCAGGCTCGGCCGGCCGGCGCTTGCTGCATGATTGCTCGCTCTCTCTCTTGAGCCGTGACTCCAACCCGCCGCCATGTCCTACCCGTCCGAGGATTACGACAACGAGGTAAGGCAGGATCCCGTTCCCTGGGTCGAGATCAGCCCACTGAGGGCCCAGGGAATGGGAGTGAGGAGCGGGGTCGGGGTATCCCTCTGCCTCCCCTCCCCTGGCTTCTTCCTCCATCTTTCTTGTTTCCTCCTCTCTCCCTCCCCATCTTAGCTCTCTCCGCCTTTTTCCTTTTCTCTCCTTTCTTCTCCTTCCTTCCCCACCCTTTTTCTCCTCTCTTCTTTCTCTTCTCCTTCCTTTCTCTTCCCTCTCCCGTACTTTCCCCTTCTCACTCCTTCCTCGTCCTCCCTCCTCCGCATTTCTTCCCTACTCTTCACTCTTAACTCCCCTTTTTCTTTCCCCTAACCCCATTTAGCCACTCTCCTCTCTGCTCCTCTCTCTGTTTCTCTTCCTTGGCTCCCCCGTTCTCTTCCTATTCATTTTTTTCTTTTTTCCTTTTTATCTTCCCTTTTAAAAAAGCACTTTCCCTAGCTGTCATCCTTTCCCTGGTGTAGCCTTTCCTCACTCACAGGTCTCAGCGAATGGGAGACTGCCTTTATAGATGGGCATAGTTGGGCAGCATTGAAAGAGCACTATGAGCCAGCCACTGTCCTAAATGCTGGGGATACAAAAAAGACCCAAACAACATCTGCCCTCAAGGAGCTCAACGTTTAATGAGGAAACTGCAAAATAGGAACAAAGATAAATGGGAGGAGATCTCAAAAGGAAGGTCTTGGGGACTCAGTGTCTGGAAAAGGTTCTGGCCAAAATGAAGGAGAGGACTGGAAAAACTGTCATTGTCCTGCTGGGGAAGAGACATATATAGATGGGTGACACTGTGTTCAAAGAGTGACTCTGAGGGCTGCCACCCTTCCTCCATGAAGCCTGTTATCTTTTTTATTTTTTTAACTTTTACCTTTAGTCTTAGAATCAATGACATGTATTGGTTCTAAGGCAGAAAAGTGGTCATGGCTAGGCAGTGGGAATTCAGTGACTTGCCCAGGGTCACAAATCCAGGAATCCAGGAGGCTAGATTTTAAGGCTGGACCTCCCATCTCTAGGCCTGGTTCTCTATCTGCTGAGCCATCTAGCTGCCCCCAAGTCTGTTGCATTGAAACATTACCTGGCTGGTAACACCCCTATGCTCAGCCCAGCTATGTGCTCTTTTCTTTAGGAGCTGGCTGTCTAGTAGAGTATATCTATATTGTTTCTTTCTTTTTTTTAAATTTGTAATTCCATTTCCTTTCACAAAGAGCCCTTGCCTTTTAGCCCCAGGACCAACCAGGTTTAGACAAGTTAATCCATTCACCTAGCATTTGGTTTCTACTGTTACAAAAGTGAAGTTAATTGTGGACTTTGTAGACCTCTGCCTATTTTGTGAATGGCTATTTTCTTTTCCTGCAGGCTGCATATGATCCCTATGCTTACCCTGGCGACTATGACATGCACACAGGTGAGCACTGGCATCTCTCAGCAGAGCATTAAGTGACTCCAACTCTTGGTACCCAATCCCTGACACAGCACCATGTTCAGCCAGGAGTCACCTACAAGAAGGCCCCTATGTATTAGGAACTGCCTTGGCAGGTGCCAGCCTTAAAATAGCATGGCCTCAGTGGCCAGGAAACCAGGTTTTACTGTTCATTCAGGTGGGGGGCAGGATTGGGGGCGATGGGCAGAGTGGAAGTGTAGGTGAAACCCCATCGCTGCTCTCAAGGAGCTGGCAATCTGGTTGAGAGAATATTAGCTTCTCAAATACTAATGGTTTCCTTTTTTTATATTTGTAATTCCACAGCCAGACACCCAGGTTTTTCAGTAAATCTGATTGATTGATTGATTGACCATCTGAGTATTAGAGGAATAATCCGATGGATTTTTTATGCTATTTGTTTAGTGATTCATGGGATTTAGATGAAAGTCTTAGTATTAAAAGCATCATCCCTAAGTCATTTGCTGATTATGCTTTTTCACTCATTACTTTTAGACTTTGGGTTTGCTCTAATCCTTTATAGTATTACTCTAGGTGTTGGGGGTTGCGAGCTCTGTGGTGATTGAGGGGCTTTTTGCCCCTTCATCTCTAATCTGTAGGAGACCCAAAGCAGGACCTAGCCTATGAACGACAATATGAGCAGCAGACCTATCAAGTAATTCCAGAAGTGATCAAGGATTTCATCCAATATTTCCATAAAACTGTCTCCGACCTTATCGACCAGAAAGTGTATGAGCTCCAGGCAAGCCGGGTGTCCAGTGACGTTATCGACCAAAAGGTGTATGAGATCCAGGACATCTATGAGAACAGGTATAGATGGTCCCTGGGGCTGCCCTGGCATCAGTCTCCCCCCATGATGGTTCATCCTTCCTTCCTGTCAGTATCTTTGGGAGGAATCTGGCCTCATTTTACTGATTTTATTTTTCTTCCTAAACTATCCTGGATGGCTATTAACATTCAGGTTCTTCCCAGTCTTTCCTTTCCCATTTGGCTTAGTCTGTTCACAAACTAAAGCACTATGTACAATTCCTCTAAACCCTCTGAACCTCAGAGAACATCCAGGTAGATGGTCTCTAGATGACTAAATTCTCTCTGGAGATTAGCTGTTATTCTTAGAAATAAGTACCAAAGAGTGTGATGCTGTGGAGGGTTATTTCTGAAGCGCCTACTATGTGCCAGGCATTGCTAGGCACTCAAAATACAACTCCAGAAAGGAAACATTCCCATCCTGCAAGGAACTTGCATCCTACTGGGAAGACTACAAGTGTGTGGGTGTACAGCTGCACATACACATAGCATCAACATAAGGTTAATAAATGCACATGTATGCAGAATAGTTACGTCAGGGTAGTTGGGAAGGAGGGCACTAATGATTAGGATAATCAGTGGCTTTGTATAGAAGATAGGGCTTAAACTGGGTATCTGAAGTCTGAGGAGGAAAGATAAGCATTTGAAGCCTGTGGGACAGTCTATGGACAGTACAAAGGCCCAGTGGTTGGAGATGGAGAGTTCTATATGTGAAGCCAGTTTGGATCAATGAGTGCAAGAGGGGAAATGAAATCATTGTCAATGGAAGATAAATTGGTGCCAGGTCATGTGGGACTTTATTTGCTAAACGGGAGTTTATATTTTATTCTAGAGGTGAAATAGGAAGTCCCTGGAGCTGATGAAATTGAGGAGTCACATGGTTAAGAGATGCACTTAAGATGAATTTGACAGGAGAGACTGGGCTAGGGAGAGACTTGAGGCAGAAACACCAATCAGGAATTATTGGAATAATCTAGGAGAGAGGTGAGGAGATCCTGAACCAAGATGGAGCTCTGTGAAGTCAGAGAAAAGGATCAAATATGAGAGATGTTGTAAAGGTAGAAATGACAAGTTTGGCAACAGATCTGACAGGGGGTGGGGTGCTAAAAGGAGAGTGGAGAGTCATGTTGTAAAAATGAGGAGCTTACAGTGTCCAGGAACAGTTGTAGCCTAAAGATCACCAAATCTTTTTTCCTTTAAGAAATGTTTAATACTTAAAATAAGAAATAACATTAACATAATTACAGTGTCTGGTCTGAAAGCCTTGATCTCACCTAAAAAAACTAAGGCCAAGGAGATAAAGTCTTCACTTGAAGTCCATGGTTTATTTGATTCTTAAAGACATAGCCACTTTTTCACCCAAGTTCCCTAAGTATCCTTATTCCCTAGAACAAAGATGTTTGAGTGATGTTCAAACCAAGAACAGCAATGTCTTTTGACTAATGATATTAGGAGATAAGATGTCTGTTCACCTTTGACCATACTGGAGGATTTTAGGAAGATATTTCCCTAGAACAGTGTTGGTGAACATTTTCAAGTTCAGGCACCCCCTCAATTATCCCTGAGAGCAGAGGGAGGAAGTGTTGCCTTTGGGTGGCTGGACAGAGGGTTGAGGCATGCAAAAAATGTCCTTGGGTGCTGGGAAGAGGGGGATAAGAACAATTTCCCCTGTGTGCCATGCCTTCATCAATGCTGTCCTAAAGGTTCATAGACCTTGAAGTCACCCTTCTGTTTTAAGTAAATGAAAAGCCCTAAAACATAACCAAGTTTTATTAGGAATGTTGTCCTGTTTCATGAAAATGCAAGTGGACATTTCTGGGATTTCAGTAAGCTAGAAAAAATTGCCCACTTAGATAGTAATAAATGATCTTTGATGATATTGGCTAAAAGTGCAGGATATAGTTTTTTTACTTTCATGGTACATATTTTCCTGCCTGATCTCTCTCTCTCTCTCCCTCTTCCCCCCTCTCCCCCCTTCACCTTTAGCTGGACCAAGCTGACTGAAAGGTTCTTCAAGAATACCCCCTGGCCAGAAGCAGAGGCCATTGCCCCACAAGTTGGCAACGGTAGGATTGGCAGGTTGACAGGCTTATGAAGAGTGCTGCCTGGGGCCTTGCTCCAATTATTCATGGAGGAGAATCTTGGAGAAAGGGAGATAGAAATAGCTAAAGAGGGGGTAGCTGGGTCACTCAGTGGACTGAGAGCCAGGCCTAGAGACAGGAGGTCCTAGATTTAAATCTGACTTTCCAGCTGTGTGACCCTGGGCAAGTTACTTACCCCCATTGCCTAGCCCTTATCACTCTTCTGCCTTGGAACCAATACCCACTATTGATTCCAAGATGGAAGGTAAAGGGTTAAGAAAGGGAGGGAGGGAGGGAAGAAACCAAATTTTGTTTCTGGGATTTTCTAGAAAGATCTGGCAACTTTATTGGTTAGGCAAATTTTCCCTATGAGAAGCTTCCCTAGGTAAATGTTACCTGATCCACACTAGTAAATCCAACCTGTCACTGCCATTCCACTAATTTGATAGGGAAACATCCTAGAAGTCATCACACTGATGTTGCTAATCATACTCATCAACATAGATGTTTAAAAACTGGCCTTGAGGCAGTAGATGTCTTAGTGTATAGAGAGCCAGGCCTGGAGGCAGGAGGTCCTGGGTTCAAATGTGACCTCAAATACTTCCTAGCTGTGTCACTCTGGGCAAGTCACTTACCCCCATTATCTAGCCCTTACTGCTTTACTGCCTTAGAACCAATATGTAGTGCTACGTATTGGTTCTAAGCCAAAAGGTATGGGTTTGAAAAACAAAAAAAAGAAAGAATTAGCCCATATTATATTTGCTCTGGGTTTCTAAAAGTGACCTCTACATACAACTGGAATCTATAGTTACCAAAGTAAGGATTTGCATTTTAAAGATAGAGCAGGTGAGAGGAGAGAAAGGAAGTTGATAATGTCCCAAGAGAACAGGAGAAAAATTACTCCCAAGACCCTAGGGCCCTCACTGGCCTTTGCCATCTCTCGTAGATGCTGTCTTCTTGATCCTGTATAAGGAACTTTATTACAGACACATCTATGCCAAAGTCAGCGTGAGTATCTACCTTGTGCTGCCATCTCTTGGCTTCCTCTTCTCTTGATACATCCTGCCACAAGCCAGTTTGGTTTCCGTGGTAACAGCCACTACTGGTACCCCTTCTTAGTCTTGGCATGTTTCAACCTAATGGGCTAGTTGACATTTTCCAAGTTGTTAAAGTAATATCCTCCTCGTAAGTGATCAAGTCTGGAAGAAATAACTGGCCTGTTCAAGGCAGCAAGATAGTAGAGCTTCTAGCAGATGCCTACAGAATTGTGTCCAGACTTCTGTTTCTGCCAGTCACATCCTCACTTCCCATCTTCATTTATTTGTTCATTCTGGACCGTACCAGTAGTGTCTCCTCCCTCCGTGTGAGGCTTGTGCTTCTCTGGATAGCCCCAGACATCTACTTTTTCACAAGTTCCCTGGCTCTAATTAGCAAGGAATTATGGGATTTAAATGAATAATTACATTTGGATTTTTCTCACTGTCTTTACAGGGCGGGCCTTCCTTGGAACAGAGGTTTGAGTCCTATTACAACTACTGCAACCTTTTCAACTACATTCTCAGTGAGTCTGAGGCTTTCCATTCCTGAAGAGGGCTTGGCATGAGAGGCATTTAGGTGGCTCAAGTGGATCAATAGTCTGGCCCAGAGATAGGATCTCCTGGATTCAAATCTGGCCTCTGACACTTCCTGGCAGTATGATCCAGGGCGAGTTACTTAACCCTCATTGCCTAGTTCTTATTGTTCTTGATTCCAAGATGGAAAATGGAAGGTCCTTTTATTTTTAAGGGGGTGGGACAGGGGCAGTATGAAACTCCAGCTTTCTTTAGCACTCCTTTTCATGTAATGATTACTGTCAGGGGCCGACTGGGTAGCTCAGTGGATTGAGAGTCAGGACTAGAGATGGGAGGTCCTGGGTTCAAATCTGGCTTTGGACACTTCCCAGCTGGATAACCCTGGGCAAGTCACTTAACCCCCATTCCCTAGCCCTTACTGCTCTTCTGCCTTGAAACCGATACACAGTATTGATTCTAAGGTGGAAAGTGAGGGTTGGGGGGAGGGGGGGATGATTATTGTCCATGGGCTGGAATTCTAACTTGATAACTCTGTGAGAGTGCCCTGTTGGCAAGCCCCTGCCTTTCCCGGATTGTTGCACAGCCTTTAGAAAGTATGGGAGTACCTAATCTCCGTTTGAAATGACCCCCATGCCTTCTACCTTTGCAGATGCTGATGGACCTGCCCCCCTTGAACTGCCCAACCAGTGGCTGTGGGATATCATTGATGAATTCATCTACCAGGTAGCCTGCTGATTGAGAATAACCTATTTCAGATCTGTCCTTCCACAGGTGGCCCAGCCTACTCTGTACCTCTGCTGGGAGGATATTCTCAATTTTCTGGCAGAGTATAGTGGAAATAATTGCAAACTTGCTTCATCTCAGCCCTTCTACCAGTTCATAGACTGGGAACCAACAGTCAGATGGACATACTACTTCCATGATGGTAACAATAATTGACACTCTACTTGATGTCCATTATCTCTTCTGAAACTTATGGCAATTCTGTGAGGATTTAGAGAAATTGTCCTGATTTTATAAAAGGCAACTGAAGCTCACCAAAGTTACCCTAAGTTATACAATTCATAAGTGAAGGAGCTAGGATTCAAACTGTCTCAGGCTTTGTGACATCTCCTCTCTAGAGTGGTCCATTCAGATTAGACCCTATTTGAATAGGGCCATGAAGGAGGGACAGCCCTTTCCTCTTGGCAGCAAACTGTTGTAGCAAGCTTTTGGGTGGGTCAGCCTTGCAAAGCTAGTTCCTTTAGCATAAAGGGGCTCTCAAGGGGATCTGAGGGGGCTGCCCCTCAGGGCTAGGCCTTGGTATTTTCATATGGTCTGTCCACAGCCCCAATTCACATTGGTTCCCTTTGCCTATTTCCCTTTCATTTGCTACAATGAGCTCCCTCTTTTATCAGGTGGCATCTTGGTTGCAAATCCAGTTGGCTAATTGGTTCATGGTACTGTAAGAGGATCAGCTGCATTTATCTGTCTTAAAAGGAGCTGAGTGTAGTCTTGGGTTTATCTAGTGGCTTTTCTCTTGAAGTGCCAAAGCTACTTTATCTGTTCAGGACAAACAATGTGAAGCTTGTCCAGAGCAGACACAGGTTTGCTAATGCACCTTTGATGTTTTCATGAGTTGGTCTGGTGGTTTTTCATGGGATCCAGTAATCCATAAGCTTAAGAAACTTCTTTTAGCCAAAGGGGCATCTTATTGGGCACTTGTAAAATATTCAGTGATGATGGATCACTTACTCTTGACTCAAAAATCCGTCTTTTAAATTTAATCAGCAAAAGAGCAGACAAATGAGTCCAGATTAGATGACTTGAGAAAAAAGCATTAGGTAGTAAGTCATAGCAGCAGTTAATGGAGAAAGCCATTAATGAAGAGGGTTGCTGCCTTTTTGATTGCCCTCCAAAAGCCTGGAGGCTCTTCACATGATGGGATTGTAACCAGGACCTCTCCAGTGACTCACCCTTTGGGCTCTCTCTCCTGCAGTTTCAGTCATTCAGTCAATACCGGTGGAAGACGGCCAAAAAGTCAGATGAGGAGATTGACTTTCTTCGTTCCAACCCCAAGGTCTGGAATGTCCACAGCGTCCTCAATGTGCTTCATTCCCTTGTAGACAAATCCAATATCAACCGGCAGCTAGAAGTCTATACCAGTGGAGGTAAGAGCAGCTAGTGTGGGAAGCTGAGAATCCCAGTCCTGTTTTGGGGGACATTGGAAGTTTGCAGGATGCTTTCCTTATCACTTGGTGAGGCTTGTCACACATAGTCATGGGGAAGCAAAGACTCATTGGGGCATAGGAACCAGTCCTTGGTCACCCATCATCTTAAATTTATAAGCCAAACTTGACACTAATCCCTCTTAGTGAATGTCATCAATCCCTGGTGTCCTGAGGGGCTGCCCTGCCCCTCTCTCTCTAGTTAAAATAAATCTCTTGGCATTTCCTCACAGAATAGCCCCCTCCTGAGTCTCTTTCCTGACCTGGAGAGGAGAGACCAGGTACAAAAAAATGGATCTTTCTATTGCTGAGCAGGTACAGGAAGGCTCCTTCAAAGTGAAGAGCCCTTCATAAGGCTCAGGATCCTTTGGGTTCTAATGACTCAATTCTGGAACAGTCTGAGGCTACTTACAGTCTAGCCTAGTCTCTGCCGCTAGCCCAGTGCTGTCAAACTCAGATAGAAACAGGTACCTGCCAGGCTACATAATGTCTTAGAAAACCACAAATTCAAATGATAAATGCTGTAGATTTATTTTATCAAGCATTTCCCAGTTACACTTTAATCAGGTTCTGTGACACTGAGGAGTTGACCCTCCTCTGCAGCCTACAAAGCCTCACCAGGCCTTTGACTCCCCTGACAGTGCTGGGGCACTGGGAGGCAGGAGGAATTTAGGGGGTGGGGTGGGGAGAGTGTGCCGTCCAGGTGTGGGTGCTAGACTGACCTCGTCCTACCTAGTTGGTGATGGCTGGGTTTGGACTTCCTCTGTCACACATACCCTATCAGAAACTTCCTGCCTGTTTCCCCCAGAGGAGAACTCATGGATAAAAGGCTTCTTTTACACAGTGTCTGCTCTTGGGAGGGAAGTGCTAAATCAATGCTTCATCCCTCTCCTACCCAGGTGACCCTGAGAGTGTGGCTGGTGAGTATGGCCGGCACTCCCTCTACAAGATGCTTGGCTACTTCAGCCTGGTGGGGCTGCTCCGGCTCCACTCCCTCTTGGGGGATTACTACCAGGCTATCAAGGTGCTGGAGAACATTGAGTTGAACAAGAAGGTAATGCTTGGGATCAGAGCAGTAGGCAGTTCTGAGCAGGGCAGTGCATGGTTGTGGTGATACCTGGCTAAAGACAGGGACCAGGCAGTCTGTGGGTAGGGAGCTGCTGGCAAAGAATGGAGGTGGAATCTGGGGGGAGGCAGGGATGCTGGACTTAGATAGGGAACTTCCTCTCAAGTACCCCCAGGGCTTTTGTGACTATTGAGCAGTCTTTGATTTTTTTTTTAACCCTTACCTTACATCTTGGAATCAATACTGTGTATTGGTTCTGAGGCAGAAGAGTGGTTAGGGCTAAGCAATGGAGGTTAAGTGACTTTCCCAGGGTCACGTAGCTAGGAAGTATCTGAGGCCAGATCCTGGCTCTAGGCCTGGCTCTTAATCCACTGAGCTACCTAGCTGCCCTCTTTGATTCTTTTTTTAACCCTTACCTTCTGTCTTAAAATCAGTACTGAGGATCAGTAAAGGCTAGGCATGGGTGTTAAGGGACTTGCCTAGGATCACAGCTAGGAAGAATCTGAGGCCATATTTGAACCCAAGACCTCTTCTCATTCAGCCTGGCACTTTATCCATTGAGTCACTTAGCTACCCCCTCAATCTTTGATTCTTTTTTTTTTTAACCCTTACCTTCCATCTTGGAATCAATACTAGGTATTGGTTCCAAGGCAGAAGAGTGGTATGGACTAGGCAATGGGGGTTCAGTGACTTGCTCAGGATCACACAGCTGGGAAGTGGCTGAGGCCAGATTTAAATCTAGGACCTCCCATCTCTAGACCTGGCTCTCAATCCACTGAGCCACCCAGCTGCCCCCTCAGTCTTTGATTCTTGAAGGATCCAGGGCATCCCAAAAGTCTTAATGCTGTTTTAAGCTTTAAGAGCTTACTAATGAATAATAATTGCTATTAATAGCAGTTAAAGCTTTTTTCTTTTCTTTTTGGTAAGCACTAAGACTTGGGACATCCTATCTATTTCTTCTAGTGACTCAGTGAGGAATGGCATTCCTGTTTCCAACCAAAATACCACATGACGGTAGAAGCAGCTGCAGTGGTTTTTTCATAGTCTATAGAGAAGTTCATTCTCTTCTCTGATTCGCACAAATAATCTGTGAAGTAGGGCAGTGAAGGCCTTGTTTTTCCCATTTGATAAATGACAGGCAGGCTTAGAGAGCTGAAGACTTGGTGTCCTGGCCAGTTGGGATTAGAACCCAGGTGTCAAGGCTGCATTTGTCTGCTAGGTTTCTTAATTCAGGAACTTTTTAATGCTTCTGTTCTTTGAGGAGGGAGGGGAGAGCCAAGTGTGAAATAAGGGCACAGTCCAAGACACAAAGCACTTTCTCCAGAGTTGTATTCAAGAAGTTTGTGGCTGAGTTTGACTCTCCAAATGGGGCTGAGAGAGAAGGTGGGGGGCCGCCCCCAGCTAATGTCTCAGAACTATGGCAAAGTTCCTCTGAGCATGGTTGCTCACAGCCATTCATTCCTTCCCCAGAGCATGTATTCCCGGGTGCCTGAATGCCAGGTCACCACCTATTACTATGTGGGGTTTGCCTACTTGATGATGCGCCGGTACCAGGATGCCATTCGTGTCTTTGCCAACATCCTGCTCTACATTCAGAGAACCAAGAGCATGTTTCAGAGAACAACGTACAAATATGAGATGGTAAGCCAAGAGCTGAGCCCAGCAAGACCCCCCACCATCCAATATGGAGCACCCTCAAGGTGCTGCCCAGTTCCCTACTGGTTAAACTCTGAGATGACCTCCTACCTTTCTACAACCGACCTATGCTCTGTGTCCTGTTCCTCCAGCACCCATAATGGGTGCCTGCAAAGTGCTGCCAAGGACCAGCCAATTCTTTGTATCTTGTCCCTCTGGCACCAGTAATGGATACCCATAGAGTGCTGCCTAGGCCCCTTATGCTTAGACTTTGAGACAACCTCACAAAGTGCTCCTGGACATCCTGGGAGCATCAGGCCTTCCTGACACTGTGCCTTCTCTTTTCTCCTTGTAAACCCTCCATGGCCAGATCAACAAGCAGAATGAGCAAATGCATGCCCTGCTGGCCATTGCCCTGACCATGTACCCCATGCGCATTGATGAGAGCATCCACCTGCAGCTCCGAGAGAAGTATGGAGACAAGATGCTGCGCATGCAGAAGGGGGACCCCCAGGTATATGAGGAGCTCTTTAGCTACTCCTGCCCCAAGTTCCTGTCCCCCGTTGTGCCCAACTACGACAACATGCACCCCAACTACCACAAGGAGCCCTTCCTGCAGCAGCTGAAAGTGTTTGCAGATGAGGTACAGCAGCAGGCCCAGCTGTCCACCATTCGCAGCTTCCTGAAGCTCTATACCACCATGCCTGTGGCCAAGCTGGCTGGTTTCTTGGACCTCACTGAACAGGAGTTCCGTATCCAGCTGCTGGTCTTCAAACACAAGATGAAGAACCTGGTGTGGACGAGTGGCATCTCTGCCCTGGACGGAGAGTTCCAGTCAGCCTCCGAGGTGGACTTCTACATCGACAAAGTAGGACTGAGACCCCACTCCCCTATTCTGCAGTCTGTGAGGGACTTAGGGGCTGGTTGGCCTTTTGGGGTGGGGAGAAAAGGCCTCTGGGTATCAGGGCAGGGGGACAGCTCATAGCATACTGGTACCTTCAGGGCACCCAGCTCCTGGTCCCCAAGTGCTGATGGAGGGGAGGCAGTGCCCTGAGCAGACCACTTGTGGGCATCATAGCTCCTTGAAGACCGTGATAACTTGGAGGCTCACCAGAATGGGGAGGGGATTCTTGCCCGTGTGGTTTGAGGATTCTTGGGCATAGTGGAGAGAAGACTTGGGGGAAGAGGGATGGTCTCATGGAGAAGAGTTTATCAGACTTGTACTAGACCAGTGGAGAGAATGGCTATCAGAATGTGGGAGAGAGGCAGGCAGTCCTTTCCTTTTGGGGCAGTTTTCTGCTCCTGACGGCCCCTTCCCTTCTGCCTCTGGAATTCTGTGGTTCTATAAAAAGAGACCTGACCTTTAGGGGAGGAAAGCAGATGTGTTTGTGCCCTTGTTTCCTCCTTGGCCCCTGGATCATTAACATTACCAGTCAGATCAGTTCCTTTTGCAGAATAAGAAAAGTGAAACTTGGCTTCTGAGCCTTGGGTCATGCATGTGAGGTCCCTCAGGTGCCATGGGGAGTTCCTGTCCTCAGGCTCATGAGTAGAGCCTGCCTCTGCCCTTTAGGCAGGGGAGTTGCTGGAGCTGGGCAGATCTGCTGTCATCTGGAACCAATAGGGTGGAAGAAGTCATAGATTGGGGACCATCTTTGACCCTCCTCTCAGATGCTTGGCCCAAAATGGCCCTGACAGGTGGTACTCTTGTTCTGCCCTGTCCCTCAGACCTCCATCTCACTGCTTTCCCACAGGACATGATCCATATTGCAGATACCAAGGTGGCCCGCCGCTATGGAGACTTCTTCATCCGACAAATCCATAAATTTGAGGAGGTAAGAGCTGCTTGGGTGGGACCAGGAGGAGGGGGCTCCTCATATTCCTTCCTTTTTGTCAAAGTCTTTTGAGAAGACTTGGATGATAGGAACTCTTTTAAATCCATGAGCTAAGCTTATAGGACCATTTTGTGTTACAATGGTGGCCACTTTTCCCCACCTCAGACTAGACAAGTCCAGCTGGTTCCTATGACTTCTCTTCTCTTAGTCCCATGTGGAGAATAGGAAGTCCCTCTTGTATAGACTTGGCAGTGTTTCCTGGCTGTCACACAGACTTGGGATGGCCTTTGGGGACACTTAAAGACTTTATAGCAAGGGTCTCTGCCCAACAGCTGTCAGAACTGAGAGTAGCTCCCCTCCCTCACCTCAGAGGCACTCCGGAGGGCTCCCTTGGTAACACACAGAGAGCTCAAATCTTGTCTCCTACTGTCTTCCCTTCTAGCTCAATCGAACCCTAAAGAAGATGGGCCAAAGACCCTGAGTGGGCACCAACTCACCACATTCATCCAGAACTCCTGAGGATGTTGATGTCCAGGTGGCAGAAAAAAAATGTGTTTGCTGTCCTGAGTGTCCTGACCCTTTGATTCAGACCAGCAGGCCTTCCTTGCTGGGGTCTGTTTGAACCAAGGGCTTGAACATTTAAATAAATCCCAGGAAGAGGTCTGCTTGGAGTGAGATTTTTTCCAGTTGTTGGTGAAGACTTGTGGATAAAGATAGTCCCCACAATGCCCCTTTCTTCATAGCAGCCTCTTCCAGTAGAGGCCGAGCCTTCTTTACTTGGCTATCAGGAGCCTTGATCAAGCTTGCTCTCCTATCCAGAGGAGCCACTCTTGGTGCCTGGTCACAGGATACAAGATCAGATCACTTGTAACCTCTTTGGTTTGAATCCTTTCCCCATCAGACCCCCAAAGCTACCTGCTGGGACCGAGTGTGCCCATTTGAGATGGTGCCAGTGGGATAGGGGCAATATACCAGAAGGCCAAGAGGGAAGCATTAGTAGCAAAGGCCCAGTGATCGCAGGGATGAATCTGAAAGAGGAGGAGAGAGTGTCTTCTCAGCACCTTCCCTGTGTTCACAGGAGCAAGAATTGACCCCAAGGTAAAGATTGGAGATTTGAACTCCCAAGAGACCTTGGCTCTCATCCAGGTTCTCCCCATCACTTACAGAGGAATAAACTGAGCCCTGGAGGGAATATGAGCACCTTGCTCATTCAGATAGTACTGATCAGAAGTGGCAGGGCTTGTTTGGAACCCACACCCAGCAGAGCTCACCCCTATCCTCAGGTCTGTAGCATGGTTTGCCCCATGAGGGCCTCTGTACCTTTTTATGTCAACTTGGGCCTCACAGGCACAGGCCTGGGCTCCCTGTACAATGTGTAGTTGGTAGCTGGCAAGGTTTGGGTTTTGGACTGTGATCATCATCACCTTTGGGCAGATGCAGAGGATGGAAATAGGGCGTCTGGAGTTCAAAGGTTCCAGTCCTGCTGCTGGCCAGCTGTAGGGTCGCCCTTTTCTCCTTTTAGGCCTCCTGTCCCTCATTTGTAAAATGGGGAGAAGCCTCCTAATAGTAGGCCAAAAGCCCTTAGAAAGGGCTCCCTAAGGAAAGAATAAAGCCAGGGAGATGGAGATGGATTGGGTAACACACAGGAAGAGGTCCCTAAAACCCTGGCCAGCAGAGGGTGCTATGGAAAGCTTTCTGTCATGGAAATGTACCAGAAGGGCAGGAAGGAGAGACTTGTGCCCATGTGGCCACAGGGTGGTAGAGCTATAAAGGCCCCCTGGGGTTAGCTGCTCCCAGAGCAGGCACCTGCATCCTTTTCCCACAGTACCAGGAACTTGGTCCTCGGTGATCCAGAACCAGGCTGTGGGATTGGAAACAGGCTCCATTTCTGTGGCTCCAGGGGTCAGGGCCCTGTACACAGAAGCCTGGAGGAAAGAGGTCACCCACACTGTCTGCGTAACCTTGAGCCTGTCCCTCCCAGGGAAGCCTTTCTGGAGACTCCAGAGGTTGATAAAATGCTGCCTAGCCTTGGGTAGGCCATTCTTTTGGCCATTTGGAATAGGTTCAGAGCAGGGAATGGATGCCTGTAGTCAAGAGCTAAGATTCAAACCCAGGATTCCTGTCTTCAGGTCCAAGGTGCTTCCATATTGGAGCAGAAAGATTCATTTTACTGAAAATGACCCCAAGAGGAGGAGATGTTACTAACCCAGGGCCACCCATCTGAAGCCGGATTCAAACTGGGTCTAGTACCTCACGGCCTACCTCAAGAACCTGCTGTAGGATGGTGAAATGTATCCAGATGTCAACTAACTTCCATGTGATTGTTAGCAGTCTTGAATTTTCTGAAAGATTGTGACCTATATTCAGCCACATCTTCCCAATTTGAGGCCCCCTGACCCCATCCTGAGCACTGAATGTTGAGGGAAGGAGGAAATAATCATTTTTTAAATGCCTGCTGAGTCTGGGACTGCTAAGCACATGGGCAGCTGGGTGGCTCAGTGGATAAAACCAGGCTTGGAGAGGGGAGGTTCTGGGTTTAAGTGGCCTCAGACACTTCCCAGCTGTGTGACCCTGGGCAAGTCATTTAACCTCCATTGCCCAGCCCTTACAGTAACTCTTCTGCCTTGAAACCAATACTTAGTATCAATTCTTTTTTTATTTTTAAACCCTTCCATCTTGGAGTCAATACTGTGTATTGGCTTCAAGGCAGAAGAGTGGTAAGGGCTAGGCAATGGGGGTCAAGTGACTTGCCCAGGGTCACACAGCTAGGAAGTGTCTGAGGCCAGATTTGAACTTAGGACCTCCCATCTCTAGGCCTGGCTCTCAATCCACTGAGCTACCCAGATGCCCCCTAGTATCAATTCTAAGAAAGGTAAGGTTTTAGGAAAAAGGACCTCATTCCATCCAGGGTCACATAGCTAGGAAGTTGGAGGTAGAATCTAACTTGGGTCTCCTGACTCCAGGCCCAGTATCCTCCCCATTGCACCAGTCAGCTGCTGTTGCTCGCTGCTCTACTAGCTGGAGCTGCTTTGGGTCCAGACCTGAACCCTCCCTGTGGGGGCTGGAGCCCTCCGAGTCCTGTAAAATTGTGCCTGGCCCACAGAATCTACAGAGCTTATCCTTTTCTCGACATCTATCTTCTTGGCCCTTTGCGCTTGAGAATAGATGTGTACTAGCTTTGGAGCAGGATTTGTGTTCCAATCTTTCTTCCATCACTGCCTGCCCAGTGACTAGGAGCAAGTCGCCAGACCCCTGAGGACCTGAGAGGGTCAGCAGGGCCTCCAAAATCCCAGCTCTAGTCTGTGGCCCTGAGGAGGGGTGGCCACTAGGCTGTTGGCAGTCACACAGGCCCAAGCTGTGTGGCAGAGACGGCTTGGGGCCATCTGCCAGAGGCCTGGGAAAGGTTCCTTGGCACCGCCTCTGTGTAAGAGGGGGGCAGGCTCTGCTCAACTCTGCCTGGCACAGACTGGAGAAGGCCGGGCATCCCGCCTATCCCAAGGGGAGGAAGGAGCTTTATAATCCTCCTCTGGGGGAGAATGTGGCCTGTTAGGTTTATAAAGGGAAACCATCGGATGGTCCGACTTTGGGCTTGAAACTTGCCCTAGGTCTGTATTAGAAGCCAAGATTTAGGACGACCGGTCTGCAGTGTTCAAAGCAGCCGGATGGCTGGGTTGGGGCCCAGGTCCTGTGCCACAGGACCCTGGACCTAGACTACCCCAAGCCAGGAGCTGCTCCTTCAGAAGCGACTGCCCCAGTCAGAGGGCAATCAGGGACCCTTCTCTGGATGCAAAGAGCCTTCCCACTCCCCACACTTGTGGTCACTTGGGGCCCTGGCAGGAAGAAGGGACCAAGGCACTAAAAGGGTCCTTGCCCTGCCAGCTGGGGCAAGAGCAGTTCCGGCCCCAATAATAAGAGCCCTCATGGGGAAGCATCTCAACTGTAACAAAGAACTCACAAGTGTCCCGATTTCCAGATGAGGAAGCAGCCCTGGCGAGAGGTTAGCTTGGGTTCACAATACTACTGGGCTGTGGGAATGAGGAACAGGGACCCATCTTCAGAAATGCTTACTACAACTGTAAGGGACTAGGCTGAGCTCTGGGGAAACCGAGGCCAAACCAGAGCCGGCCCCTGCTTCCTGGGGTCTTGCATTTTCCCGGGAAGGGGAGAATCAAATAATTACACCAAGAACTAACTTGTGAGACATGAAAAGACAAGGAAGTCTCCTTGTCAAGGGCCTTGCCTAAGCTGAGGCTTTAAGGGAGCCACCGGGGAGAAGGAAGGCTTTCCAGGAATGGGGGCACAGCTTTTATGGAGACCCAGAGATGGAGGATCAAAGGCAGAGCTGGGGCCAGTTTGGCAGGAATGGAAGGCAATAAGAGAGAGGCAAGCAGAGGAGTCCAAAGTGCTCTAAATATCACTGGACACCCAGCAAGGAGGGACGTGGGTCTCAGTTTCCTCCTCTATAAAATGGAAAGATCACATTAGGTGGTCTCTGAAGTCCCTTCTAGATCTAGATTCCTGGGGGCAGAGGCCACCTTTTGGGCTTAGCCCAGCCCACATCAGGTGTGAATAAATGCTGATTCTGCCGGAAAGACCTACGTTGAACTGATGCAGAGTGAAATAAGCAGAACCGGGAAACTGTCATACACTGTAACTGAAATATTGTGGGATGTTCAAATGTGATTGACTTAGCTACTAACAGCAATGCAGTGACCCAGGACCATCTGAGGGACTTATGAAAAGAGTGCTATCCAAAGCTAGAGAAAGAACTGTGGGAGCAGAAATGCAAATGAAAACAGGTGATTTTTCACTTGTTTATTTGGGCTTATGTTTGGGGGTTTGGGTTCTATAAGATTATTCACTTGCAAAAATGAATAACATGAAAATAAAAAATAAATACTCTCTCAATGATGGCCTGCATGATATCCATGAGCTCCTAGGCTCTCTTCCCCCACAGCCTGTTGGAAGGTGAAGGGAAGGCTGCTTCCTGCTTCCTGACATTCCTTTATCACCTGCTCCAGCAAATGGAACTTTTCCTTGTTTTTGACTCCACCTTCAAAACCCAGAACTTTTGACAAATTTCCTGTTCCCCTCACTAGGCCCCACCCCATTCCCAGACTCCCCCATTCCATTGCTTTTAGCTGTGGCCTGGTGGGAGGCCACTTGGCCTCTCTGGTTCCTCTCCTTTCCTGAGACAAGTTGATTTTTCTGATTTGTGTCTGAGTCCAGGCATCTCAATTCAGTTCAGCGCATTATTGACCACCTCTATTTGGATCGTTGATTGGGCTCTGGGGAAAATGCTAAGCAGACTTCTTTTTTTTTTTAAACCCTTTCCTTCTACTCAAGCAATACTGTGTATTTGTTCCAAGGCAGAAGAATGGGAAGGGCTAGGCCATGGGAGTTAAGTGACTTGTCCAGGGTCACACAGCTAGGAAGTGTCTGAGGTCAGATTTGAACCCAGGACCTCCTATATCTACGCCTGGTGAAGAGGCTTCTTAACCTGAGGATGATGGCCTGGGAAGTCTTTCAGGAGGCTGACTGCCTTGGATGGAAATTTTAAAATAATGTCTAGTTTTTCACATTTAAAAAAACAACCCTTAGATTTTTTTCATCTTAGAATCAATACTGTGTATTGATCCCAAGGCAGAAGAGTAAGGGCTAGGCAATGGAGGTCAAGTGACTTGTCCAGGGTCACAGCTAGGGAGTGTCTGAGACCAGATTTGAACTCAGGTCTTTCTGACTCCAGACTTGGTGCTTTAACCACTGAGCCACCTAGCTGGCCCCTCACTCACCCCTTACCTGGCTGTGACACTGTCTAGTAGAACCCTGGGCTTAATCTCAGTGGGCCTCAGTTTTCCTATCTGAGACTGAATAAATGCATAAAATACTTTGCAAACCTTTGTGTTGTAGAAATAGAAGTCATCATTATTATAATTGTCATTATCAGTGAAATGGAGAGAAAGCCCTGGATGTCCTTGCCTTAGGGAAAATGCTAGCTATGCATGGCTTCAAGACCTGAGTTCAAATGCTGATTTGCCACTTGCCTGGGTGACCTTAGGCAGGCCTCTTTCTCTCTGCTGGCTTCTTGTTAACCCCCTGACAAAATGAGGGAGTCAGAGGAGGTTGATTAATCAGTCAATAAGCATTTTAAAAATATTTACTCTGTGCCAGGTACCTGGAACACAAAGATAAAGGAAGGAGCCGGGCTCTCTGGCTGCCAGAAGAGTTGGATTCTGTTGAGGAGGTGACCTCTACATGGATGTTTGTTCTGTCATTTTTCAGTCGGGACTGACCTTCCATGACCCCATTTGGGGTTTTCTTTTTCTTTAATTTCTTTTTCTTTTAATCTTTTTTCAAAATTGTCTTATTGATAAAATAGGCCTAAAACTTGTTTTCCAAAGGTTATTTGTCATGAGGGAAACATTTTAGAAAACGCAAAGTAACCAACAATGCCTGATAGTAATCACTCTAGAAAATTGACACTGGATGGGGCTGTATTTAGAAACATTTTAAATTCAGCACTTTCTCTTTTTTAATTAAGTTGATTTATATAATGAATTAATTTAGAATATTTTTTCATGGTTTACATGAATCATGTTCTTCCCCTCCCCTCTCCCGTAGCCAATGAGCAGTTCCACTGGGTTTAACATGTGTCATTGATCCAGACCTATTTCCCTATTATTGATATTTGCAATAAAGTGAGCATTTAGAGTCTACATCCATTTGGGGGTTTTCTTGGCAGAAATACTGATGTCATTTGTCATTTCCTTCTCCATCTCATTTTACAGATGAGGAAACTGAGACAAACAGGATAAAGTGACTTGTCCAGGGTCACACAGTTTCTGAGGTTTGATTTGAACTCTGTATAAAGATGGGGTCCAGGAAACAGCTGGAACAGACTGGAGGTGGGAAAGTGGGGCGGGGGCCACCTTAGAATATGGGAACCGGAGGGACAGGTGTGAAAGGAATGGACACCAGATATTTGAGGCACCAGAACACCAAGAATGAGGAAACAGAAGCCTAAAGGAGACAGATGACTTACTCAAGGTCACACATCCACCTTACAGTAGAGCTCTGATGTCTTCCCCCATTCACCACATGAATGACCTCCACAGGGGCTAAGGGCCCTTTCAAGGTCCTCAGTGACTTCCCTGCCCCGCCAGCTCACCCATGTACCAGGACAGCCTTGCCTTTCCCTTCTTGGCAAGGCAGATTCACTCATCACCCACAGTCATTGTCTTAAGTTAGAAAATACGGGGACAGAAGAGACATCCTCAAGAGCCGTTGTGAAAAGTGCCTGGGATGGAGAAGCCAGGAACCCTTTCCCGTGTGAGCAAAGAAGAGAGGATACACCTGAGTATTGAGGCTACAAATCCTGCCCTCAAAGGGCACCAAACTGATGGGGAAGGAAGATGCCACCAAAAGAGGAGCTGCGAAGGGGATGGGGAATCCCATGGGAGGAGGTGGCTCTGAGCCAGAGGCCTTCCTGGGACAGGGATCCTGGGCACAGTCACTACTGAGGACGTCAGAGGGGAGAGGCTTCAAAGGGAGGCAGGTGATGGGCCAGGCAGAGGAGGAAAGGAGGAGAACCTGGCTTCCAGTGCAGCCCCATTGTGATAATCACTCTACATGACTTTGGCCAACGCAAGCCTTGGTGTCATCCTTTGAAAAGTGACTGAGGAATCCTTGGGCGAGACCCATTTTTCATGAAGTCATGAGGGGTTAAAGGAGGTAGAACCTCTTCTAACATTCCATGTTCTAGACTTCCACCCTTTCAGCTTTGACATTCTCTATTCTAAGCTCCCTCCCAGCCCTGACACTCTCTATTCCATGATCTCTCCCAGCCCTGACATTCCCTGTTCTAAGCTCCCTCCCAGCCCTGACATTCCCTGTTCTAAGCTCCCTCCCAGCCCTGACATTCCCTGTTCTAAGCTCCCTCCCAGCTCTGGCATTCCCTGTTCTAAGCTCCCTCCCAACTCTGACATTCCCTGTTCTAAGCTCCCTCCCAGCTCTGACATTCCCTGTTCTAAGCTCCCTTCCAGCTATGATATTCTCTGTTCTAAGCTCCCTTCCAGCTATGACATTCTCTGTTCTAAGCTCCCTTCCAGCTCTGACATTCTTTGTTCTAAGCTCCCTTCCAGCTCTGACATTCTTTGTTCTAAGCTCCCTTCCAGCTCTGACATTCCCTGTTTTTTTTTTTTAATATTTATTTATTTGGTCAATTTCAAACATTATTCCCTGGTTACAAAAATCATTTTCTATTCCTCCATCCTCTCCCATAGCCGACACACAATTCCACTGGGTATTACTTGTGTCCTTGATCAGAATCCATTTCCATATTCTTGATATTTGCACTAGGATGTTCATTCAGAGTCTACATCCCCAGCTAAATCCCCCTCCACCCATGTGATCAAGCAGTTGTTTTTCTTCTGTGTTTCTACTCCCACAGTTTTTCTCTGAATGTGGAGAGTGGTTTTTCTCGTAGATCCCTCCTAGTTGTTCAGGATCACTGCATTGCCACTAATGGAGAAGTCCATTACGTTCAATTATACCACAGTGTATCAGTCTCTGTGTACAATGTTCTCCTGGTTCTGCTCCTCTCGCTCTGCATCACTTCCTGGAGGTTGTTCCAGTCTCCATGGAACTTCTCCACTTTATTATTCCTTTGAGCACAATAGTATTCCATCACCAACATATACCACGATTTGTTCAGCCATTCCCCAATTGAAGGGCATCCCCTCGTTTTCCAATTTTTTGCCACCACAAAGAGAGCAGCTATGAATATTCTTGTACAAGTCTTTTTCCTTATGATCTCTTTGGGGTACAGACCCAGTAGTGCTATGGCTGGATCAAAGGGCAGACAATCTTTTAGTGCCCTTTGGGCATAGTTCCAAATTGCCCTCCAGAATGGTTGGATCAGTTCACAACTCCACCAGCAGTGCATTAATGACATTCCCTTTTCTAAGCTCCCTCCCAGTCCTGACATTCCCTGTTCCATGATCTCTCGCAGCCCTGACATTCCCTGTTCAAAGGTCCCTCTGCACTCGGACACCACCAACCCTCCCAAGAATGTAGCCCATTTAGGTCAGGGCCTGTCCCTTCTGAGGTCCTTGCGTTCCTAGCACCAGAGCAGACCCTTGAAACATGAAGTGCCTTAATGAATGCTTTTTGAAATAGGTAAGTGTTGACTTCAATGTACTAAGATTACTCCCTGCTCCAACGGAGAACCCTTCTCTGACACTTAGTATTGGTACATTTTCCCTTTCCAGTACTTTGATAAGCCAAGAGCTCTCCTCTAGTCTGTGGACCCTCTACCTTGGTCTGGAGTCATTTTCTAAAGGAGGGTGATGAGGTCAGGGTCTCTTGGCTGTATCCCTAGAGGATGTGCAGGAGTGACAGCTCCCATTTCTGGAGCCCATGACAGTTTATGGAGTAACTCTTGTGAGGAAGCCAGTGTCAAGCTTATTATCATCCCCATTTTCCAGAAGAGAAAACTGAGGCGTGGAGAGGCAGTCATACATCTATTATGAGAGCTGGGGAGCTCACTCGGGCCTCCAGCCTCTGAGTGTAGTTCTTCATCTGCCAGGAAACACCGCCTCTGCAAATACTCCCCAGAACATGCCTGATGGTAATTCTTTGTTTTTTCCTACCTTGTGTTGTAGATGCCATAAAAATCTCAGCTGGTGTAAGGTCATAGTAGGAGAAGAATGGTAGCCTTGAGCACTGAGTTGGTGGCCAGGCAGTCCAACTTGCTGTGTGGCCTGAGGCAAGCTTCTGGCCTCTTCTGTGTCCTTCCCTAGCTGCAGGCAGCTCATGTAGTGGTGAAGGGCTACTCCAGGACTTCAAAGGATTTAACGAAATTTCAGAGAGAGGCCAACTCACTGGGAGAGGGTGGATGGCAGCTTGTGTTTGCGGAGGATATTCCGGGAAGGCTTTCTTTTTCTTTGGAGGTTGAGGAAGTGATGGGGAGGGTAGGTATCTCTACCTAGGCACCCTCCCAGGCCAGACAGGAAGGGAACTCAGGCTGGAGCAGGGTGTTTGTGTGCGGGTCAAAGGAGTATCATAGGTCCATGAAAGGAATGCAAGAAGTAGAAATGAGACACCTGGGTTCTGTCCCTTTCTGCCAATAATGGTTGTAGGACTCTTCTCTGGGCCTCAGTTTTCCCACTGGCAAAATGAGGCATTTGAGCTAAAGCTGGAGGACTTCTTTCCTTTTTTTGTATCCTGGACTCCTCTGGCCATCAGCCCAGGACCCTATGCACCCTTCTCAGCACTGTATTTGTCACTGCTGAAAAATCAACTCAATTTTGGTGAAAGTTTTGTAGAAATAATTGTTCTTGGACCCCCTGAAATCTACCTACAGTCCCCTTGCAGGACTGAGTGGATGCAAAGTTAGGACACACACACACACACACACACACACACACACACACACACACACACACACACACTATGAGCTTTAGAACCAGAAGGCTTTTTGTGTATTTCCTTTTAGTTTTTCTTTCAAAGGGTGACTGACTCTCTGGAAGAGGGGCATAGATCCATAAATGAGAGTGATGCAAAAACCAAAGCTCCCAATAAACATTGTAAAAAAGGTGGAATGTTCTGAGTTCTAATAGATCATCTACCAACCAAGTCCCTCGAATACTAACATTCTGTTCTTAGATCCTCCATTCTAGCTGCCTCCCAGCTCTGCCATCCCCTGTTCTAAGACCCCTTTCCCCATCTCTGAGCAGTGACTTCATGATTCAAGATGAGGCCTGCTCAGAAAAGGATCTGATGGTGGCTGCCCCATACTCTGACAAAAGTCTGCACCCCACCCCCACCCAAAGTTCAAGGTTGACCTTTTTCCTAATCCCTTGCATAGTCGGGACTTTTGGCCTTTCCTAAACCCAGTGGGGATGGGAGGAAGTAGCCTCTTGTGTTACTCCTGCCCTCCTGAGCTTCCCAGGACACCTCCTGCTGTCTCTCCAGGCTTTGATCCCCTCCTCCCCACCAACCCAGCCAAGGTCCCAAGACTCCACAATGCCTCCATTGTTTCGGGTACCTCTGCTCCCTTGGACAGCTGCTCTGGGAAGAGGATGCTGAGAATCAATAGACCAGGGAAGTCAGGGCATCATGTGGCCCAGGAAGAGGCAGATCAGCAGCCTTGTGAATTTAGAACTGGAGGGAGCCCTGAGGTCATCTGATCAGCCCCCTTATTTTTTAGAGGGGGAGACTGATGCCCAGGAAGGTCAGACAGAGATAATGGGATGGATGGGGTGTTCAGGGAAGACTGATGCCTCTTGCAGACCCTGCTGAACCTGTTCACCCACCTTTGATGTCCAGCTCTCACCTGGGGCTCAAAGCAACTGAGGGAAGTGGAGGGGCTTTCCCAGTGTCACCCAGCCAGAAAGCATCTGTAAGACAGGATCTGAATTCAAGTCTCTGCTCCAGGGTTGGTGCTCTTTCCACTGAATCTAACTGTAACTGTGTGCAACTCTATCTATCTAATTGATTTAATCTAACCTAATCACTGTGGCTAATCTTTTACCATGGCTCCTTGGGCCAGTCCAGGGAGTCACTAGGGACAGTATTCACAGTACATTAATTAATCAATCAATTCCATACTCTGGATGAGATGCAATCCCTGTCCTCATGGCCATAGTCTACTAGAGGATAGAAAGAGAGCCTTATAAAGAGGAAAAAAAGATGAATCAGAGGGAGGGAGGAAGGGAAGAAGAGAGGAATGGAAGAAGAAAGGAAGGAAGGAGGAAGAGAGGATGAGAGGAAGAAAGGGAGGAAGGAAGAGAGGAGAGGAAGCAAGGATGGGAAAAAGAAAGAGAGAGGGAAAACTTAATTTTAAAAAATTAAGTGCTTACTATATGCGAAGTACTGAAGATAGAAATAGGCAAGTAAAGGATTCTCACTCTCAATGACACAGGCCTGTGGTTTACAAGAGGTAGTTTTCCATAGTGGTTAGAGAGCTGGACCTGGGTTCAGCTGTAGCCTCAAACACTTCCTGGCTGTCTAAAAGGAGATGGGCTGAAAAAAGGTCTAAGACAAGTGAAGATCAGGCCTTACTGTGCTGCCTTTCTCAAACGCACAAAGCTCTGGGCCCTGGAGTCTGATAGCCCTCTCATTTCCTCCCAGCTGAGCCTCCCATTCACTCTCTTCCATAGTCAGACTTCCTCTAGTCAGATTGAGTTTCCTCCTTATTCATGCTCCTGCCTTCTCCATTCTCACTAACCTGTGTGACTTTGGGCAAGTTTCTCTGAGCCTCAGTTTCTCTCATCCATATTAGATGGCAAACTACTAGAGGGCAAGGACTAGGTCTTTTTTTCTGTCTCTCTCTCTCTCAGGAAACTTCTCTGCCAGCACATGCTGGTGCTCCTTGTCAAGCAGAGTTGAGAAAACGGAAATTTTCCATACCAGTGGAGGACACCAACCAATTTTTCCAAACATTATGAATGAGGCTTAAAAAAGGTTCCAAGCAGTAGCATGTGACCAAAAAACAGCATGAAAGGGGGGAAAGGACCTCTCTGTGCAAAAGTATTTAGAGCTGTCCTGTTTATTGCAGCAGAAAATAAAACCCCAAGCCGACCAACCAACAAGACCCAACCAGCAACTGGCTCTGCATCTAACAATTGGAGAATGGCAATGGATTATGGTTTATTCATGTGATAGGATGTTATGCAGTGTTTCTGTTGTTCAGTCCTTTCAGTTGTGTCTGACTCACCATGGCCCCATTTGGGGTTTTCTTGGCAAAGGTTCTGGAATGGTTTGCCATTTTCTTCTCCTGTTCATTTGACAGATGAGGAAACGTAGGCAAACAGGGTGAAGTGACTTGCCCAGGGTCATGCAGCTTGTAAGTGTCTGAAGTTGGATTTGAATTTAGGAAGAAGAGTCTCCCCGCCTCCAGGCCCCTGCTGTGTCCACCACATCACCTAGTTGCCCCATGACAAATACTCGAATCCAGGACTTCAATCCCCAGAAATCCTTGCTCCACTTCCCCAGAATGCCCTCTAATCTCACTGAATTCTCACCTGGGCCAAGAGCGAGATGGGGTATTTAAGCCTGGTTGTGAATAGGCTCGGGTTCTTTTTACTTCCACTTTGGAGCACAGGTGGCTCTCCACCTAGCAGGCAAGATGTGAGTGGTTGTGTCTAGGCCTCTCTCTCTCTGGCCTAGACACGTGCTTTTCTTACTTGTATATTCTTAGGTTCTCAATCTTAAATAAACCTCTAAAAAAATAATACTCCTTGCAGAGAGAAACTAATTTCTACCTGCCTCAGTCTCCCCTAAATTTTAATCTTTACACCCATGGTGTGATTAAAAGTCTTTAAATATGAAACATACAAGGAAACAAAATCCTATTGAATATCTATCTAGTATTTTCATTTGCAATGTGTTGTGAAAATACATTATCTCATTTTGTTTCTCACAACCACCCTGAGAGGTAGTTGCTATTATTATCCCCATTTTATAGATGAGAAAACCAAGGTCAACTAAGAATAAGTGACATAGCTGGTAAATATCTGAATCTGGATTTGAACTCAGATCTTCCTGATTCCAGGTAATTTGTGGGGAGTTAAAGGAAGCCGGGTAGGACGATAGTCAGAGCAGAAAATGGAGAATGTTTTAAGCATGGTGGGACAAGTTCCTCGAAGGCAGAAAATGCTTTGCTTTTTGTATTTGTGTACCCAGTGTTAACAGAGTCTGGCATTCTACGTGCCTCATAAATTCTTTTTCATTCATCTGGTCATTCGATGCAAGTATAGAATTTTCTGTCTGTCCCTATTAAATTTAATTACTTAGTTCTGGCCCCATTTTTCTGGCTCCTTACCTTCAGATCCAACAGTAGCTACCCTTCCCAGCTTCGTGCCATCTCCAATTTGGACAAATACAACTTCTCTCTCTTCTTCCAAGTCATTGGTTTTTAAAAAAGGTGGAGCAGCCCAGGCCCAAGGCTCGGCGCTCTCCATTCCACTCCAATTTGCCACTGACCCATTAACGATGGTCTGGGAGCCATGCACCAAGCCCCAAATCCGTGTCATTGTTTGATCATCTGGTCCACACCTCTCCATCTCTAGCTTCCTGACAGAGACTCCATCAAATACTTTGCTGAAATCTGGATTTTTTTTTTTTTATAATGACAACATCCCCTGATCTGCCAGCCTGCTTCCCTGGCCAGAAGGAAATGAGGCAAGCCTGCCATGACTCACCTTGTTCTGGCCCAAATGTGATGATGATTGATGGGATGGGTCAGAGAGGAGACTCGAGGTGGGGGGAGAGAATTTAGCTTCTGGTAGCAGAGAGAAGTGTGTGTTACAGGCGGAGGGGCATTTGAAAAGATTATGTCTTTCTTTTTATCTTTAAACCCTGACCTTCTGTCTTAGAATCAATGCTAAGTATGGGTTCCAAGGCAGAAGGGAATAAGGGCTAGGCAAAGGGGATGTCCAGGTCACATAGCTAAGAAGTGTCTGAGGTCATATTTGAACCCAGGATCTCCTGATTTCAGGCCTGGCTTTCTTCCACTGAGTCACCCAGCTGCCCCTAAAGATCATTTTTTACATGATTTCATCTGACCCTCATGACATCCTGATGAGAGATCTGATCCAGCTTGGTTTGTACCCCAAAGAGATAATAAGGAAAAAGACTTGTACAAGAATATTCATAGCTGCGCTCTTTGTGGTGGCCAAAAATTGGAAAATGTGGGGATTCCCTTCAATTGGGGAAAGGCTGAACAAATTGTGGTATCTGTTGGTGATGGAATACTATTGTGCTAAAAGGAATAATAAAGTGGAGGAGTTCCATGGAGACTGGAACAACCTCCAGGAAGTGATGCAGAGCGAGAGGAGCAGAACCAGGAGAACATTGTACACAGAGACTGATACACTGTGGCACAATTGAATGTAATGGACTTCTCTACTATCAGCAATGCAATGATCCAGGACAATTCTGAGGGACTTATGGGAAAGATGCTCTCCACATCCAGAGAAAGAACTGTGGGAGCAGAAACACAGAAGAAAAACAACTGCTTGATCACATGGATCAATGGGGGCATGGTTGGGGATGTAGACTCTAAATGATCACCTTAGTGCAGATATCAATAATATAGAAATAGGTCTGAATCAATGACACATATAAAACCCAGTGGAATTGCATGGTTGGCTGTGGGAGGGGGATGGGAAGAGGGGAGGGAAAGAGCATGAATCATGTAATCTTGGAAAAATATTCTAAATTAATTAATTAAATTTTAAAAAATTACATCTGAGAGGGCAGGTGGGTAGCTCAGTGGATTGAGAGTCAGGCCCAGAGAGGGGAAGTCCTAGGTTCAAATTTGACTTCAAGACATTTCCTTGCTATGTGACCCTGGCAAGTCACTTGACTCCCATTGCCTAGCCCTTACCTCTCTTCTGCCTTGGAACCAATACACAGTATTGATTCTAAGATGGAAGGTAAGGGTTTAAGAAAAAAAAAAGTTACATCTGAACTCAGGTCTTCCTGGCTCCATGTCCAACATTCTCTAATATGCCAGGCTGTGTCCTCTAAAGCCTGTGAGAGACATGATGAAAGAAGTGACACAGAACCATGGAATGTGGGCAGGTTTAGAGATGAGGACATGTCTGTCACACTTAAATCTCAGAACCTCAGTTTCCTCATCTCTAAAATGAAGGAACTGTGCTCAGTGATCATTCTCCATTTCCTTCTCCAGCTTCTTTTTTTCAGATGAAGAAAATGAGGCAAACAGGGATAAGTGACTTGCCCAGGGTCATACAGCTAAGAAGTGTCTGGGGTCAGATCTGAATTCAGGTCCTCCTAACTCCTTTCCTAGTGCTCTCTCCACTGCCCACCTAGGTGACCCTACCTGGCACCCAGTCAGTGCTCAATAAATGTTTATTTTTGCTGGTGATAATGACGGGCATGAGTGCTGTGGAAAAAAAGAGTTAGCAAGAAAAGTGGCTTATTGCCAGGCTCGAACGAGCCAGTGAACATATAAAGTCATCTACAAATGGGAATACGCCATTCTTGCTGGTCTCACTCAGTTATTATGTGGCATCCTCTGGGAGGTAGATGGTCATGGGCTGGGTGGAAGGGTGGGGGAAGGGGAGCATAATCCTGCACCCTCCCAGGGATCCTGGGAAGGGAAAACTGAATGGTCTCCATGGGAGACTGATCTCTCTCAGGTCACAGTGTCCCCATTTCCTGGTGGGGCTCTCAGAGATGACTTCCCTGATTAGTCTCTGCTTTGCCTGTGGGGCCAAGACTGGGCCAAGGCCCCGGGGAGGTTAATGAGTTGCTAACCAAGTAGGCAATGAAGCCTGTTCCCTTCAATGGCCTGGAACCCACCCACCCCATGTGTGTCTCCCCTTAAGAGGGATCTTGTGGGTGCTGCAAGTACACAGCCTGGTTCCAGGGGCAGGTTGGCAACCCCAGTACTTTCTAGTCTCCAAGCTGCTGCCTCCTCAAGCATTCTTTCATTGTCCCCAGCTAGAAATAACTATTGCCTTCTAGGATTTTTGTTCAGTTGTTTTTTTCAACCATGTCTGACTCTTCTTGACACCATTTGGGGTTTTCTTGGCAAAGATACCACAGTGGTTTGCCATTTCCTTCACCAGTTCATTTTACAGATGAGGAAACTGAGGCAAACAGGATTAATGACCTGCCTAGGATCACACAGCTAGTAAGTGTCTAAGGCTGGCTTTGAACTCAGGAAGGTAAGCCTTCTTGGCTCTAGTCCCAAACACTATCTGCTGTGCCATCTAGCTGCCCCCTTCTAGGATGTCATTCTGTTCAATTGTGCCATGGCAAGAACTCTGCCTCTGGAGTCCAGAGACCTGGATTTCAATCCTGCTGTCATCTGAGAGGATTGGATTAGATCAACTCTGACGTTCCTTTCATCTCTAAATCTGTGGCCCTATGAGCCTTCCTGTCCTCAGTTTCCTTGTCTGTAACATGAGAGTTGGGCCAGAGGAGTTCTGTGGTGCCTTCTGTCTCTGCAAATAGGTTCATGTTCCTTCATTACACTCTACTTTGATTTGGGGGGATGAGAAAGGGGAACCACACCCCATTTTTGTAGCCCTTCAAGATCTCCAAAGGACTCTCCTTTTTGTTTTGTTTTTATGTCTCCAGTATGATACCTGGAATTTTTTTGTTTTAACCAAATTTGCTGTGTCAGGACAGAGGGAACTCCCATTGATGAAACTCCCTCTACCAAGCAGATCAACACATGCCTTACTACTTACTTGTTGAATTGGATCAGTGCCCATTAGGGTCTTATCAGCTGTCCATTTTACAGCATAGGCGTCGCCCTGTATTGCTTCATCCTGGAGCAGGATTACCGTGTTACCTTCTGTCATTTTACAGGTAAAGAAGCAGAAGGCCAGAGAACCAGGAGGCTGGCCCAAGTTTGGTTTAAAGGGAGCACAGTTAGGTCTCAGTGGGCATGAAACAGTGCCACTTGGGAGGTAAGATACTCAGGGGAGGCTAGGTCTAAATCTGAGGGAGATTTCTTTGGAGGGGCATTGGGGTGGGGGAGCATAATCTTGCAATCTCACAGGAATCCTAAGGACAGAAAACTGAATTAGACCTCAGAAACCTTATAGTTTGACTCTCTTATTTTGCAGATGGGGAAATTGAGGCCTAGAGAAGCCACAGGACCCTAGATCTAGGGCTAGAAGGGACTTCAGGGTCTATCTAGTCCAAGCGCATTCTCTTACAATTGGAGAAACTGAGTCTCATTGATATGAAGTAACTTGTCCAAGGTCACACAGGCAGAAGAAGGATTTTAACTCAGGTCCTCTAACTTCAATATAAGTCCTATTTCCAGTGAATCATATTCATAAATCACTTTGTAAAGTAGCCAGTATCTGTGGTATGGTGGAAAGAGCCATGGCACTGCCATCTATTTATGATTTCTCTTGATGTTATTTGTTGACTGGTAGCATGGAGAGGACTGCAGGCCTGTTTCAGGCCCTTCCCCTTATTTAGGGGTGCTTCTCTGCTTGACTGTAATCTGACATTGGGGGCCAGTTCATTTTCTCCTCTATCCTTTCAGTAGCATAGCTCTGGGCACAGACTAGATTCCCTTTTTAAAAAAATTATTTATTTACTTTAGAATATTTTTCCACCGTTCCATGATTCATGTTCTTTTCCTCCCCCACCCTCTTCCATAGCCAAATGAGCAATTCCACTGGGTTTTACTTGTGGCATTGATCAAGACCTATTTCCATATTATTAATATTTGCACTAAATTATCATTTAGAGCTATGTCCCCAATCATATCCTCATCGACCCATGTGATCAAACAGTTGTTTTTCTTCTGTGTTTCTACTCCCACAGTTCTTCCTCTGGATGTGGATAGTGTTCTTTCTCATAAGTCCCTCAGAATTGTCCTGGATTATTGCATTACTACTAATAGAGAAGTCCATGACAATCAATTGTGCCACAGTGTATCAGTCTCACAGACCAGATTCTTACTGAATGTTAATCGAGTGGATTTAAAAAGTCCTGTTGCCCTCTGGATAGTGACATCATGTTTGGTTTAAAGACCTTAAAAATGGGATAATTGCTAGGAGAATGCCTTTAGCAAATCCCAGTGCAGTGCTCACCTAGTCCTCTTCTCCCTGACTCAGCTCCTGCTTGAAAGGGCAGCCTAACTGGGGGTTGTAAGCAGGGCTGTGCAGACACATCAGAATTACATCACTGTAGTGATAATAATAGTTGTAGTGGAAAGAGCACTCAATTTAGGAATCAAAAGGTCTGAGTGTCAATTCCCACCTCCCCTTCCCCTCCCCCCCCTTACTGAGTGATCTTGGGCAAATCCCTTCAGCTCCCTGATCCTCAGTTTCCTCCTCTACAAACTGAGTAGGCTGGACTAGATGAATGAACTCTGAAGTCCCTTCTAGCTCCAGCTCTAGGATCCTATGGTTTTTCTGGGCCTCAGTTTCCCTACCTATAAGGAGGGGAGGACTAGAGGAAGGAGTTGAACTAAATGAACTTTGAGGTCCCTTTTAGCTCTAGCTCTAGGATTTTATGGCTTCTCTGGGGCCTCAGTTTCCTCATATGTAAGAGGAGGAGGTTACACTATATGGACTCTGAGGTTCCTTCCAGTTGTAGATTCATGATCTTATGACAGTGTGCAAGTCTCAGCCCTCCCTCCCCCCAACTTGAGCACTCTGGAATTGGTAATTGTAGTATGATGCTTTGCAATTTATAATGGCTGGTTTTTGTCCATTATCTTGTCTGACGCTCACTATAGATCTGGGAGATGGATAAACAAAGAATGACTAGGTGGAAAGACCTCGAGTCTTGGGCCCTGGTGGCAAGAGTATATGATTGTAGTCCAAGGATCAGCCTTGCTGATTGTATAGAGGCGAGTGCTAGGCTGGCTAACTCTAAGGGGATGAATTGATTTTTCATTTCAGGGACTCTGAGAAACCATCTACTAGTCAGAAAGGAGGTGTACTTTCCTCAAAATGAATCTGACTAGGTCACTCCCCAGCTCTTGAGTCTTCATTGGTTCCCTCTTGCCTCTAGGATAAAGAAGGAATGAAAGAAAAAGTATGTGCTATGCTTGAACTATCTGCTTTTATTGTCAGTTGTCTGCCTCTTTATGACCCTATTTGGGGTTTTCTTGGTAAAGTTACTGGAGTGGTTTGCCATTTCCTTCTCCAGCTCATTTTATAGAATTGAAACTGAATTAAGTGACTTGCCCAGGGTCATACAGCTAGGAAGTGTCTGAGGCCAGACACTCCAGGCCCAGTGCTTTTATCCACTGTGCCACTTAGCTGCTGAGTGCTGGTGGTACAAATACAACAAAGGAAGACAATCTGGACCCTCCTGAACTTCCATTCTAACTGAGGGAGCCAATACACAAATCAGGAGTGAGAGTGGTGGTCAAGGAGAGGTACTAGGGCTCAGAAAGCCCCAGGGACAGCTTAGTGTATTAAAAAAGGCAAACAGGGAGCCTGCTATCAAAGATCCAACCCACCTTTCCAGATTTACTTCACAATATTCCCTTTGGCCACTGGAGGACCAGTATCAAGCTAGCTCCCTCTCATCCTTCCCCTCCCATGTCTGCCGAGTCTATCTCTCCATTCTCCAGTCTGGAAAGTGCTCTGTCCTCAGCTTGGCCTGGTGACAATTTCTTCCCCAAAGATCCAGTTCCCCAAAGGTATCACCTTCTCCAGGAAGCCTTCCTTGGTCCTAACCCAGCTGAAAGTTTCAGGGCTGCTCAACCAGAGAAGCACTTTATCCTCTCTCCTTTATTTCCCACATACTCTGTCTTCTATAGGGTGTCCCAAAAGTTTTAGTGCAGATGGAGTTTTCCCCGAGTCTTTAATGAACTTAAAACATGCTAAGATTTTTAGTATTGTACTAATTCAAGTGGATGTTGTTGCATCCCACACCTAGGCTATGAGCCCCCTTTGTGCACACTATTGCTGGTTTTTCTGGGTAGGCTTTGCACATTGTAAGTACTTAACCAGTGTTTGTCAAGTAGAAAACCATTGAGTCATTATTAGAAGACCGGTTTTTAGAGCTGGAAAGGACCTGAAGGGGTCATCTGGTCCAATTTCTTTATTTTACATTTGGGGAAACTGAGGCCTGGAGAGGCCAAGTGACTGGTCTGCAATCACACAAATGGTTTATGGGCTCCAAACCCATGGCTCTTCTCATTACAAAATCCCATATTTTTTATGTGAGTCTTAAGCTTCCTGCCTGAGGGTGCATTCTCTAGGGGCAAGTATGTGATAGGGCTAGAGGACTAGACTATCTTACAGAAAGGGGGAGGATGGATCCTCTAGGCCGCTCAGTGGATAAAGCACCAGGTCTGGAGAGGGGAGGTCCTGGATTCAAATGTGGCCTCAGACACTCAAACACATCCTAGCTGTGTGACCCTAGTCAAGTCATTTAACTCCAATCGCCTAGCCCTTTCTGCTCTTCTGTCTTAGAACTGAAACTAAGGCAGAACCTAAGGGTTGAAAAAAGAAAAAAAGGGGAGGTGAGGGGGCTTCTTTGGATCTCTATAGAGGATGTTCATGAAACCAGGGAGTAGCTGAGCCCACCCCCCTTCTCTTGGGCAAAAGGACTGAGTGGGAGGGGGTGCAGGAAATTCAGAGGAGGGTTCTGCATTTCTGCTGGGGACACTTAGCAGGATCTAAGGGGTTTGGGGCATTGTAGGGAAGGGAAGTTCCTGCTTGTTTCTAGGAGGAAGGTGGTCCCTTGGCTTTTGGGGAGCGCTCTGCAAGAGAGCTCCCTCCTACTGGCCCCATGGTTTGGGAAAGGGCTGGGAATTGATTGTTTGGGTGACTCCCGGTAGTGGGGTGCCCCGTTGGCAGGGGAAACCCTGAGCACGTGCTCCTGGGGGGGTCCCCAGAAGGCTGGGGGGGGGCAGACTGGCAGAGCCAGAGTGGGGTGATGATTCGTGGAGGGGCCATCTCTTTGGGGCTGGAGGGAGCCCTCTCTGGAGGAGATGAGACTCTGTTTGGGGGGGCAGGCATAGGGGCACCGTGGGGCGGCTATACTCCCCTCAGCTCCTGGCCGTGGTCGTGCCCCGCCCCGCTTAATGAGCCGAGCCTGGCTGGGCGTGTGAGTCAGTGCAGGCTGGGCCGGGCGGGGCGGGCCGGGGCGGGGCGGACCGGACAGGTCTGAGCAGGAACGGGGGAGGGGTCACAGGAGGGGGAGGGACAGGAGGAGGAGGAAGAGGAGGAAGGAGGGGAGGATCCCAATCCGGAGCCGGAGCCCCGCTGCCTGCAGTCCCCAGCTCTGAGCTTGGCCCGAGCCGGGTTGGTCCTACCGGGGAGGGAGGGGCTCGATCGCGCCCCGAGGAGGCGGCCCCGCCCCACCCCGTCGCAGAAGGGACCGAGGAGGAGGAGGCGGCGGGAGCCATGGCCGGGCCTCGGGGCGCCCTGCTGGCCTGGTGCCGCCACCAGTGCCGGGGCTACCCCGGCGTTGAGATCCGGGACCTAAGCGGCTCCTTCCGGGACGGCCTGGCCTTCTGCGCGCTCCTGCACCGGCACCGGCCCGAGCTCCTGTGAGTGCGGACGTGGGGCGCGCGAGGGAGGGGGAGGGAGAGGAGAGGGGCGCCGAGCCCCCAAAGTATTCCGGGCTCACGGAGCCCCGGGGGAGGGAGAGCGCCGAGTCCCCAAAGTATCACGGGGACACAGCCCCCCGGGGAGAAGCCCCCAAAGTATCCGGGCACACGGAGCCCCCGGAGCCCCCAGCCTAGGGCCGAGGGCGAGTCAGAAGCATCTCTGGGAAGGAAGGAGGGAGCGGCTGTGGAGAGAAAGTCATCCGTTTCCCTGAGGCTGGTCCAGTGGGTCCCACTGGCCTCTTTGGGGTCAGAGGTTACAGACCCCAGATGGCCGCCCCTCGCCGGGATCCGCTTCCGCCTGGAGTGCCGGTGACCTCAGGTGTCTCCTCTGTGAAATGGGACCTCCTTTCCCAGCCTTCGCATTGAGAGTGTGCCCGAGAGGCAGACAGAGCCCGGGGAGAGACACCCGCATGAGGGGGACCAGTTCTGTGAGCCGCCCCCAGGGGCGGGGCGCCTCCTCGCGGGGGGGGGGGGGGGGGGGGAGGGGGGGAAGACACCCTCGAGGTCGCGGTGGAAGGGTCTTCGCGATCCTAGCTGACCGCAGCCGCCAGCCCCTCCGGATTGAGAATGTCACCTACTTTCTGTTGTCATTTTTTGGTAACAGTCTGTTTGCTTTGTTCATAGTTACTTTGTTAAATGTCGGGGGCTGTGGGTTTGAGAAGGGGGGCCCAGAAGCTATCCCTTTTTTTTAACCCTTACCTTGTCTTAGAATGGATTTTAGGTGCCAAGACCAAAGGGCAGTAAGAGCTAGGCAGTGGGCGTTAAGTGACTTGCCCAGGGTCACACATCAAGAACTATCTTTGGTCACATTGGAACCCAGGACCTGGCTGCCCCTTGGGGACACTGAGCACCAGGAAGGTCATTGGATTCTGGGCCTGGAGCTGGAGGGGGCCCTCAATGGGTGGCTTGTGGTCACCAAATAGAGGGTCAGAAGCGGTGTTTGAACCCAGGACCTGTCCGAGGGGGTTGGACTGGATGCCTGGGCCGGACGCCCTTTCTAGGACAGGCCCTGATGGTGTTCTCTTGTCTTGAGTGGATGGGATTTCATTTTCCTTACCAGCAAAAATGAGGGGGTTGTGTTGTATTCAGTGGTCCAGGAGGGCCAGGTGGAGACCAGCACCCACTGGGCTGAACTGGGCCTTTGTTCTTGCCATTTGAGGGCCCAGGATCTCGGGATCAGCCAGTCTGGTGGAGTGAAAGAACTCAGATGTTGGGGTCCAGAACTCAGGGCCGTGGCTTGCTGTGGGACCTTGGGCCAGTCACTTCCCTTCCCAGGCCTCTTGTTCTGTTTCTGTAAAATGATGGGCTGCTTTCTATAAAGGTGGCCTGGACTATCTGCAAGGTCTTCTGAGCCTCCGGTTCCGTGATCAGGCCACAAAGTCCGGCTCTTTGACCATCCCCATTCTCCTGGACCCATGAATGAACAAGACCCAGGATTCTGGGAAAACAGGGGACTTGCCGTATTTGGCCTTGGTTTCCTCATCTGTAAAATGAGAGGGTTGGCCTCTGAAAGCCTTTCCAGCTCTATCTACAATCCAAAATGGACACTGCAAAGCCCGGGCTGCCGCTCGTGATCCCTCCGCTCCAAACTCTGTTCCCGGGGACACAAGGTGCCAGGGGTCCTGAAAGGGCCCGAGAAGGCCAGCCAGGTGCCCCCTCCCCACTTTACAGAGAAGGAGCTTGCCCAAGATCACAGGAGGCAAAAGCAAACAGAACTGGAAGCCGGGTCCTCTGAGTCCTCAAAGAACCAGGGCTTCCTCTCCGCTGTCCCACATGCCCCAGATCCCGGGAAGCCTGTGCCAGCCCCCCCTCCCCCCCCCCCCCCCCCCCCCCGCCCTGGTTGTATATCAAATCTGCCAGTATGGATGGTCTCTCAGGTCCCTGCCAGCTCCAGGGTGTGTGTGTGTGTGTGTGTGTGTGTGTGTGTGTGTGTGTGTGTGTGTGTGTGTGTGTGTGAAGCCTGGGAGGTCAGAGGGTACACAACCCAGGGGTCCAGAGCTCCCCTCCCCGCCCAGCCCGGGCATCCCCTGGCGGTGGCCTCCTGTCATCGGAGGCCCTGAGCGGATGGACAGTTGGGGAAGGGAGAGGCTGGCTGGGCCTCTTCTCCTGCAGGAAGTTGTCGGCCGAGTTTGGGAGGGCATCCAGGGCCCCCATCCTGTGCCTGAGGGTGAGGAGGAAATTGTTAGGCCAATATTTGCTTGGAGAGAATAGTAGCGTATTCTTCTAGGGGAGAATTGGGGAGAGACGCCCCAAAGCTCTCATGGGGGCCAGGCTGACCCCTAGCAGAGGGAGGCGGCTCTCGGACCCACACTCTGGGATGCTCATTTCCTTGCTGGACTGTCGCTTCCTGGGGTATAGCTGATAGGGAGAAATCTGTGTTTGGCTGTTGTTAAAAAAACTTTTTTAAACCTTTACTTTCCATCTTAGAATCAGCGCTGTGTAATGGTTCCAAGGCAAAAGAGGGGGGGGCCAAGTGACTTGCCCAGGGTCACCCAGCTGGGAAGGGTCTGAGGCCAGGCAGCTGCCTGCTTGTTGACTGACTGACTGCATTTCAGAGCAGGGATCACTGCTGAGGCCTCCTGCATCCAGATCCCCAACATCCTTTAGCTCCCTTTAGCTTAGGTGTACAGCTTGGGGACAGGTCCCTTGGCACAGCGACTGGGGGGTCGGAGGTTCACATGAGTGAACCTCGTGCTGCCCCTGGAGTTTAGGAATTTATAGTCTAGGACAATCCTTGCAGAGGAGGCATCAATCTGCTCCAGGGAGGGAGCTTCCATACTGGGATGAGTCCCTGCATTGATTGAATTACCGGCCAGCATCCTCCCCCCCCCATCCCCCCCGAAAACCCAAACCCACCAACCTGAAGCTCACCAGTTTGGGAAGCGGCTCTAGGGCTTGGCTCCGCCCTCATGCCTGGCGGCCTGGTCAGGCTTCCAGGCCCCCCACACCAGGCAGGCCCTTACAAGGGCATCCCCTGGTGTGGGGAGGCAGGGCTGCCTGGGCTGGTTTCAGCGGCCCCGGGAACACGCTGGGAAGCCAGGGGGGAGGGAGAAAGAAGAAGTCGGGGTGAGCGAGGTCTCAGCTGGAAAAACAGGCTTGGAAGAGGAGGTGTTATGGGCCCCTCCCAGCACTGACGAAAAACATTCTCAGAATTCTAGATCTGTTAGGACCTGAGGGGCCTTTTGGTGCCAGGCCTTGCCCGGACCATGCGGGGAACCTGAGACTCCCTCGGGGGACTGGCTGGCCCCAGAGGATGGGACCCCCGGGCCTCTGACCCCAGATGCCAGCGCTTGGCCCACTTTGCCTTGATTTCTCCCAGCAACTCCGGGGGGAGAGCAGAGAAGAACAGGCTCCGGGGCTTGGGACTGGGCGAGAGGTCCTCTGGAAAGGTGACAGCCCGGAAGCCCTCCTTGGGCCTCAGTCTCTTTCGCTATAAACAGGGGTGGAAAAGAGGCTCTCTGAGGCCCTTCTCAGCCCTTCCTCGAGGCTCTGCCATCCCCTGGCCGAAGGCCCTCCTTCCTAGAACTTAGATCAGCGTTCTGATGGTTCAGGGCCTGGACTTAAGAACACTCGGGCTCCGGTGCCACCCCAGACCCTAGCGGTGACCCTGAGCTTCTTTGCCCCTCCGTTTCCTCACCTTCCAGGGTCCCTGCCCCATCAGATCTAAGATCCTGGGTGATGAGAGGCGCAGTTAGCAAGAGCTGCCCTCCTGGGTTGTCTGGCTCCATCAGAGGTGCCCACTGGCACTCCCTGCCTAGCTTGATGCCAGGGGAGCCTTTGCCATCCCTGTTGATGTCAGTGCCACAGCCATATTGATGTTCTGGCCAGAGGGAAGGCCAGAAGCCACAGCAGGCTTCCCTGACCCCACAGTGCCTGGTGAGGAGCTCGCCATGCTCCAGCCCTCCGGGTCAGGACCAGGCATGCTGGAGTAGGTGTGCCACCCTGCCCCTCTGCCCCTCTTGGTCAGGTTCTCATTATGGGCAGGGCCTGATGCGCAGAGCGGAGGGGGTTATCACCTCCACGCCTGAGCACAGCTCCTTGCCGTGCCGCCAGGCTAACCCACAGCCTGGGAAAGGAGGATGAGACAACCCATTAGAAGTGATCGAGGCCAGACGGAAGGACCTGATTAAGGAGCCAGGAGCCAGGAGCCTGGGCTGGCATCCTGGCGCAGCACTCTCCTGCCTGGAGGAGCCAGGCCAAGGCACTGATACCTCTCTGGGCCTCCGTTTCCTTCTTTGTAAAATAAGGGGGATCAGCCCAGCTGGCCAGGTCTGTGGTCTCCCTCAGCTCCTGTCTGTTCCTTTGCAAAAGGAGGGGATTGGCCTCCATGGCCCCCGAAGTCTATTCCATCCCTAAGCCTGTGATCCCCAATTACTTCCCCTCCCTGGGTGATGTCTAGCCCCCTTCTCTTCCCTGTCTGGTCTGGGATGTTAGAGTTGAGGCAGGACACCTTTTAAGTGTGCTAATTAGAGATGGAACCATTATCCTTGCTTCCCACGCAACACAGCAGGGCCATCTCTGGACCACTGTGGGCCTCAGTTTCTTCCTCTGTAACTAAGGGGGCTACTCTATGATTGCATGAGCTGGTAACATCCTTTTTTGGCTGCAAATCCACTGAAAACTTTATTCTTTTGAAACCTGGCTCAGATGCCACTTCGTCCTAGAAGCCTTCACTGATTATTGCCCCTATCTCCCCCAGCTCCTCCTCTGGAGCTCTGGTTTGTCCCCGTCACTGCCAGTGTTGTGTAAAGGTTGTCCTAGAGGGGAAACCCCCCCTCCCCCAGTGGGCCTTTTTCAAATCCTCAGATCCAACCCCTTCATTTTACAGAGGAGGAAACAGGCAGAGACGCTGTAGATCCTACAAGCAGAATCATACAGGGTTACAGGGAAGGGAGCAAGTCTGGAAGAGAACAAACCTTTACTTGTTTATTTAAACCCATCTTAGAATCCATACTGTGCATTGATTCTAAGGTAGAAGAGCAGTAAGGGCTAGGCAATGGGGGTTAAGTGACCTGCCCAGGGTCACCCAGCCAGGAAGTATCTGAGGCCACATTTGAACCCAGGACCTCCTGTCTCTAGGCCTAGTTCTCCATCCACTGAGCCATCCAGCTGCCCCTGAGAACAAACATTAATCAATCAATTAATTAATGATATTTTTCCATGCTTACATGATTCATATTCTTTCTCTCCCCTTCTTCCTCCCTCCCGTAACCAATGAGCAATTCCACTGAGTTTTACATATATCATAGAACAAACATTTATTTTTAAAATCAAGTTTATTTAATTAATTTAGAATATTTTTTCCATAGTCACATGATTCAATAGAACAAACATTTATTAAGCAGCTACTATGCTAAACTTTTTGCAGTTGTTTCATTTGATCCTCACAAGAATCCTGGGAAGTAGGTACTGTTATTATCTCTATTTTGCAGTTGAGGAAACTCAGGCAGAGATTAAGTGACTTGCCCAGGGTCACATAGCTAGTAAGCATCTGATTTGAACTCAGGTCTTTCTGATTCTTGACCCAGCACTTTCTCCTTGGATCATAGATAAATTTAGAGCTGAAATGGGTCTGGGAGGCCAAACTCCTTATTTCACAGATGAGAACACTGGGCCCCAAGGAGGGGGTGGAAAGTGACTTGTCCAAAGTCACACAGGTAGTAAGCAATCAGAGGCAGGATTTGAATTCAAGTCATCTTGAATCAATGTGTTTTTCTCTGTTTCAAGCTCCTTAAGAGTAGGGGCTGGACCCTGTTCATCTCAGAATCTCATAAACCCAATCCAGAGCCTTGGCTTACCTTCTGTGTCTAATCGGTGTTTGTTGAAACCTTGGCCCTGTGTGCATGTATGCATGCAAGTAGCAGGAAAAAACAGGATGGAGGGACTCAGGGGTCCTCAGAAGGCCAAGTAGAAGCCACCATCAGCATTTAAAAGGAGACAGGAGAGCAGGTTGGGCAGTGGGCAGAGCCTGGATGCTGGGCTTCCTTTCCTGGGTCTATTCCTGACTCATGCTTGGAGGTTAGACAAGCTCTGGGTTGGTTCGGTGTCTTTTTTTTTTTTTTCCGATCCCCCGCCTTCTCACTTCCCTCTGGGGTGGCTGAGACTATGTATGACTCTGAAACACTAGGATGGTTCCTCAGGCCCCAGTTCTCAGGCCCTTCCTAGCTCTGACATTCCCTGTTCTAAGCTCCCTCCCAGCTCTGATAATTCCCAGTTCTAAGCTCCCTCCCTGCTCTGATATTCCCAGTTCTAAGCTCTCTCCCAGCTCTGACATTCTCTGTTCTAAGCTGTTTCCCAGCTCTGACATTCTCTGTTCTAAGCTCCCTTCTAGCTCTAACATTCCCTGTTCTAAGCTCCCTCCCAGCTCTGACATTCCCTGTTCTAAGCTCTCTCCCAGCTCTGACATTCTCTGTTCTAAGCTCTCTTCCAGCTCTGACATTCTCTGTTCTAAGTTCCCTTCTAGCTCTGACATTCTCTGTTCTAAGCTGTCCCCCAGCTCTGACATTCCCTGTTCTAAGCTCCCTTCCAGCTCTGACATTCTCTGTTCTAAGCTGTTTCCCAGCTCTGACATTCTCTGTTCTAAGCTCCCTTCTAGCTCTAACATTCCCTGTTCTAAGCTCCCTCCCAGCTCTGACATTCCCTGTTCTAAGCCCCCTCCCAGCTCTGACATTCTCTGTTCTAAGCCCCCTCCCAGCTCTGACATTCCCTGTTCTAAGCTCCCTCCCAGTTCTGACATTCCTTTCTCTAAGGTCTTCTATGGATACTTAGGTTCCTTCTCCTAAGCTTTGTGCAAATGGGAAGGGACAGGTTCAGTTAAGTGCCAGACACACTCCCCCCTCCCCTCCCCCCCTTCCCCCCGGGCTGTTGACTGGACCCTGAACCCTCCCCCTCCCTCCTCCTCCCCCAAACCTGCTGAGCCCGTCTGTCTGTCTCGCCCCTTACTCTCTTCTCTCGCCTTTGTCTGTTCTAGAGATTTCAACTCACTCTCCAAGGACAACGTCTATGAAAATAACCGCCTGGTGAGTCCCAGACAGATGGGGCCTAGAACAAAAGTGGGAACAGAAGGTGGGGGTGCCTGGAGTGGGGGAGCGGGGGCCCATCTGATCAGCCCAGCCTTGCGGGATAGGGATGGCAGACAGGGCAGGCCATCTCTGCCTCCAAGATGGTCCAGCGTGCCCGTCAGCCTGGCTCCACTGGCTCTGAGTGGCTCCGGCAAAGCGGCCAGCCCAGGGAGCCCAGTGGTCTCCGGTGGGAATGCCTTTCCCCCCGCCCGGCTCTTCCTTTCTCCCCGGTCCCTCTTGGCCCGGTGCTGTCTGGCGTCCGGGAAACCGGGCCGTCCTGTCCCTCCCAGAGGCCATCATCCTGCGGCTGCCCCCAGCTGCTCCTCAGCGGCCATGAATCTGCCCCTGTGGCCGGAGCTGCCATATTTCATGCCATGTCCTGTGTCCCTCCAGGCCTTTGAGCTGGCGGAGCGGGAGCTGGGCATCCCAGCCCTGCTGGACCCCAACGACATGGTCTCCATGAGCGTGCCTGACTGCCTTAGCATCATGACCTATGTGTCTCAGTATTATAACCATTTTACCAACCCCAGCCAAGGTGAGTCCCCAGAATTCTCCCTTGGCTCCTTGGGTGCCAGCCCCACGGGTGACAGCGCGGTGGGCCGGAGCCCGCCTTCTGCCCCGGAGGGCTGCTGCCCGACTGTGGCGCCCCTCCTGCTTATTGCCTTCCCTTGGTCCCTGCCCCCATTCAGCCTGTGGAGCTGTGTGCTGGGGGAGGGGGCGATTTCCTAGCTCGGTGTCCAGCTGGAGGAGTGGGGGTGGGCAGCAGACGTTCCTGGGCCAAGCCGGGGAAGCACCAAGCAGGTGGCCAGCATCTCCTCTCCCCATCGCTCCCCAGGCAGCGTCTCTCCACCTGGGAAATACCCAGCAGGCCCTTCCTCCCCTGCGGCATCAGCGGCAGCCCCCAAAGCGGACACGGAGGATAGCAAGGTCCAGGTAGGTCAGAGATGGCAGAAAGCGATCCAGGGCATCTGGGCAAGGAGGGTCCCTGGGGATGGGGTAAGGCCAGAAGCGACAGCGGCTTGCAGGCTCGCTTCCTCTATGTTCAATGGGTCTGGGAGCCTGGGATGGGACATCCACAGGGGAATCTCACTTCCTGGACCAGTCAGCTTGGGAAAGGGTCAGTGCCCGAAGTGCCCACATTCTCTTGTCTTGCTGGGCTCAGGGTCATGGTTTTAATACATAAAATCAAATCCTGAGAGCGCAAAAGAAATCATGTTGAAACTGAAGATGGGATTGACTCTCCCCCTGCCTACTTTTAAATTGAAGCAACCAAAAGCACAAACACCCTGTTATTGAAGGGAAGCTGGGTGACTCAGTGAATGGAGAGCCAGGCCAAGAGATGGGAGCGCCTGGGTTCAAATGTGGCCTCAGATCTTCCTAGCTGTGTGACCCTGGGCAAGTCACTTGACCCCCATTGCCTTGGCCTTCCTGCTCTTCTGCCTTGGAACTAGTACTTTGTATTAATTCTAAGGTAGAAGGTGAGGGTTTAAAAGAAATGAAGGGGTTGGACTAGATGGTCTCTGGGGGCCCTTCCAGCACTGGACCTAGGACTCTACCTGTGTGATCTTGGAAAAGTCCCAGAAGAGCTGACTTCCTCTGTCTGGGCCTTAGTTTCCTCTCATGTGAAATAAGAGGGATTAGACTCAGGGCCTCTGAGGGGAGTCTTTGGGCCTGCACTGCCTACAGGCAATTCTCTGTCTCTGAGTTGCCCAGAAGGTGGCAGGCTGCAGGTACAGGGACTCTGCCCCATTGAACGCATAGGTCCAGTCACCCTTGCTTCCTCCCCTTCCTGCCCTCGTCCCCAGAGATGCTCTTAGCCTATAGTCCTGTGAGTAGTTATCTGTCCTGGTGTCTCATCCCCTGGCTAGGCTGTTTACCCAATGGAGACAAGGACAGTGCTCTTGTCTAAGCCTCCCCTAAATGTTTGTTGAATGACTGAAGGAGCACCCGGAATGTGCTGGGCTTGAGGTGGAGGTGAGGGATGGGGCTCTGACTTCAGCCCCGCTGGGCTGAGCGCTCTCTCTCTCCCCTCCAGGATGAGCCGGAGGCTGCCCCTGAGAGTCTGGCTGAGCAGGGCTCCCGTGGCATCCCCAGCAGCACCTGCGCTGCCTGCCACCAGCACGTCCACTTGGTGCAGCGCTACCTGGCAGAGGGCAAGCTGTATCACCGTCAGTGCTTCAGGTGAGGTGGATGAAGGGGAGCAGGCCAGGAGCTGGCCTTCCCCAGGGGCTCAGAAGCTGCATGGGAAGGTTTTTGGGGGTGCAGGGGGACAAGTGGAGCAGCCCTCTAGTTCAAGACCTGACCCTGCCCCGCTGTGCTGTGTGATATTGCCACGTTACTTCTCTGGGCCTCAGTGTCCTTATCTGTAAAAGGAGGAGCTTGGACCGGCTCTCCTGAGGCTCCTTGTAGCTCCTCTAAATGAGGGGATTGGCCGCCGTGATCTTGGAAGGCCTTTGTAAGTCCAGACTTCTGATGCCCGGATTAGGGCCCTGCCTCTCAGCTCCTGGGGCCCAGGCTCTTCCCTGGCGCATGGGTGCCTCTCTCCCACAGATGTAAGGAGTGCTCCAGCACCCTCCTCCCCGGAGCCTACAAGAACGGGCCAGAGGCAGGCACTTTTGTGTGCACTCAGCATCGGGGCAAGCTGGGCCCCCTGGGGCGGACAGAAGGCAGGCCCAAAATGGCCCTACAACCCCCAGAGGGGACGGACGGGACAGAGGCTACTCTGGCTGAGGATGAGGAAGACTCTGCGGTCTCCAGGAGGGGTCAGAGGGAGCCACAGTCCAGCCTGGAGCCCCCGCCTCAGACTCTGTCCAAACCCCCCCTCCCCAACAAGCCTCAGGAGCTGGCTTCTCCGCCAGCACCACCCCGGCCAACTCCTGCCCCAAGGAAAACCTCGGAGACTTCCCCCGGCCCTCAGCCTGTCCCTCGGCCACGTTCCAGTGTACAGGGGGAGAGCCCTGGAGAGCAGGGCGCCTGCCTGGTCAATGGTGAGTACCTGCATCTGTGCAGGACCCAGAATGATGCTCTTAAGGGTCCTTTGGGCAGCACTCAATAGTTTGCAAAGCATTTGGTGAGGATTGCCATCTCCATTTCACTGAGAGAGAAATTGAGGCTCAGCTGAAGGACATGTCCAGAGGGATGGGGGCAGATAGTATGCCCTGTGGCATTGGTTGAGAGTGCTCCAAATTGCTATTTGGACTGAGGAGGACCTTGGGAATAGGAATCCAGGCTCCAGGCTTCTTCCCAGGGCTTCTGGCTTGACTGGGGGCTGGCCCAGGCCACAAGGGAGAAAAAAGAGAATAAAGCCTGCATTTAGAGGTCATTTGGGGATGGGGCACAGAGGGAAGAGTCAAGACCCTTGAGCTCGTTGTTACAAAGCAGTACCTGGAACTGGAACTGGTGTCTTGGAGGGATGAGTAAAGACTGGATTTGGAGCACGGCTTGGACCCACAACTTCTCGACTCCATCCCTGTGGCACTCTCATCTCCCTCGCCATTACCCGCTTCCCCTTTCCCTCCCTCTTTTCCTCTCCTTTCCTCCTCCTGTTCCCTCTATGCTCTTCTGTTTCCATTCCTTTGCTTCCATCCCTGTCTTCCTCTCTTCTCCCTTCTTTTCTCTCCTTCCTTCTTCCTTTCTTCTCCTCTCTGTTCTCTGGCTCTGTCTCCCCTCCTTCCTTCTTCCTCTTGCCTCCTCTTTTTCCTCTCTCTTTCTCTCCTTCCTTCTTCCTCTCTCTTCTTATATCTCTTCCCTTCTGCCTCCTTCATCTCATCTTCTTTTGCCTCCTCTCTTTCCTCCTTCCTTCTCTCCTCTTTCCTTCCTTCTTCTTTCCCTTCCTTCTTTCTTCCTCTCTTTCCTCCTTCCTCCTTCCTCTCTCCTCTCACCTCCTTTTCTCTCTTCTATCCCGTTCTTGCCTTCCTTCTTTGTCTCTTCCATTCTCTCATCCTTCCTTTTCCTTCTCACCTCCTTTTCTCTTTCTTTGCTCTTTTCTCCTCTATCTGGCTTCTTCCCTTCCTTGTTTCTTCATGCCCCCCTTCTCTCTTTCTCTGCATGTAAATACTGAAAAAGGTTTCCAGAGCAGGTTAGAGAATCAAAGGGCTCTCCTGAAGCACCTCTGGGCCAGACTGGCATTCCCAGCTTCTGTTCTTGACCGCTCTTCTGCCTCAGTTGTCTGGGAGTTTTCCAGGCACCCATCCAAAACATCTAGAACTTTGGAGACATGGGCAAAGGCATCATCTTGGCCCAGGGCCATCAGGATAGTCCAGTGTCCTTCATTCAGGATGCTGAGGAGTGGGGCAGCCAGCCCCAGGGAGTAGAAAAGGGCCTTTTGGTGGAAGGCCACCCAGCCCTTTTCCTAATCTCCAGTCTTCCCAGGGTAGAAACACCTTGTGCTTGGTTGGCCCTGTCTGCCAAGGCTTTGCTGTGATAGGAGGCTTTGGCGCCCCCTGATGGGCCCTCAGGAGACAGCTTGTCCATGGCCAACTTGCTTGTGTTCATTTCCTAGTTGGTGTCAAAACTCAGGGGTCACTTGAGTGGACCTTGGCCTAGAGTTGGAAGGAAGCTTTGAGGCCTTCTAGAACCTTTTCACTTAATAGAAGGGGAAACTGAGGCCCAGGAAGGCTCACTATCTTGGACTTAGAGCTAGATGGGGAAATTTAAGTGACTTGCCCAATATCACACACAGGTAGTCAGCATCTGGGGTAGGATTTGAACCCACATTGTCCTTGTTTCATAGTCTTTCCTGATTCCCTCCACGGGGGAAGAAGGAAGGAAGCAAGCATTTCTATAGCACCTTCTGTATGCCAAGCACTGTGGTAAGCACTTAACAAATCTCATCTCATACTTTCGGAGTTTTTTCAGATCTCCATTTTCCAGTTGAGGAAATTGAAGCAGGCAGAGGCTAAGTGGCTTTCCCAGGGTCAACCAGCTGGTATCTGGGGTCAGGCCCACTATTCTATCCACCCAGTCACCCAGCCAAGAAGTTAATTCTTCTCCCTTTCTCCACCCCTAAATTTTCTTGTATCACAGCACATGCCCTGTGTTTATTTCTACGGATACTGGCTGTGTCCCCAATTGTCCACTCCTTGGGGGCTGGGATTGTTTTCCTTGTTTCTGTATTCCCAGAGTCTAGCAGTGGGCCTAGTATGAGCAATGAACAAATCAGCCTCTTCCCACCAGCCCACCCCCATTTTATAGATGACAAAACTGTAGCCCAGTTTGGCTGTGACTTGCCCAGGCAGGATCACAGGCTTGTGTAGACTCTGGGCTGGGAAGGCTGGCTGCCCTCCTAGCTCCTTCCTCAACCAGATGAGGCACTCACTGACAGCATGGGGTGACTTGGGGTCTCCTCTGGAGCTCTCTCCCTCTCCACCATCTCTGCAGAGAGGCTCACACTGACTTTTCTCTTCCTGCTCTTCTCCAGCCCTTCCTCCAGGGCCCAATAGTAGGATCCTGGGCATCCACTGGCATCTTCCAAATTCTCACCAGTGAACCTCTGGTCATGTTACTCCCTGGGCTGGGATTTTGAGGGCTTCTTTCTTCCTTTTCATGCCTTTGGGGTTGCTGGAGCCTAATCTCCTGTTCATGGCTGCCATTTTGAGGGGGAGGAGGGAGATGTGTGATTTCACTGATACGGGGAGATCCTGCTAAGGAAGTTGGCTCTACCTCTGCTGATGGGCATTTGCCCTGCACTGCATAGACTTAGGAAATTGCTTGGAGAATTGAGAGGTTACAAGTGAACTTACAAGGAGTAAAGTGACTTGTCCAGGGCCCCTCAGTCACTGTATCAAGAGGCAGGCCTTTGACCCAGGGCCTACTCTAAAGATCTGGGCTCGGTCCTTTAGGTCCTGACGTCAGTGTGCTAGAAAGGCTGGATTTGTACTAAGAAGACTGAGGCCCTCTCTGCCTCTTTGTCTGTGTGACCTTGGGTCAGCCACCTCCCCTCCTGGGGCTCGGGTGCCTCTCAGTCATCTCCAAAGGGAGAGGGCTGCGGTGGATGCCCTCTGAAGTCTCCATAGCCTCATTTGTCTCAAGGGCTGAGATGATGCCCATGGAGATGGCCATTCTCTTACCAAGTTCCCTGATTTGGGATCACGGAGCTTTTTGCCTTCCCCACTGATGAAATCCAGCCAGTCCCTTCTGGTGGCCAGCTAGCGCCCTCGTCCTCAGAAGCACAGAATAGGGAGAACAGTGCAGGGAGTGAGGCGGGGAGGGGGGGGAGACAGAAGTAACCGCCACCCCTCCCCCCCCCGGGAGCTAAACTAGGACACTGAGTCCCCGGAGTGGGGAGGGGATGGACGGCGAGGACCTGGGACCCAGATTTCATTCTCATTTGAAGTGGAGATGAGGTTTGGAGGTATCCCAGAACCTCCATGTGGCATCTCTTTATCCTGGTGGCCTATCTGTGAATTGGGCTGGGCGGTCCCCATCCTTGGCCATGAAGTTGCTATGGTGATTTGAGCCTGTGACCTCACAGGGCAGAGTCCCCCTCCCCAGGAAACCCAGGCTTCTTGGTCACTTGTGGGGGGGAGGGGGGCACCACTCACTGGTCCCAATGAATGCCTGTCTCTTTCTTACGCCCCATCTAGGAAGGTTGCACGAATCCAGCCCCCCGGTCCCCAAACCAAGAGGGACACCCAAGGCCTCAGATCGGTATGTTCTCTCTCGCATTCCCCCCTGTGGTGTCTGCCCTGACCCTTCAGCCTTTCCAAGCTGGGAGCGTGGGAGCGATGGAGAGCAGCTAACAGAGCGCGCCCCCTCCTCTCACTGGCCTCGAGACCTCCCTAAGTCTCTAGGAGACAGCCGAGGGAAAGGGAGCCTGGCAGCATTTCCCTCTCGTGTCTGCTGAGCTTCGAGAGAGAGGCTCGTTTGGGAGACAAAGAGAAGCAAGCTGGGAAGGAGGGCCGCCGGGCCAGCCTGGGTGCCCCCATTTGAGCCTGCTAATGGGCCTGGCCACTGACCTCTCTATCCGTCACTGGATTCCAGCGGGCAGGCAAGTGTTACAAAATTAGACTTGCGGTTCGGGCCCAGCGACGGACCCTCCTGTGTCTGAGAGAGGCTTGGCCGTCGGGCCTCCATTCTCTGGCCTCGGCTCCTCCTGAAGATACGGAGGGGCTGGGCCCGTGCCCACCCTGATGAAACAAGAGGCTCGGGCTCAGAAAAGTGGTGGGGAGGGAGGCAGCTGTTTATTGGCCTCCTGGAAAGGCTTCCCCAAGTGGGACAGAGTCCTGCAGAGGCCAGCCTAGTGGGGGGCCTGGAGACCGTGAATTTGGAGGATTGGGTAAAGGAACGAGGGGCGTTTGGGCTCAGGAAGGGCTCAGGCCGGCCGCCGTGCAGCATTCTGCCCCAGAGGGGGGAAGCTACCTCAGAGTCAGATTTCCGCTTGATCGCAGAGAATTTCCTGCCAGTTCTCACTTGCAGACTTGCAGAGCAAGCTGCATGGCCGTTAAGATGTCAGGGAGGAGAGGGGGAAAGAGAATGCCTGCTGTGGGTACAAGCCGGACCGGTGCCTTCTGCGAGTGCGAGGAGCACCAGGCCAAGTGCTCATCTCTTCCTTCTTCCTTCCCTTAGCTGACTATTGGTCCTGCTTCTTGTGCCTCCCTTCCTCCCGGATAAGATGGGCATTAAGAGCTCTTCCAGCCTGCCCCCCAAGCTCTTCCTCACTCACACAGTTAGCTCCCACCTCCATGCCTCAGCCTGGCCCCCAGGTGCTGCTTCCTCACCTCCCCCTTGTAGATTCCTTGATTTCCTTCCAGATGCAGCTCAGGGGCTTCCAAGCCCCTCTCCATCACCCAGGCTACTAACTGACCTTCCTTTCCATGTGATCTAGCATTGATTTGTGTCTGTGCTAGGTGGGGATAGGGACTTTGTGGTATCCCAGGTGAGAGAACCCATTGTTCCAAAGCAGGTCAGTGCCTCGTTTATGACTTTAATAGTCTTGGAGAGGTGCCTAGGGCAAGGAGTTAAGTGACTTGCTCAGGGTCACACAGCCTATGTGTGTTAGGTACAGAACTTGAACTCAGTTCTCTGTGGCTCTGAGACCAGACTACACCATGCCATGAGGCCTCTGATATTCGGTGTGTATATAATTATTTATATGTCTCTCACCATAGAAAAGTAAGCTCCATGAGAGCAGGGACCTTACCTCCTCTTTTTATTTTTGTATTCTTAGTGCTTGGTACATAGTAGGTATTTAATAAGTGTTGCTTGATGGATGGGCTGATGTCTGCTTCCTACAGAGCTATAGCTCCCAAGAAGAAGGACCCACCGTGGATCACCCTGGTCCAAGCAGAACCCAAGAAGAAGCCAGCCCCTCAGCCACCTGGCAGCCGGCCCGACACTCCCTCCCGGGCCGCAGAAGAAGAAGAGAACCGAGGAGAGTCAGCCCCGGGGCCGGAGCAGGAGAGCCCACCAGCTGCTCAAGAGCCCAAGCCTTATAACCCCTTCGAGGATGAGGAAGATGAAGAAGAAGCAGCCACTCCGCCTGTGCCTGCCCCAGAGCAGGCCCCCAAGACGCTGCATCCCTGGTACGGCATCACCCCCACCAGCAGCCCCCGGACCAAGAAGCGACCTGCTCCCCGAGCACCTAGTGCCTCCCCCCTTGGTGAGCACCCTCACCCTGCCTGGCCTGCCTTCCTTCTGCCTCCCCTTGGCGGCCGCTCTTTTCTAATCCAAGCTCTTTCTCCAACTCTTTCCTGAAGTGTGAAGGGGTGGGAGAACAACTTGCCAGGGAGAGGGGGACGGGGAGGAATTTTTCTTAATTGATTTTCATTTTAAAAAATCTCTTGATCCACGCTGTGCCCCCCTGTTCTAGACTCTTAAGTATACAGCAAGTAGTATATTGGGAGGTTCCACTGTATCAGGCTGCCCTTCAAAGGTTCTAGGTGTTCTCCCTGAAACCCTAAACTTCTTACCTACTCACCCATCTCTCTTTGTCCCCACAGCTCTGCACCCCACCCGACTCCCTGCCCCTCGACTCTCGCACTCGGAGCCGCCCTCTTCAACCCCGTCACCTGCCCTCAGCGTGGAGAGCCTCTCCTCAGAGGGCTCCGTTCTGGCTCCTGGCGAGCTGGAGCCCCCCGCAGCAGTGCCCAAGAGCTCCTCCGAGCCCACCGTCCATGCCTCTGGCCCCCCCACCAGTCTCTCAGCCGCCTCTTCCCTGTCCTCCTCTGAAGAGCTAGCCCAGCCTGGCCCAGACCCAGCCACCCCCAGCCCGTCTGCTGGCCAGAGCAAGGGAGACCTGGGCCCACAGCCTGCCAAGCCCTGTGCCGGGGCTGCCCCCACCCCGCTCCTGCTGGCCAGAGAGAGGAACCCCCCATCCCCCCAGCTGCAGGTGAAGGTGAGTGACAGCTCTGGCCGCTCGTCCCCTCCCACCACCCTAGCGGCCACTGGCCAGGCGAATGCGGCAACGAGTGAAGACTCGGCCTTGGGTCAGCTCCCGCCCAGACACAGGCTGGCCAGAGCCCTGAGCTGGTCGGGCCATCTCTCTGTGCCCCACGGAGTTTCCTATCCTGGGGAAAATCACAAGTGAACACCAAGAAAAGGCCAGGGGTGCGGAGCGTTGTGGAGGGGCTTGGAGGGGGATCTCCCCCGTCCTGTGTTTACAGAGAAGGAAACCGAGTGCTCAAGGTCAATAGTAACTCCAAGGCCAGCCCGCCATCACCTGTGCCATTCACTGTCTCCTCTCTGCCTCTCTCTCTCTTTTCTTCCCTCTTTGTTTTTCTGTCTCCGTCTCTCTATTTCTTGTCTCCATCTTTCTTCCTCCCTCCCTCCCCCTTTTCATTCTCTTTCCTTCTCTCCTTTCTCTTTCTCCTTCCTCCTCTCTCCTAGTTTTTCTCTGTTGACTCTGTTTCTTTTGGCCTCTATTTTTTTCCTTCCTTCCCTCTCTCCCTCCCTTTCTCCTTTGTCCCTTCCCTTCTCTTTCTTTCTCCTTCCTCCTTTCTGTCTCTGCTACTCCCTTTGTGCCTCCTCTGTCTGTCTGTCTTTCTCTCCGGCTCTCCTTCCCTTCCTCATTCTCCCTCAGGATCGAAGAGGCTGGGCCGGGTTGTGGAGGGCTTTAACGCCCAGCAGAGGATTTTGTATTTGCTCCTAGAGGCCGTAAGGAGCTCCTAGGATTTCCAGAGGAGGGTGACCTAGGAGGTAGTTAGTACAGGTGTCTCCCCCTGGAGTTCCAGAGCAGCTGTGGCCTAGAGAGATGGAGGGACTTGCCCAGGGTCCCAGGCTGTGGAGCTTTGGACAGTGGTGAGAGGCTCTTTTGGGCCACTTGACCTTGAATCTTCTGGCCTTCAACAGACTCTCTGGGGCCATCTCTGGGCCCTTTCCTGGCTCCCCTCTGGGGTCAGTGCAAGATAAACAGCTCCCGGCGGGCAGGGGGTATAACTAGAGCAGGGGGCTCTGCTGGAAGTGGCTCTGGAAGGGGACAGAGGGCCAAGCACTGGAGCCAGATCCCTGGGGCTCCCCTTGTCACGTGGAGATGGGCCTAAATGAGCTCTAGTTGGACCCACACGGTGGACCTGGGGATGGTGAAGGGATGGTGCAGGGATGAGATTTAGCCTTGGGGGGGGGGGAAGAAGAGCAGGATGGCAGCCAGCAACCGCCCCCGCCTGCCCCAAGCCACAGGAGGTCCCAGATCCTCCAGGACAAATGCTGCTTTTGTCCCTCCCTCTTGACCCAGGACACCCCAGCTTCCTCAGCTCATCCTCCCCTGGCGTGTTGTAACCGTGAGCCCTGGCACACTCCCCTCCCCTTCCCTGCGCCAGCGGGGCTCGCTGAGGCTGGATTCCTGTCAAAGACAGGCCCTGAGGGAGCCTGCAGTGAGGTGCTCATTAGGCCTCATCATTGGGCCTTGGTTGACTGGACGTGGAAAGTGGAGAGACAATATTGACACGAGCAGCCCAGCCGCAGCGACGCCTTCCCTTGGCAGTGCCAGTGCTCCCTTGGGCCAGGGGCTCTGATAGCTGCCCAGGGCCACTCCCTGGGTCGCAGGAGCCTGGGCGGGGGGGAAAGAAGGCGGGGCACGAGTCTGGGGGGGGTGAAGGGGGATCTGGTGCCTGAGTCTGAAAACTGTTTGGGGCCTGAGTGTGCAGGGATCAGATTTGGCCCCCGATTTGGCACCTTGCCCTGAGAAATGCATGGTGGGCATTTATCCTTTCCTGCTGTCTTTGTGGGTCAGAGTCACTGTTCTAGAAGTGATCTTGGAGATCAGAGAAGCCTACCTCCTCATTTTACAGAGGGGAAAACTGAGGCCCAGTGAGGACCACCCCCATAGTATTAGTAGGATCCCACTTGGAAGCTTGGAAGGGTATCAGGGTCCATTGGGGATACTCCCTCCTCCATTTACAGTTGGAGAAACTGAGGCCCAGGCTAGGGAGAGACTTGCCCAAAGTCACAGAAGTCCTCTGACTTTTAATTCCTCATTCCTTCCCTTGTTCTAAAGTCCAGGCCCAGATTTTCTATACTCCTGTGTAGGAGGCCTTCTCCTGCCTAGTATTAGGTGGTTCAACCATAACCCATGGCTTTGGGAAGGAAGGAGGGAGAAAAGGAAAGAATAGAGAAGGGGAAGAAGGAATGAAGAGAGGGAAGTAGGAAAGTAAGAGGGATTCATTTAAGTAGCTACTATGTGTTGGGTATTGTGCTAAGAGCTTTACACATATTATTTCATTTGATCCTCAAAGCATCCTTGGGAGGTAGGTATTAGTGTTACTTCATTTTACAGTTGAGGAAACTGAGGCAGAATTTCAGAGGGGCTGGAGGAGCTTGTTGTTTGAACCCAAAGGGCTCCCTCCTCATCTGCATCTCAGAAGAGCTCCATTTGCAGTTCAAAGACCAGATTCCAATTGGGGCTTTCCTGCTTTCTCCTCCTAAAGCCCAGAGTGACTTTGAACAGTGGATCCATGAACATTTATTAAGCTTCTGCTGTATGCCAAGCTCTGTGTTAGTGCTGGGGATAGAAAGACAAAACTAAAGAGTTCCCGCCCTTGAGGGACTGCCATTCTCTCAGGAGACAGGGATGCTTAGAAAGAATACACCCAGTGGACAGATGCATGAATGTTCATCTTGGGGGAAGGTGCTTGCTGGGCTAAGGGGATCAGGAAATGCCTCGGGTTAAAGCTGAGCTTTGGAAAGGAACTAGGGGTTCCGAGAAGCTTAGGGGAAGAGGAGGGAGAGGAGAGCGCTCCAGGGCTGGGGTCAGCCTGAGCAGAAGCAGAGAGGGAAGAGGAGGGAGGGCTTGGAGCAGGTCACAGCAAGCAGGCCAGTCTGGCAAAGGGAAGGAATGTCTGATGAGGGCTAGAAAGATAGGGGAGTCAGATGGAAAAGGGCTTTTAATGGCACACAGAAGAGATGAGAGTTGATCCCAGGGGTAGTAGGGAGCCCTTGCAGGTTACTAAGGAGGGCAGTGACCTGGTCAGATCTGCTCTTTAGAAAAATAACACCAGATCTTTCCCCAAGGGAAATTCCGTCAGTTGTTTATAGTTGTCTCTGCCATGACAACTTCACCTCTTCTCTCCTCTGATTGCTGTAGTCCTCCTGCAAAGAGAACCCCTTTAATCGGAAGGCATCACCCATGGCCTCCCCAACGATGAAGAAAAGCCAGAAGGGATTGAAGCCCGTGCGGCCACCTGCCCCTGGACATGGCTTCCCACTCATCAAACGAAAGGTACCAGTTGGGGTCCCCCTGCAGCCTTTGACTCGTCCCCTGCCTCCCATCCTCTTGGGGTCCTCTGTATACACATTATAGTCATGGGCCTGGAGGTTGGCCTCAGAGTCTGTTTGGGTCAATCTGGACTGAAACAGGAATGAAAGGATGAAAGAGCATTCATTAAGCTCTTACCATGTACCTAGCACTGTGCTGGGCCCTGTGGATATAGTTAAAAAAAATGAGACAGCCAGTCCCTACTCCCAGTTTTCTTGGGGGAGACGAGCCCTGCAGGGTCAGCTGTGGCTTGTGGGTCACACAGGCCCGGTCACCCAGCTGCTAAATGTTCTGGAAGAAAGATTTGAACTCAGACCTTCTGCCTCAGAGGCCAGCTTTCTGTCTCCATCGGCCCAGGCTGCCTCTCACTTTGTTTCTTCTCTCTTCTTCTTCCTCCTTCTTCCCCTTTTCTTGCTCCTCTTCTGTAAGGATGCCCTCAGGTGGCAAGGCTTGCCCTGATCTCGTAGAGAAGCTGCCCTGGGCCCTGGTCCAGGAGGACAGTGACTAGTGTGGGAATTAAAAGAGTTGATGGCCATAAATTGTAATAGTTAAAATGGTTGAAGATATAAATTGTGATAAATATAAGAGTGGGTGAGTAAATTGTGACCACAGGAAATATGTTTTCACCACAGTGTCTTGTTTTAAATCAATTATTTAAGGTGGTCACCAGGGAAATATTCCAAATTATGAATATACCCAAGTCAACTGGATTTTATAGAGATTTTTAATTAATAATACAATGAGGAATCAAAGAAAGAGAGAGAGAGAGAAAAAGGAAATAAATGAGAAAAGAATAGGCCGGCCCAGGCAGCCCTGGCCAACCCAGAACTAAGCCCTAAAAAAAAAGATCAGTCAGTCCTTAATCACTCACCATAAGATCTGTTCAAGCGAGGATTCAGGGGGACAGAGTCTTCCCAGAGGGAGTTCCAGCCAGAGTCAGCCTCCCTTGAAAGACCTCCTTAGAGATTGTCTCTCAAGAGCCTGTATATCTCAAGAGATTCTTCTCAACAGTCTGTCCTTTTTCTTTATATAGCGGGTTTTCTCCTATGTTACCTCCCCTAAGTTCTTCCATCTACCAATCACAGTAGACCTTTTCCAAAGGACAGCCCATTCTGAATTCACACCAGAGTAGACTAATCCTTTTAGTAATCCACACCTGAGTAGGCTAGAATCTCTGAGTAAGTTTTTTCCTTTTTGCTCCTTGTAAGTTCACAAGTTGCCTGACCTTTATAGGTACTTAGCACCCCTTTCTAAAAATAGGCATGGCTTAAGTATGGGTGTAAGTATTTTTCATTGTTCAGCAAGGAGTTTTCTCCCCTAAAGCAGTCTTAAGTACGGGTGGAGTAGAGGTCTTCCCATTTCTGATCTAAGTAGAGTTCTCACTTTCCAAATGGGGAAAGGTCCCAGTAGGGAATTGTTCCAATGGAGAATTCCCCCATGGGGAATTTTTTAACATTCACAAGTTTGAGAAATTTCAAGATTCACACTAGCCAGAGAAGAAGGTCTCCCCTAGAGGCACGCCGGCCCCTGCCCGAGTCCTCACCTAGATGCCTTTTGGACAGGTCCAGGCTGACCAGTACATCCCAGAGGAGGATCTCTATGGGGAAATGGACGTCATTGAACGGCAGCTGGACCAGCTGGAGCATCGAGGAGTGGCCCTGGAGGAGAAACTCCGCAGTGGGGAGAATGGTACCCCGGGACTTCTTGGAGGAGGGGAACCCCTTGGGCCGGCCCTTGGAGTGTGGTCTCCATTCTGCAGGATACAATCCCTTTTCTTAGGCTTGGCCCAGCCTGGCTGGGGCTGGGTGACATGAAAACAGTCAGGCCCCTTAGAGCTCTTTCTGGCTACTCCCTTTCCCTTCCAGCCTCCCTGGGCCCTGAGATGCCCACACCCCGGCCCCTCGAGCTGCTGCTCCCCAGGCCTGGCCCCTTCTCCAGCAGGGAGCCTCCCCGCCTCCCACCATAGCTCAGGCTGGGTTTCTGTTTGCAGATGGCCGTGAGGACGACCTTCTGGTGGACTGGTTCAAGCTCATCCACGAGAAACACATGCTGGTGCGGCGGGAATCGGAACTCATCTACATGTGAGTTCCCCAAAGATGGTGGCTTCTTCCTGCTCCTCGGCTGCCCCCCAAGGCGAGGGCCTTCCAGGCCGGAAATATCTCTATCTGTGCCATCACATTGTTCATTTTTACAATAGGATAGTCTTTTAAAACCAAGACCCCCAATCATATGTCCATATAAACAAGTGATAAGTCATTTGTTTTTCTTCTGGGTTTCTATTCCCACAGTTCTCTCTCAATGTAGATAGCGTTCTTTCTCACAAGTCCCTCAGGATCGTCTTGTAGTAGCAGAGTCGTCTAGTACATTGGACTGTTCCACAGTGTTTCATTTTCTGTGTACGATGTTCTCCTGGTTCTGCTCATTTCACTCTGCATCAGCTCCTGGAGGTTCTTCATGGAACCAGACAATAGCTTGTAGCCACTCTAAGATGCCGAAAGGCTCAGCATGAAGCTCTCAGCTAACTCTTCCACCGCCAATCAGGGAAAGAGCGAGAGAGAGTCTTTTTTTTTTCCCCAAACCCTGACCTTCCGACTTGGAGTCAATACTGTGTATTGGCTCCAAGGTAGAAGAGTGGTAAAGGCTAGGCAATGGGGGTCAAGAGAGCTGTGACTCTCGCTCTTATCTCTGTATATATACGTCTCTGCTATATAAGCCCATATCTGCTCCCAGAAAAAAAATGTTTAATCCTTCTTTTTCATTGTAGAATCAATACTGTGTATCAGCTCCAAGGCAGAAAAGTGTCAGGGCTAGGCCATGGGGAATCTTGAACTGAAGTGACTGGCCCAGGGTCACACAGCTGGGAAGTGTCTGAGGCCAGATTTGAACCTAGGATCTCCCATCTCTAGCCCTGGCTCTCAACCCACCAAGCACTTTTTGGGGGTTCATTTTTATATCATCTTTGCTTGTTTGCCAGGGAGCCAGACCCTAGATAGGGATGGGGACTGGACTTGTGCTATTATTAATGTGGGAAACTCATTCTACTAATGGACGTCACCTTCTCTGCAACTTTAGAGTTCTGCCAAGAGCCCTGGGAGGTTGAGACTTGTTGATAGGTATCAGAGGTGGGACCTGAACCCAGTTCTTTCTGACTGACTCTCCATCTAGTCCATATCCTGTGCCTCTTATGTCTTGTAACAAAGAATAAAGGTGGGGGCAGCTGGGTGGCTCAGTGTATAAGAGTTCCAAGCCTAGAGATGGGAGGTCCTGGGTTCAAATCTGGCCTCAGACACTTCCTAGCTGTGTGACCCCGGGCAAGTCACTAAACCCCCATTGCCTGGCCCTTACTAGTCCTCTGCCTAGGAACTAATACAAAGAATTGATTCTAGGATGGAAGATGAGGATTTTTAAAAGGAAAAAAAAGAAAGGGGTCAGGACAGAGGGAACAAGGAGCCAATTTCAACAGAAGTAGCTAATGCATGTATATCCAGACTGACAATAGCGTATACAGCAGGCCTGTAGTCCCCCACCTCTGCAGAGAATCCTGCTAGATTCTTGCCCCTTGTGGCTTCTGGCCACCCCCTCTAGTTCTTGGTTTCTTCTCTCTGTCCCCGGAAGCTTCAAGCAGCAGAACCTTGAGCAGCGCCAAGCTGATGTGGAGTATGAGCTGAGGTGCCTTCTCAATAAGCCGGGTGAGTGTGCCTGAGATATCACCGGATTTGAACTCCAGGCCACCTAGAGGGAATGGAGAGAAAGGGAGAGGGAGAGAGAAAGGGGAGAGGAGAGGAGAACAGAGACGGAGAAAAGGGAGAGTAGTGAGGGAAAGGAGGGAGCCAGAGGGGAGAGGGAGAGGATTCCTAGGGTTCTGGGATTAAATAAGCAGAGCCGAGATAGGGAAGCCCACCTGCTCCAGAGCTTGGGCAAAGGATGAGTAGAATCATTCCTCCAATAACCTTTGTGGCAGAGACCTGGGTTTAAATCCTGCCTCACAGCACTTGACGTCTGGGCCTCAGTTTGGTCATTGGTGAAACGAGGGGATTGGATGAGATGACCTCTGATGAGCCCTGACATCCAAGGTGTTACAAACCTAGGAGATGGTGTGTAAGTCCAGTGAGCTAGTACATGACCAGGGTCAGAGGCGCTCGTTCCCTTTCCCCGCAGCTCTCTCTCATGGGCAGTGGTCTTTTCCCCCTCCACCATCTGCTTAGTTAGATAGTGAGTCTCTCCACTGATAGACGTCTCCAAGGCAGGCACAGAGAACCCACTGCCCAGACATGTTGTCGGAGGGATCCCTGCATTCCCTCAGTGTGGACTAGACCGGACAGTCCTGAAGATGCTGCTTCTTGCTCCAGGCTTCTGTTACTCTCTTCTCCCTCTGTGTAAACAGATAAGGACTGGACGGATGAAGACCGAGGAAGGGAGAAAGTGCTCATGCAGGAGCTGGTTACCATCATTGAACAACGCAATGCCATAGTCAACTGCTTGGATGAAGACCGACAGAGGTGAGGCAGGCTGTAGGGGAGAGAGAGCCCCCTTAGAGTCTCCTTTCCCAGGGATGATGGGGAAGTGGTGCTGAATGGGCAGAAGGCAGTGAGGTAACCCCTAACTTCCTGGTTCCGAATATGTGCCCCTGTAGCTTGGATCCCCTTGGAGATGACTACTCTAGGTTCAAGGCATGCTCCTAAAACTAGACCTCCTGAGCCCCCACCAATGGATGTACTTTGTCTTTAGTCAGTCAGAGACAACATTAGGCTTAACACAAAGGCAATTACTGAAATAGCATATGCAGAACAGTAACAACAGAGCATCTCCCGGTTACCCTCCTGGTTCCTGGAACTCCTTCCTTATATAGTCAATCTCTTCCTTATATAGTCTGGCCATTTTTTTTTAAACCTTTACTTTTCTGTCTTAGAATCAATACTAGGTATTGGTTTCAAGGGAAAAGAGTGGTAAGGGCTAGGCAATGGGGGTCAAGTGACTTGTGTAAAGATTAGAATTAATATTCAATACTCCAAGTATTATTTTAATACTATTTATTACAAATTTACGTAGAGCAAAAGGGAAAAGTAAAACTAGAGAAAAAAGCTAGCTGTGTCTAGCTCCAGGCTGCTACCACCAGCCAGCACTTAGATGGAGAGAAAGAAAAAAATGGTGCTCAAAACTGAAACTGAATACAAAATTAACCCATGACGCATGATGGGAAAAGGGGATTGTGGAAATGTAGTCTCCAGGGTTCAAGATTCCAAATCAATACATTTCTCCCTGTGATCCTTTGAGAGACTAGTCTCCCCAATGGATCATGAAAACATAACTTATTTATAACTTGAACTAGAGATATATACAAATATTATAGTTTTTAAAGGAAAAGGGGATTGTGGGAAATGTAATCTCTAGGGTTCAAGATTCTAAATCAGTATACTTGTCCACACAGCTAGGAAGTGTCTAAGGACAGATTTGAAGCCAGGACCTCCTGTCTCTAGGCTTGGTTCTCTATCTACTGAGCCACGTAGCTGCCCCATGGCCATGGTTTTTTGAGTACAGTCAATAGCACAGCAAGGGAAAGGGATTTTCCCAATAGGTTTCCTTCTACTCATTACTGAAAAGGAATAAAAGGCTGAGAGCTGGAGACCAGTAAGGCATCCCTGTTCTTTATTGATTCACAGGAACCTCTTGGAATTTTCTTAAAGGCTACCAACTCACTGGTAAAGTACTTCCAGGCAGTCTTGAGACATTAGGACCAGCTAACCCTGACCATGGGCTCTTCACACTGGGCCTGGCATTGTTTCTCAATTTCTTAATTTGTTAAATGAAGGGGTCATACTCATACTTGATCTCTAAGGTTAATGTTGAGTTCTAAATCCTGTGATTTAATAGCTCAAAAGAACACTAAGACTTTTGGGACATTTATATTTGTTGAATTAATTAATAACCTGTGTGACCTTGGTCAAGTCACATCACCTCTATAGGACTCAGTGTCCAACCCTATAAAATGAGGGGGTTAATTAAAATTGGGGGGGGGTCCTTAATCTTTTTAGTGACCTAGAAGTCCTTTGATGAACTGGTGGAATCTATTTTGACCCTTTCTCTGAATCATGTTTTCCAGTGCATTGCAAGAGATTAAAAGGGAAAGCAATTATACTCATTATCAAAGTAAATATGCTTTAAAAACCAAGGTCATAGACCCTAGGCTAAAAGTCCCTGGACAAGGGGCAGCTGGGTGGCTCAGTGAATTGAGAGCCAGGCCTGGAGATGAGAGGTCCTGGGTTCAAATGTGACTTCAGACACTTTCTAGCTCTGTGACCCTGGGCAAGTCACTTAACTCCAATTGCCTAGCCCTTACCACTCTTCTGTCTTAGAACCAATCTATTGATCCTAAAATGGAAGGTAAGGGTTTTAGAAAATTTCCTGAGGGGGCAGCTGGGTAGCTCAGTGGATTGAGAGCTAGGCCTAGAGAAGGGAGGTCCTAGGTTCAAATCTAGTCTCAGACACTTCCCAGCTGGGTGACCCTGGGCAAGTCACTTGACCCCCATTGCCTAGCCCTTACCACTCTTCTGCCTTGGAGCCAATACACATTGGCTCCAAGACAGAAGGTAAGGGTTTAAAAAAAAAATTTCCTGGTCCAGATTATCTTTAAGGACCCTTCCACCTCTAACAATCTTTGATCCACTTATTAGCTGCATGGCTGACACTGGATCTATGAGCCCATTTCCTTCACTATAAAACTACCCAGGAGGACCTGTTTGCCTCTCTCATGAGGCTGTTGGGGAGGCACAGTTGAGGTCTTGTTTCTGATGGCCCTTTCTTGGCCTAGGTGCATGGGAGCAGCATTGTTGGGGTTTATTCTAGTTCCTCTCTGGCTTTCACTCACCCATTCTCACTCTTGTGCATCTCAGGGAGGAAGAGGAAGACAAAATGTTGGAAGCCATGATCAGGAAGAAAGGTGAGTGGGTCTCTGGGAATCCCAGCCTCTGGCTGCGTTCTCCATCTGCTTCTCTCTGTAGGGAGGCTGTGTGTGTGTGTGTGTGTGTGTGTGTGTGTACACACGTACACACATGTGCTTGGAGGGCAGAGCTTTTGATTCAGGAGGTGATGCTCTGAGGAGAAGGCCTCCCTGCGAGGGATGCCCCTATGGACAAAAACATCTATGTGGCTCAGAGGCCAATCCTTAGTACGTCAAAGGTGCGCTCTTCCTGCGGCATCTGAACCCTGAGACATCTCCATCCATTTCCCATTTCTCCCTCATGTGGGAGGCCTTTCTTAGTCCCCAGGCCAATCCTCCATGACTGCCGTCTTCTCCGAAATGAGCTTCCATCTACTCCATGTATCTCTTGTCTATCTTGAGTCTTGCCCGTGCCTCCCACTCCCTTAGACTGAGCTAGAATGTAGGGATGGTGTATTTGCCTCCTTGTGTCCCCAGCGCTTACAAGAGGCCTGGCACATAGTAGAAGTGACAGCAATACTCATTCCCTTCCTTTCCCCAATACAGAGGCACAGAAGCAGATCCCGAGTTAGACAATTATACAAAATATACAGTTGCACAAACATAATACTGTGGGAAGGAGCCACTTGGGCTCTTTGGGTTGCAGCCTTCAAATGAAGGGCTCTTCATCTGGGCTCCTCACCCTCTGATGCCAGCGGAGAAGTCCCCAGAGTCCACACCACCCCTGACAACTGCCCCTGTACCTGCCTTCCCTCCCACAGAGTTTCACAAGGAGACAGAACCTGGGATGAAGAAGAAAGGCAAATTCAAGACCATGAAGATGCTGAAGCTGTTGGGAAACAAGCATGACCCCAAGAGCAAGTCCCCCAAGGACAAAAGCTAAGAGCGTGTGGGGACGGGTGTGCAAGGCTACCTGCTGGCGGTCATTGGCCTTCTGGCTTCCTTCCACCCTGTGGGTTGGAGGCAGGCCCCCAGGCTGGTCTTTCTCCAATGATGGGGAAGGCTTCAGTTCCTTCTTTCCCTAGGGGGATTTCAAGACCAGGCTCCAATGAGAGGACTTCAAGAAGGGAGTTCCCTAAGCAATGCCTTCTCCCTGCAGAGTTGGGCCAAAGAGCTCTCTACCTTCTCCATCTGTGTGTGTGTCAGAGAGTGCTACCGTGGGAAAGGAGACGCTATTTATCCAGTGGTGTTTTTATGGTGGTCATTATTGTGTTGTTATTATTATTCTTGACTAAGCAAGCAGCAAAGGATCCAGGAGAGAGGGAAGTTTGCTCCACCATCCCCCTTTTTTGCTGTTCTCCCTCTACATGGGTCCACTCCCACCCCAGCTCCTCTCCTCCCCACTTCTAGAAAGGATCATTCCTTCCCAAGTTTCTCTTGATGAGGTTGGGTACCCCAATGCCACCATTTCCTTTCTTTCCTGCCTGGTTGGGGCAGCAGAAATGACACCCCTCCCCCCCACATACATGTGTGTGTCCAAGCACATCCTGTAGGAACTATTTATGAAATGATTGGATGGGTTGGAATTCAATCCTGATCTGCAGAGGGGGACTGTGTCAGTTGCTCCTACAGCAGAGGGGTGAGTAGAGGGGATTCCCAGGAGATCCCTTCTCCCAAGCCTGGAAGGCAACAGGAAATGGTCCTTCCTAATCCATAGCAGAAGCCCTCATCTCACTCCCCTACTAACTTCTTAGTTCTTCCTATGCCTCCAGCGAACCCTTGATGGGAAGCTCTTGTGACACCTCTTAATTAAGGACTAATTTCCACCTAGCACAGGAATAGAAGATGGCTCATTCCTTTTCTTTATGGGGTGGGGAGCTCCCTAGATGGGGAATGGTCTCCCGCACTTGCCCTGATCAGCCTCTGGAGCCAGTGTCTTAGCTCCCCACAGGTGGGCTGGCCCAGGAAAAGGGGACTTGTGGCGATGAAGCCCTCTCCAGCTGCAGCACAGTCACCTCTAGGGCCCTGCTGGCTTTGGCCATAGAGTTCAGGGAAAGATCACACCGTAGTATCTCGGGGATGGCCTTTCTCCAAAATAAATGGAACCTGATTACATTTTCCACCCTGCTGAAGCCCCATGCTTTGTCCATCAAGCTGCTTTGACCGCTGGCCTACACATACCGTGGTTGAGGAAATTCAGTGGTGTTCAGTGCATCCCTCCCCCGCAGCTGAGATTGCTTTGCTATGTGCCATTCTTCAGATCTTCCCAGCATGTTCCACTGCCACAGAAACCAGGTGGGCATCCCTCTTGGCTCTGGTTCCCTTTTGCTACCTGAACGCCGATCCTTGTTGAGCTACCAGACCAGACTGGCAGGATTTGAGATAAATGGTGTCAGAGCCACCAATGGACCTCCGAGATCATCCGAGCACCAACTCTTAGGATGTCAGAATTGGAAGGGCATTCCCTGGGCCAATCCAAACCTGCTGGAGGATCCCTTCTCCAGGATCCCTGACCCATCCCCTTTTAGCCCCTGCTTGAAGACCTCTGGTGAGGGGAGCTCACTGCCTTCAAGGACAGCCTATTCGACTCTGGGATAGCCCTCCTTATGAAAAAGCTTCCCGACATCCCACTTTCTGCAATAGTTTTGCTGACTGGTGTCTAATCCCTTCACATAACAGCCCTTTTATCTTTGAAGACAGTGTTTGTTTACCCCACCCCCCAGTACCCCACATCATCCAATCTAAGCCTCCCCAGTCTCTTCAACCAGTCTGACCCCCTCATTTTACAAGAGGGAAAACCGAGCCTTGGAAAGTGATTTGCTCGGGGTTGAACCATCCATACCCAGGATGGCAAACTGAGGTCCTCAGATACCACATCCAGTGCCTGGCCTGGATGGACAACTGTCTTCTCTGGGGCATCCTGGCTGGAGGGGTTACTATGGTAGCCTTTTAGTGGGAAACTCTTGGGATTTCCTTGGCTGGGAATCCCTTACTGGTGGCCTACTGATGGCTGCTTTCCTTTTTGCTTGTCCATGGTACACCGAGGAAGCACCCTCTTAACTTGAACTGGGAAACAGGGCTGGCACCTGCTTCTAGGAACAAAGAGATAGAGATAATATATTTAAAGCAGTTTGTGACTGTAAACTGCTCTAGAAATGTGACCTTTTAATATTTGAAATATAGTCATTAGGGTTTCAAATCCTGCCTCTGAGGCCAAATCCCACTGAGCCTCATTTACAAAGAACCACCATCCCCACTTGACCCCCTCCCTAGGTTATGAGGGTCCAAAGCGGGATCCTCAGGGAGTGGCTTTTTTAGAAAGGAGATAAGCCCAGACAGCATGCTGTGCTCAACAGATGTGCAGAGCCATAGAGCTGAGGGCAGAGAGGTCTGCATCATGGCACCAGGGGAAGGTGGGACTTAAGGGGGAGAAGCATTAAATCTTGTATCTGCTTAGAAACCTGATTTCAGATGGAGCAGATTTGGATTGGGGAGGCCTGATGTCTAAACCTCTTGGGGTTTAAATGGACTGTGACGTCCATGAGTTGGCTTTGTGACATGGCCACTGTAATAACAAAGGGAATAGAAGAGGATTTGACATAGTTTTCCTTTCCACACCACCAAAGAGCCAGATTGATCTTGGACTGCTTGAGAAAAGCCCAGTTTATTGGGATGAGGGGCTGCTGGGCCCTAGTTGGTCTATCTGGGGCACCCTGACTGGAGGATGTGGGAAATTCTGTTGGAGAGGGTTTAGAAGAGGGCAGCTGGGATGGGAAAGGGTCCAGAGCCTGTGCCTTAGGAAGCTCTCTTGAGGAAGCTGGTTAGGCTGAGTGAAGGAAGACAGAGCATGAGAGCTGTCTTGTGGAAGAAGAGTGAGACCTATCCTGTTTGGCTCCAGAGTGCATAGCCAAGAGCAATGGGGCACCCTATCACTTAAAAACCCATCCTAAAGTGGAAGCGGCTGCTTTGTGAAGTGGTGAGCTTCCTATCCTTGGAAAGCTTCAAGTAGAGGCTAGATTTGTTGATTTTTTGATGGTGGGGATCCCTCTCACCTATGGGTTGGACTAACTGGCCTTGATTGTCATTGTCAGGTATGAAAAACGTTTGCCACAGTGGGTCAGTTCTTAATGAACTCCCACCTCCCCAGCAGGTACAGTTCTAAAATTCAAACCCACTAACTCTAACACAAGATTTTCCCTCTTCAAAAACAAAGCTACTGTTTTCCCCAAAATTTGAACCAACAGTTTTATTGGTCTTTCCATCCTTGGGGCTAAAGTAACCCTGGCTCACTGCTGGAAGATGTCAGAGGTGGGGCCCAAAGGAGTTGGTTTTTTCCCAAGCTAACACTGGGAGGAAAGGGCCTGAGGGCTTGGGGTAGGCAATAGGAGTTGTGGAGAGGCCCTCCAAAGCTCTTTGGGAGCCTGGGGCCAAGGGGGTGAGATTGCCCTAATGCCTGGGTCTTATTAAAGTTGGAGGACTTCTTTCAGCACAAGGCCACCCATGGTGGGTCTGGGCAGGGGAATGGATGTCTCATAGGCTCTCTGGCCAGCTGGTCAGCCATTCCTGAAGAAGAGAATCTGTATAGCCCCACCAGCTGCTTGTCTTCCAGGATACCAGGGTCCTGGGCTGCAACGGAAGGGTGACTTTGGTGCTACAAAGAGACGAGTCACCAGTGACCAGCCTCTGGGTCCCTTCCCCTGCCCTGTCACAGTATTTGCTCCTTATGGAGAGGTTTTGGCCAGTGCCTTCTGAAGCTCATCACTTCTCTTTTGGTCAATATCTTCCATCTCCCGCAGTTTCTGCAGAAGGCATTGAAAAAATGATGGTCAAGGAAAATGGAGCCACTTACATCGCCAAATCCCAGGATGGAGAGCTGGCTGCTAGCTGTGCCCACTCCTACCTGTGAGATCTCAGTGAGGATGATCCCTCGGTACTGTTTGCCCTGTCCTAGTGCCTGCATTTCAGCCAGGAACTCCTGCCTCTCTCGAACTTCCTTCACCACTGAAAAGGAGAGAAAATTCATTCCAACAGAATGGGGATGGTTAAGGCCTTTTTCTCCTCTTAAGGGAAGGGATGGAACCAGAGCTCCCAAGACCCAACTCTCCTAACATCTCTGAGGTCCTGCCCTTTTGGAACTCCTGGGGATTGAGTTGAATGAAAATCATAACCCACCTGGGAGAGGAATGGCTGTATTCTTTAGGGCCATTCAATTTCCCAGGCCCTATCATCCCCTTTTGGCCTGTAACATGGCCACGAGTCACAGGCTCACCAAATTTAGACCCGGAAGCCATCTGGCTCAGTGTGCTCACATGATGAGGTGGCCCAGGAGAAAGGCTGGGGTACCCTGACCCCCTTGGGGCCCCGGGCATATTCATAGTGCCTTACATTCTTCAAATCTATCTGGTTCTGGGTCCGAGGATGGAGGCTCAATTTGCCGCACAGACTGCTTTTTTTTCCTCTTCTCAATGGCATCCTTTCCATTGGCAAATATGTCTTGGAGTCTCTCTTTCTCTTTCTCTATATCTTCTGAAAAAGCCCCAAAAGAACCCATGTGTGGGAGGAATGGGAGAACAGGACTATATTGGGCCTCTCTTACTAGAGGATATGCCCTTGGGCACACACCTGGCACACCTGTGCCTGGGCTCCCAGACCCTCAGGGCTCTGTGCTGGACACAGACAGGGCACACAATGGGGTCCAAAAGCCAAGTGATGCTTCGGAGCTGGAGAAAGGAGAAGGCTACTTTGGAGACTGAGCTGAGGTTGGGATAGGAGGTTTGTTCAGGATGAAGTACCAGGAGGAAGGAAGGAAGGAAGGAAGGACAGACAATGGGCTACCCTCTGCCCTAGTTCAGAGAGATGCTGGCCACTGTTGAGATTGGGGGGGGGGGGTGCCACAGTAGCTCCAGCCCCATCCTGTCAGCTCATCACTATTTTCCTCCAATAAATCTTCCCCTGACACAAGTTTGTGTTTTTTCTTTTCCTCTTCTGCCTCTGATGTTGCTTCAGGATAACATCACTGCTCACATTGGATTGGGTAACAGACCTTGGCTAATGTTCCAGTTCATTTTGAGGAGAATCTTGATAAACTTGAGGTAGCTGCCATTTCAATATCTGTCCCAAACTGTGCCTATGGCTGGGCTGAAGGCAACAGTGCCCTCACCTCTTTATTTTGGGGCCACTTTACCCAGGCCCAGGGCTTTATACTTACTACAAGGTCTCGGTTTGAACTGCTCTCGGGTGTAGGCCTCATTGGCCTGACAGAGTTCAGCTGGGCGGAGGTGTGGCCTTGGTGCCAAGATGGGGGGCAGACAGAAACTGCTGATTCTCTTGGATGTTGGCTTCTGGGTAGATATCGGGTTGCACCGAGTAGGTAGTGACTCACCTCCTAGGAAAAGATGAGGAAGGAAAGAGGGCAAAGGTCCAGGTCCCAGGAGTCCACCTTTGACTTGGATACTTCCCACCTCTTCTCCTAAGCCTTGATTTCCCCATCTGTCAAATAGAAGTAATTGGCCTCACAGGTCTCAAGTGAAATCCTGTAGGGGCCTTTCCAAGTCAGTAGAGTAGCAATAATGTTGGGGCTGGGGGAAGGTCCTACAGTTCTTCAATTTGAGTAGCAAGACTGGAGGATGTGAAGAAAGTCCCAGGGATAAGGGGAATAAGTAAACCTAAGGAACTCTTCCTAAGCCCTGGAGGACCAGGGCTTAGGAAGAGTATTGACCTGGAAAGATTCAGGAATGCCTTCCTGCCCCTGGGCCTTTGTTATACCATTAAAATATCAGAATTGTTCTAGACCAAGTCCTTTCTGAACAGGAATACCCTCTGCAACTCCTTCCTGCCCAAGTGATCTACTCTGATGAAGTTTCTCTGGTACCCTTACCTTGAAGGAACTCCCTTCCTTGTATTGCTTTTTTAAAAACCCTTACCTTTTCTTAGAATTTATATTAAGTATCATTTTCAAGATAGAAGAGTGGTAAGGGCTAGGCAATGGGGGTTAAGGGACTTGCCCAGAGTCACACAGTTAGGGAATGTCTGAGGTCAAATTTGAACCCAGGACCTCCTGTCTTAAAGATTTGGCATTCTATCCACTGTGCCACTTAACTGCCCTGCCCCCTGAGTTTTTCATCAAACTGTGCATAACATATTCTGATATCTATTGTGTTTGGATCCCTGTTTATGCCCTCCAATCTTTGCAAACACCACAACCACCTCAATCCTCCAACATTCAACCGGAAACCCATCTCCCACTTTACTGAAAAAGTTAAGGCCAACAGAAGTGTGAGCTCCCTCAAAGTTTCTCTTCTAGGCATGTGACTTCTGTAGAAGGAAAGTGGTAGCTACCTACCCCTCAAATAGTTTATAGTCTGACTGGAAAAATGAATTATACACATATATATTGGTGCTAAACAACCTACCCCAAAGGAATCTCTAGGCAGTAAGGGTAATGTGACCAGTCAACTATACAGACAGTTATTGCTATGCCTCTCTGGTTAAGGGGTGGAGAAGGCAGTGAAAAAGGAAGAGGAGGATCAGGGCTTTAAATTACTTTTCTTTCTTTTTAAACTACCTTCTGTCTTAGGATCAATAATAAGTATCACTTCTAAGGCATTAGAGCAGTAAAGGGCCGGCAACTGGGGATTAAGTGACATGCCCAGAGACATCCAGCTAGGAAGTGTCTGAGGCCATACCAAATTTGAACCCAAGACTTCCCTGACTTTCTATCCAGTGAGCCACTTAGCTTCCCCCTCCCCCAAATTACTTTTCATAGAATCCATGAGTTGTCGCTGCTGGAAGTTGTTGAGTTTGGACTCCTCCATCATCACTGCAAAACAAAGAATTGTAATGAGAGTTGCTGGGCTTCCACCTGCCCTGGGGCTTTTTCCTGACCAGCCTTTCCTTCAGTGTTGCCTCCCACCCCATCCCCCAGCCCCTCCACTGACCTTTCAGCAGCTGACAGGTTTCTGGGGTGTAGTTGGTTTGGGGTGAGTGCCAGAAACCAGTTCCTTTGGCTACTGTGCCTGATTTTCCCTTTGCTGCCATGGCAAAACTCTAGGGGTGGAAAAGAAGGCCTTTTAGGGCTAACTTCCCAGAATGACAAAACTAGAAGAGATCTCTTTTAATTTTTTCATTTTACAGATAGGGAAATGGGCCTAAGGAGATGCTTAAGATGATGCACTGAGAGGCTGAGCCATGAAGAAATCTTGGATCTTCGTAGTTGGGAGCAGTGATGCCTTGGAAGGAGGAAATGCTGGCTGTCCTTAGGTATTAGAAAGGTCTTTATGTGGATGGATGTCTGGTTCTACTCAGCCTCAGAGGCCTTTCTGGCAGAACTGGGGAACGATGGGTCTAATCTTATACTTGATGTCAGAATACTCCCCCCCCACCCCCCAACAACTGGAACTCCTTAAAAGTAGAAGAGATTTCCTCAAACTAGTCTTCCTAGGAGACTAAGGTTGGAGTCGTGGAATTTTAATTGGAAGAAACCAGTTGGACTCTTGCCGAAGACCTCCAAGGGCCGAGAAGCTCACTATGAAGGTATCCCGTCCCACTTTGAAGCGGCTCTCGAACTGGCCTAGAAGCGAGTTGAATGGGTTAGCGGTAGGGAATGGGAGAGGGGGTTGGCTTCGATGTCCTGAGCTCTTTGGCAGCTCTGGGCTTCCGCTGACCCCTAGCAGGTCCGCTTCGGCTCTTCCCGGGCCATGTCTGATAGGAAGCATCGCGGGCTCTCAAGAGATGCCCAGAGCTTGGAACGCGGGCTGCATTACCGGCGACAAGGAAAGAAGATCACTACGGCAGTCCCACTACGGAATAAAGGACCGAACTCCCTGCTTATGGTGTCACAACTATCGTGGTAGGCCGACCCAGTCGGGGCGATGCCACGAGACAAGCCTCCCACACCCACCCTCCCTGGGCTACTACCCCTTTCCCCCAGGGTCGGGCTCCAAATCGCTGGAGTCCCACCACCGGGTCCATGGGCTCAGAGCAGCTGGCGCCTCCAGCTACCAAGGCAACGGTTCAGTGAGGCCCCGCCCCCAGTCCAAGTTTCCAGCGCCTCTGGCTCCGCCTCCGGTACCATGGCAACAGCATGGCCACCACTCTTCCTTTTGACCTCGCCTCTACAGAAACACCCCGGAACCCGCCTCCGATACCATGGCAACGGCCCGGTCCTCTCTCTTCAGGCTCCGTCCTTTCAAGAACACTCTGGGTTCCACCTCTGACACCGCGGTTACGTATCTCCTGGTTCCCTCCCTTCAGTTCCCGTCCCTCCCATCGGCGCTTCCGTATCCGCCCCCTCCAGGCCCGCCTCCCGGTGCCATGGCAACACTGACTCTTCCTCCTCCAGGTTCTCCCTCCGGCTCCCTTTCCCCCAGTAACTCCCGGCTCCGTTTCCACTGCGAAGGACGCGCACCAAGCTGTGCAGCTACACTGGGACAATCTCAGTCCCCGGGGCTTCCCCTGTCCCCAAGCGCTCCCGCCTCTGCCTCCGGCTGCCGAGGGAACCGCCGCTCAGATCGATCCGGCTCCTCTTTGCCATGACAACGGCAATCCCACGCCCCTTCCTAGGTCAGGCTCCGCCCCCTAGTCGCTCACCACCCTTCCTTGCCCTCTGAGCTCGAGGCTCCGCCCCGGAGATTACGTACAAGTTAATTTCACTGCGCAGGCGCTGGGGGCTTCTGGCAGGGCTGACCCGGAAGTGGGTGCTAGAAAACGTGAGTTTGTTCACTAGGTCCTGCTCCGGAGCAGCTCATGAGGCCGATCCTTGAGGCTTGGGATCGTCGGGTTCTGTGAAAAAGGTTCTGTTCGAAGACATCTTTCCCTGGCTAAGACGACCATTCGGTCAGAACCCTAGGATCCACAGTCATGTCTGACAACGAGGACAAGTGAGTGTGGGGAAGGGACTGGTAGAAAGAGTAGAGAAGGGGGAAGGGATGGATATTGAGCAGGGGGAGGGGGTGGAGAGGGGTGAGGAGGAAAGATAGAGGAGAAAGCTGCAAAGGAGGGGGAAAGGGTAAAAGGGAGGGGTAGGGGTGGAGGAATAGAGGAATGGGATGATGTGGGTATCTGGGAGTAGTGGGGAAAGGATAGAGAGGAGAGGCTGGAGAAGCACACGAAATTGTCAGGGGCCAGGATTCGGGGGCCCAGTGTTGGGGAACCGGAGTAAAAACTGGTATAGTCAGAGAGGCCTTTGTGATCCAGGACCAGTAAAACCTGTGCTCACTATCTTGCATCCAATATAGACAAACTGCATGACTTGGGCAAGTTTCTTACTCTCCTTTGGCCTCAGTTTCCTCCTTTGCAAAATGAGGGGGTTGGATTCTGGTTCTGAAAGCTCCCAGAGAACAAAAATTTTTAGTCTCAGTCTCTGGATTCCTAATGCTCAGCATAGCATCCAACACACAGTGGGGGCTCAATAAATGCTGATTAATTGCCAGCTTGGGCTTTGATCCAAAGAGACTGGGTTTGGGACAAAGATCTAGTTCCCTCTAGCACCTGAGGCCAGCCTGGGAACAAAGATACCAAAGTAAGACAGGACTCAGATTACTTCCTCAACTCACTCTTTTTACTTATCAGGGTCACTCAGTGAGTGACCTTGTAAATTTCACACCCAGGTCTTCCATGCCTAATCTAGCATTTTACAGATCTAGTATGGAATTGAGGGGGTGGTGAGGGGAGTGTCTCTTTGTACACACCATTTCACAGGGGGCTGGTGCTTTTTTCCTGTACAGTTATGATGGTGATGACTTTGATGATGTGGAGGAAGATGAGGGCCTAGATGACTTGGAGAACCCCGAGGAGGTCAGTATTTCTCTCATGGACTCTTACTGCCCCAATATATCTAAAGCCAGGGAGGTACAGAGCATTCTAATTCATGGCTCTTCTCACTTGGAACCACAAGGAAGGCTATAGTTATTGAACAGAACCACCCCTGATTGTAGACAATCTAAATGCAGGCTTTTCATCCCACCTTTGGACTGACCTTGACTTCTGAGGCTCTCAGACACATATTCCCAGGTAAAGTATCTCAGAAGGGGCAGGTGTAGGAGACTTCAAGTAACTTTGAAAGTCAAACATCTACCCTGTTCTCCAGCTAGACAGATTGGGGAATGGCAGGGGCTTCACAGCAAGAAGTATATTCCCCATTCCCATCTGACCAGGAATGTGGCTAGTCAGCAGACTTTTGGTCCAACAGGTGAAAGTTTTTCAACTTTGATTCCTCCAGACTGACTCTGCCAGGCACTTATCACTGCTTTTGTGGTCGAGAAGCATGCTCCTAGACCTCTGTTGAGAGGATTTGTAGTTTTCTTTCACCATTATCTCAGGATAAAGTGTCAGGAACCTTTAGGTCTAAACCTTTGACTTTTCTCCCTTTGTTTTATACCCAAAAGGAAATTTCCCACTTTCTACTCTTTTTTCTAGGAGGGCCAGGAGAATGTGGAGATCCTTCCTTCTGGGGAACGGCAGCAAGCAAACCAGAAGAGAATCACTACCCCCTACATGACTAAGTATGAGCGAGCCCGGGTCCTGGGCACCCGGGCCCTACAGATTGCGTAAGTTTGAGTGCCTCTAGTCTCTCCCCATCCTCCCATCAACCTGTCAACCCAGCAGATATTTATTAAGAATCTTCTCTGTAAAATATCTGGGCCTAAAAGGTAAAATGATGAATTTGAGAGTTATTCAGGTAGACCTGCAGTGCAGTCCTGACAGCCCTTGTCCAACCCTGTTGCTCCTAGCAGCATTAGTCTCTCCATGACAACTGCCCAAGACTACTGTGTTCTTGATGGATTGCAATCTGCCTTTGTGAAAAGACTTTCTACACCAAGGAAATCTTGGGAAATTGATACAAAGTTGAAGTCAAAAGATCAGGGCTCCATTTGACTAATAAGCCATTTTGTTCCTCTGGGCTTCAGCTTCCTCATAGGTAAAATGACATTAGACCAGATGACCTCAAAGTTCAAAATCTCTGATCCAGGGACAGGGAAACTTGCCTTCCTATTTCTGGTGCCCAGCACAGTGCTTTCCACCCACTAGGCATTTTAATAAAGGGTTATCAAGTGATGGATTAATGAATGAAAAAAGCCTGTAGTTTCCTTGGGGGCAAGATAACTGCTACAGATGATATTAGAAAGACATCTAGGGAAAGCTCTAGGAGGATCAGTTCATGAGAAAGAGGTAATTCTCAGCTAGAGGGTTTGGTTTGGGCCTGGAAGAAAAGGACTTCCACAGGATTTCCATCCCAAGTGTGAGCAAGGCCCAAAGAGGGCAAGAGGAGAATGGGGCACAAAGAGGAAGAATCCATTTTTGCTATGACCTAAAATAAGTGAAAGAGAATACAACAGTATGATTGAATGGATCAGTGAGTGAAGAAGCATTTATTAAATTCTTCCTTTTTTTTTTTGAGCCCTTACCTTCCGTCTTGGAGTCAATACTGTGTATTGGCTCCAAGGCAGAAGAGTGGTAAGGGCTAGGCAATGGGGGTCAAGTGACTTGCCCAGAGTCACACAGCTGGGAAGTGTCTGAGGCCAGATTTGAACCTAGGACCTCCCCTCTCTAGGCCTGGTTCTCAATCCACTGAGCTACCCAGCTGCCCCCTAAATTCTTCCTTTTACAGTTCACTGTACTAAACACTAGGGATCCAGAGAGAAAAGTTAGATAGTTCCTGCCCTCAAGGAGCTCACATTAGAAAATTGAGGAAATGGCACAAAGGAAGATTTCAGCTTCAAGTCTGATGGAAAGAGGGCCCATGGTCCTTAAGGGTAGGGGCAAAGCAGATGACAAGGCCTCTTTGTTCAGGTTATTAAAATCATCAGTTGCTGTTGTTGGATGATTTGACAGAGCCAAAGACTTCAGTGGCAAGAACTTTGTTTTCTGGGTCTAATGGAAGTGCCCAGGGTGTCTGTTCTGTTATATTCTGTTCAGCTTTTTATCAATGGTTTGGATGTAGGTGTGATTACCAGATGTGAAGGTGATACAAATCTGGGAGGGATAACAGACATATGGGTTGAGTCTAACAAGATGAAATTTAATAGAAATGAATGTTAAGTCCTCTATGTGAGTTCAAAATTGTCAGCTAAAGATGTTCAGACCAAGAAAGGTGTGGCTAGACCAGGGAATGGGGTGTTAGTAATTTCAAGCTCAGTACACAGTTTGGTCTTCGTAATTCTGTTTGGGGTTTTCTTTGGCAAAGATACTGGAGTGGTTTGCTATTTCCTTCTCTGGCTCATTTTATAGATGAGGAAACTGGGGCAAACCAGTTAAGTGATTTGTCCAGGGTCACATATGTGACCGCGAAAATATGGTTTTCAAGACTGTGAATTGCCAAAACTGTGAAGATAATTTTAGTGTCTTGATTTTAATCAAAAACAAGTGGTCGCCATGGGAAAAATTTCCAAATATGAAAATACCTAAGTCAGCTGGGTTTTTATGGAGATTTTAATTAATAAAAATGAAGGAATTAAGGAAAGGGAGAGAAAGAGAAAGAATAAGAGAAAATAGTATGAAGGGCCTAGGCCTGAGCCTTAAGAGAGACTAGTCAGTCTTTAATCACTCACCACAAGATTTGTCCCACCACAGTGAACTCCCAAACTGAACTACGAACTCCAACTAGTCAGAGAGCCAGCTTCAGAGAGCCAGCTCCTCCAAACTCCATCTCCAACTAGGAACTCCAACTAACTCAAATTCAACAAGTCCTTTCCTTTTAAAGAAATTTTCTCTTATGTCACCTCCCCTAAATTTTCACGTCTACCAATCACAGTAGATGCTTTTTCCCAGGACTGCCCATTCTTAGCTCTCACCACTCCTTAGTTCTCAACTTCTCTGGGTAGACTAAAACTTCAGGCCTCTTTTGTTAAGCTTGGCTTTTGTAAGTTGCTTGACCTTTTAGTGATTAATTTAACCTTTATAGGTACTTAGCACCCTTTTGTATTAGATCTAAAAATAGATCTAGCTTAAGGTTTTAGCTTCACTATGAGTTGGGGACTTTTCATTGTTCAGTAAGGAGTTTACAACTTTATCTTCCCCTAAAGCACTGTCTAAGTATGGGTGGAGTAATGTTAAAATTCCCAATACATTCCTGATCAAGTACCTCCTTTTGTTACAATAAGGGAATAGCTTAACCAAATCTTCTGAAGTAGAGTCTGAGCATTTTTAAGATTCACACATAGCTAGTAAGAGTTTGAGGCCAAATTTGAACTCAGAAAGATGAGTCTTCCTGACTCCAGACCTGGTGCTCTATCCACTGTGCCACCTGACTGCTTCAGTACACATTAACAGCATAATGCTATGGCAGCCAGAAGAGCCCACAGGATTTGAGACTCTGTTGAGAGAGACATAGCAACCAGCAGCCTGATAGACAAATAGCCCCTACTCCCTCTGCCCAGGGCCTTTCTGATCTGCAATATAGCAGCTTTTGTTCTGAGGCCATGTTTTAGGAAGGATTTTCACAAGCTTGTGTTTGTTCAAGTGCTGAGTGATCTGGTTGAAGAAACAGGGATGAGGACAACTTGGAGTGTTGGGGAGGTACCTGATATTGTAATGGTAGAAATTTTTAGCTTCTGGGATTGTTATAATATTGAACAATGGCCGCCAAGGAATTTACTTATGAAATTCCTAAAATGAAACACTCAAGTCAGAATGGAGTTTATGGAGGTTTAATCACACTGGGAGTAGGGAAAGGAGAGGGAGAGAAGGAGAGAAGAGAAAAGGGAAAGGGGCTACTCAACCTCTGACCAAGGCAGAGGGAGTTTTAGGCCCAAAGGGCCAAGGTGGAAAGAATCAGTCCTTAACTCATGTGAGTGATCTGAAGGAAAGCTGTCTGCGGGCGTCCTCTCCCTCCAAGCTCCTAACACCAACTGGCCTCTAGCTCTCTCCACAGGAAGTCAGCGAATTCCAGAGGCTGTTCCTTACCTCACTTCCTGTTTCTCACAAGTGCCAATGGTTGGCTCTAGCTTAGCTTAGGACCGCCCAGGTGGGCAGTTAGTTATTTCTGATTTGTCATTGACTAGCACATGCCCGTGTAGTGTGGGTGTGCACAATTTTTGGGTGCTAGACCAAGATGGAGACTTTTAAAATTCACAATCCCCCCTGATGATGATTGGGAGACTAGTCTCCCCAATTGATCACTAAACATAAGCATACTGCACCCCAAAAATTTCTAACTGTAAGTGTATACAAAAATTTTTTACCCACTAAGAGGAAAATTATAATAGTTGTAAATATGGGGAAATAGAGGAGAGAGAAAGACAGCAAACCAATGTTTTGCTGGGCGCATTGACAAAAGCCAAGTAGGGGGCAGTCCCCTTTGGCATAAGAGTGTACATTCAAAAAATGTTCAATCAACCACACCCCAAGGTTCATTCTGGATCTTCCTGTAGTGAAAAGGTTTAGATATCTTTCTGCAAACAGTTCATTCTCTGGATTCAGTTAGTTAGCAAGCTTCTTCTCTGAAGATTTATCTCGAACAAAATTTAAATCTTGGATTTGATGAAATACAATCCCCCCTGAAGAAAGTGTTGAAAAAACACTGAGTCCAGCTGAGGATTCAAGTTTTAGTTGTGGGGGTGTGTGAGTTAATCCAAAAGAAAAACAAAACAAAATGAAAATAAAATAAAAAATCAAAATCAAAAGAAGAAAAAGGGAAAAAATTAAGGGAAAAAATATAAACCCTTTATATATGCATATTTATATTAGAGAAGAATTCAAAATCAGTATCAAAATCAAAAAAATCTATGTATACAAAATTTGAGAAAGCAAGAATAAAAAAAAAATTTTTTTTCACAGGCCCCTGTATTAGGGTCCAGTTAAGTAATTTCTAATCCCACAAGTCTGTAGGACAGAATGCAGCATATTTTACTTCCCCATTTGCAGCCAAGGCTACAGGAAGTTGCCATACTATAGGAGAGAAAAAAGAGGACCAGATTTCTATTTTATATCTAGGGAAGTGTTATTCCCTCGTCTGATTTTACCTTCGTTCTCAGGGATGGATGGAGCCAGGATGGTAGCCAACCTTAGGTACTTGTCTGTAGGTACTTTCACGAAGAGTGTGGATACAGGGAAGGCCTACATCTTAACGTCTGTCAAGTGTCGCAACCCCGAGTCTCACACTAGGTTCAAGTCCTTAGTATTGGCTTAGAAATGCATTAATCCTACCTGGATTGGTCTTTTGATTTTTAGACTTGTGAGCTCTTTTGGCATTATCCAGGTTATCTCTGTGCTCCTTGTTTGATCCCGTTCCTAGAATCAGACACAAACATTAATCATAGTCCCACAGCAATTATCAATAAATGGCAGGTTCCCATAGTCTAAAGCTGTTTGGGTGCGTATTAATAATAACAGCAAGTATATATATTTAAACTAATATTGTAGAATAAAATTAATATTGATCATATGTACCTTAAGTACATAGAAATGAGAAAAAGGGAAAAAATAAAATAATGTAAAAATAATAATAATAATAAAATAAGGAAAAGAGAAAAAAGGAAAAAAGAAAAAAAAATTGCTTGAGTTTCCTTCCATCTCTGTGCTTGGATGAAATGTATGTGAAGGTAGTATTTTAGCAACCCAAAAGGGCCAGACCAAGTCGAGGGCATTAGTATTATTATCAGCCCTTCTTGTAGACTCTTGAGGCTCCTCAAAGTCGAGACTGCCTGTTTTAAGCATCTTTGCCTCCTTTAAAGCATCCGTCAAGGACAGGGCCTTCCACCGAGGGAGTCCACAGGAACAGACTCAATGGTGGCTAAGTTCTTGTCCAAGGATTGATTGAGCTCAGCTTCAACTGCCATTTAACTTCGAGATCGAAATAGGAACTGAAGCATTCCCCATGCATTTCCTCATTAGCCCCTATGAGGTTTAGACAGGAAAAGGTCCAAGCTGGCAGGGCTGGTGGGCAAGGGCGAAGCCAGGGCCAGCCTTGCTCGCCGCCTGGTGGTCACTGCCAGGTATGACAAACCATGTCCTTGTAGCCTGGTGGTGCACCACCTGGTGGTCACTGCCCTGCACTGCAGACACTTCCCTGGTCCTTCTGGGAATGGGACGCCAGAGATCATTTCAGAGTATGTACATCTCCAAGTGCGAGGGCCCTCAGACTCTAAATGAACTTGTATTTCACCAATCACCAGTTCCAGGCCTGTTTGACTAGTCTCCAGATTGTATTGGTGCTTGTTTATAGGATGAAGGGCTGATGTCTGGTCAGAGCGAAAGCTTCATCTCTAGGTCAGTCAGTTTCCGATGAACCGTCATTCATATAAAAGCATCGTCCCCAAGCTCATTGGCCGGATCTAAATAAAAGTCAAAGTGAGGACGGACGGTATGCCTGCATATGAGCGCCTCCACCATAACTCCACTGCCTTCCAAACCAAAGAGCCCTGGATCTTGCCCAGCTTGTTCCTCTGTTGGTGTGGTACCTCACCGGAGGGGCCAGAAGCAGACACTTGGATGCTGGAATGTTAGAGCTAGAAGGGAACTTGCTGGGTGTCTAGCTCAACCCTTTCATTTCACAGAAGAGGAACCTGAGGCCCCAACGGGGAAATGACATTGCAAAGGCCGCACGTTAGTAACAATCGGGATTAAAGGCGAGACCAAATGGAGGAACGTTTTGTAAAGAGCTTCACAAATCATCAATTGCTTGATTACTGTTAGCCATTCTCATTCTCATTACTACTGTCAAACATCATTCTTGCTGCTGGGCCAGGGCAATTAGAAAGAAACAATCTCTAGCCTGATGGGAAATACAGCCAGCAAAGACATGGCATCTTCTTTCCCAAGTGACCCAGAAGCTTTCATCAGTCTCACTTAAGGCAGAAAGCTCTCTTCAGGGCTTGGGTGGCCTCTCCCTCTGTCACCTCTGCTGGGTTCTTGCCTGGCAGAGGGGGTCACTCCCCCCTACCCCCCTTAGTGTCTGAAGGATGGTGGTTCCTTCAGCCTGAGCCATTCTCCTGAGGCCTCAGAGATTATCAGCCTTCTTCACAGATAGGCCTGGAAAGAACCATGGAGAGCATTTAGTGAAATCCCCCTCATTTTACTCAGAAGTGAGACCCAGACTTGGGAAAAGACTTACCTAAGGCCACATGGCCTCTTGGGTTGGGTTAAGCTGAATGTTCTCTGGGGTTCCTTCCAGCTTCGGTTTTCCATGCTCTTGAGCAATCAAAGAAGAGGTAAGGACAGTCACAGAACCCTTCTCCCCCATGAGAGAAGGATCCCTGGAAAATGAATGACGGGCCGCTTTGACAAGGGTTTATTGTGTGGCAGTTGGGTAGGATCCAAGGGAACTGAACTCCCTGGGTGACCACAAGCAGGTGACTTCCTGCCTCCAGTCTAAGCTTCCTCTTTGGTGAAATGAAGAGCTGGGTGAGAGAAATGATGAGGGCCCATAATCCTAATAATAGGAGTTTCGTTTATAAAGCACAGGCCTCAACAACCCAGCCAGAGGGGATGGCCCCAGGATCATTCCCTCTGTTTTATAGATGAGGAAACTGAGGTTCTGGGAGGCAGGCTGCCTACACAGGTCTTGCCTGGCATCAAGACCAGCACTTTTCCGTGATACCCTCTTGCTTTTCTTCTCATTTTTAGTGACATGATTTTTAATATTCAGGCCAAATATCCATTTTGAATTAATTATGGAATGTAATAGAAGTTGTGGATCTGAGGCTGATTTTTCCCCATGTGATTCATGGTGAAAGAGGGAGCCCCAGACTTGGGATCAGGAGTCCTGAGCTCATAGGCTGCCCCGGAGACATAGGAGCTGGGCTATCCTAGGCAGGGCCCTTAACTTTTCAGACCTTGCTTCGTCATCTGTGAAATGGGGAGAAGAAGACTTGTACCCTGACTCCTCTCCCAGAGTGCTTGTGAGGAAAGCACTTTGGGGACCTCAGAGGGCTGCTCTTATCATTATTGCTGAGGCGTGCTCCCAGGATCTCATTGGGAAGATAGGACATGCTCAAGGAAACACTTGTGTCTGGGACACTACTAGGGCCTGGTATTGTGCAGAGAAGGGAGAGGAGATGCATGTTGGGTGGACAGTAGCATTTGGCAAGACGTCCTGGAGGAGGTGGGTAGTGTAGGTGGGCCAGGGTGGACAGCAGCTAGGTATAACCATTTCTGAGGGCTTGGTCAGTAGGGAACAAGAAGTAGTTAATTATATCCTACACATTTCTCTGGGAATACAGAGGACCAGTAGACCTGGGCATTTCTCCTGAGGCAGGGACGGGTGGAGGGAAGCAGGGGATTCATGTGGAAAGGTCATTGCAGGTAGCCTCTTTGTGCAGAGGGAGAAACAGGCCTATGGAGACAAAGGAGGCCTGGAGGGCAGAGGTGGCTATGACCCTGACCAGCCAGGTGACCCTGGGCAAGTCACGCTCCCTTGTTGAGTCTCAGTTTAAAAGGGTCAGACTTGTATCCCACATCTCAGAGTAACTTGCTTTAGAAATAGTAGTTATTGTAGGCCCCATGCCCGGACTGCCCTTTCCAAATCCTGCCCATACTTCAGGGTCCAATGGAAAGATCTTTCCTGGAACTCCTTCATCTGGAACTAAGAGAGAACTGCCAGAGCCAGGAAGGACCTTAGAACTGGGAATTTCTGAGCTGGGAGACCAGACCTTGAGAACTGGAAAGGACCTTAGACCATTCGAGGTCCTGGCTGAGAGAGGCTTTAGAGCCATCATTTAGTGGCTGGGAAAGCTGAGGCTCAGAGGAACTCGTTGGTTCACTCATTGCAGCCCACCAAGGCAGAGACACCAGCTCAGGACTTGGGAGCCTCCGTGGCCAGGGCTGCCTCCTCATGCTTCCTCTTGAAATCTCTCCTTCGTCCTTCCCCCAGCTCCTTCTTCCCTCAAAGGGAGGGCCCAGAGGTATTTGGGACCCGCCTCATGCTGTCCTTGTGCCCCCCACAGGATGTGTGCCCCTGTGATGGTGGAGTTGGAGGGGGAGACGGATCCGCTGCTCATCGCCATGAAAGAACTCAAGTGAGTTTTCCAAAAACTGTTTTCCACCTTCCAGCTGTCCTCCTTAGCCGGGTCCTCAGCTCCCCAGCAGTCCCACACAGGTGCCCCCTGAGGAGGATGACGCTGCCTAGGGAATGGCTTTTCCAGGTCCTTCGCTGAGCGTGGGGCCCTGTCGTGAGGGACGTTCCTCCCATGGTGCCCTTCCGGCCCTGCCTGTATCCCCTCTCCCTTTGCCTGGGGATCTGGAGGGATTACTGTCTCTCAAGCATCTCCTTCCACCCACAGGGCTCGAAAAATCCCCATTATCATCCGCCGCTACCTGCCAGATGGGAGCTATGAAGACTGGGGCGTGGACGAGCTCATCATCACCGACTGAGCCCCGGCCCCCTGCCCACCCTCAACCCCCCGGCAGTTTGTACATTCTGTTTATTTTTCTATATGGATAATAAAGCCTATTCACCCTCTCTTCTTACTCCAGCTGCCTGAGCTGCCATCCATCCTCCCCCCTTGGGTGCCACTGCCCGGCTCCTGGAAACTGGTGCCAGGCTCTGTGCTGGCCCCCAGCCCACCGGTCCTGTCACCCATCAGCTCTCTAAGAACCGCCACAGGCCCCTGGCGCCCCCACCCCCATCCCCAGGCTCCTTCTCCCCCAGCCCAGCTCACAAGAGGCCGAGGCCACAGCGAGGGAGGGAGATACTTCAGCTGCCTCCCCAGCAGACAGACCGGCCTTTGTGCCCGGGGAGCTGGTTACCATGGAAACCTTCAATTTCCTCCGATGGGGACTGACTTCGGGGGCTTCTCAGGAGTATCACAGAGCAGGTCTCATCAAACCACCCATTGTTTCCTGAGGACCTGCCCCAAGCCCCTTATCACCCATCGGGATCCCCTTTCAGGAGCAGAGTCCCTCCAGGAAGCATAGGAGGGGAGGAGGCCTCCCCACCCCACCTGGCCCTGTGGGAACCCCCGGACAAATCAACTGCCCAGGAGAGGGGCTGACACCCACTTTCCCCCCGCAGGACTCCCCCCCCCACTCAGGCCCTGGGCCCTGCCCATACCCCTCGGAGCCCTCCCCTTTCCCTCTGGACCTTCTCTGTGCCAGAGCAGGCAGCAGGTAGAACCCCAGCCCCGGCCTTGCTCCCAAATCAGAAGAGAGCCTCCCTCTAAGCTGCCTCAAATAGGAGGCAGGGCCTCCCTTTTCCACCCCCCAATGCCATGTACACTGTTCTGCCCCTGCCCTTCGGTGTCCCCTTCCCCAGGTAACGAGGTGAAGACCCCACCTCCTCCCCAGATCCCTCTGTCTTTGCTTTACACCCTTCCTGCTGTCCCCACGAGTTCTGCCTTGGCCCAGGAATCAGAAGGACCCCAGCCTGCTCCCACCAGAATGGGGCGGGACGGGATGGGCAGCCCTGGTTGGGGCGAGGGGCGGCGGGATGGCTGTCCAGGTGGGAGAGGGTTAATCTGTGGAGCTGAGCTGTGGCCTTTGTGGCCCTCCCCCCCCATCGCCCACCCTCCACCCCCGCCCCAAGCTCATGGAATCCTTTAATCACATCGGGCGCTGAAATTTCAGTCCTGAAATGCCGCCTTTGTGCAGGCATCCCGGGCCGCCGCCCCGGAGTGCGGGGGTCATTTTCTCGGCCCCATTTCTTTAAATGGCCTCTTTGTTCCCTGCTGGGCCGCTCCGTATCAGATGTGATTAAAGGGAGGTGGGGGTGGGGGGGCACGGTTGGAGAAGAGGGGGGAGGTTAACCCTCAGGGGGCCAGCGGAGAGTTGGACTGGCCTCTGCTGCCCTCCCTGCTCTCAGCTGCCTCTGGTGGCCTGGCTTTGGTCGTGTCCCTCCCCGGGTGACTGTCAGAAATGCTCATCCTTCCCCATCCTCTGTGGTTTGGCCCGTGGTCCCTTCACTCTCTCACCTGGAGCTCCCTCATCTGTGAAGCCGGCGGGAGTCCCTTCTCCACCCTCCTCATCCCCGGGGAGGCTGCTCCTTCCCTGGCGCCCGCCTTCTCCGCCTCCTGGTCCCCTCCGGTCCAGCTCTTTCCCCTTCTTTCAGTGTCCCGTCCAAGGCTGGGCCCCCTGCCCCACTCTCACTGGATGAGACGCCCTTTAGGTGAAATGGGATCCAAGAGCCGGGGTCAGCAGTAGACACTCCCAACAGACACCTGAATAAACCCCCTGGGCCTTACACTGACTCCTCAGATAGCCTCCCTGGAAAGTGGAGCAAGGCCCTGTAGTACCACGTTTAAGGCTGATTAAGACATCTTGGAGGGGCAGCTCGGTGACTCAGTGGAGAGAAAGCCGGGCCTCCAGTTGGGAGGTTCTGGGTTCAAAAGTGGCCTCAGATACTTAGCGGAGTGACCCCAGGCAAGTCCCTTCACCCCGTGGCCCGGCCCTCACCGCTCTTCTCTCTTGGGAATGATAGTATTGATTCTAAGACAGAAAGGAACAGCTTTTTGGTGTTTTTTCAAAATTGGAGGCCCAGAGAGAGGCTAAGACACTCAGGATGGGCAAATATCCTGATTTCCAAGAGGAGGAAAAAGTGGATTCCAGACCAGCAAGCTTAATACCGACCAGTCAGCAAAATTCCAGGTTATGTTAATGAACTGATGGCAGCGATCACCAGGAGCCAGCGTGGCTTCACTAGGAGCATTTTTCCCTTTGGTCCTTGTAATCCTGATCTCTAGGCAAAATGGATCCATGTGGATTGGGTGATAGGAAGTGCCCCAGGTCAGACGCCCAGCAGGTGGGACACTTGAGGGTTCCATCAAAGTATCATAAAGGCCAGGAATGGACAAAGCGATAATTCTTTAGGGTGGCAAGGTCTAATCTGCTTAAGGGAAGGCCAAGGCCTGAATTCATGAATCACACCGAGGCAAGAGCTTGGGGGAAACGGGAGAAGTGGAAGGAGAAATCCAGATCTCCGTCACCAGGAAGGGAAGGGACCCTCTGGTCTTAGGAGAGGCCAAAGCCTGGGCCTTCCTCTCTGCTCTGGCTTTTATAGGGCGGTGGCAGGTTCTCCATCATCATGACCATGTTTGGTATTTCCTGTGGCAATTTAAGGTTCAAAAAGCACCTGTCTATGTATTAATTAGTTTGATCCTCTTTTTACTAGCTGTTTATTGTGATCAGGTGCTATTATTATTGTTTTATAGAAGAGGAAAATGAGGCAGAGCAAATGGAAAATGGAAAGTGACTTGCTCAGTGTTGGATTGTCAGAGGTGGCGGGATGCATACCCAGTTCTTCTGCTACCCAAGTCCATCATTCTATCCATGCCAAGCTGCCTCCCATTCACTTTTTATTTGCTTGCTTGTTTGTTTTTAAACGCTTCCCTTCCATCTTAGAATCAGTACTGTGTATTGGTGCCAAGGCAGAATAGTAAGGGCTAGGCCATGGGGGTTAAGTGACTTGTCCAGGGTCACACAGCTGGGAAGTGTCTTTGAGAACAAATTTGAACCCAGGACCTCCTGACGCCAGTCATTCATATTTGATTGGAAGTCACAGACAGGAAGATACATCCAAAGAGGATGTGCCAGGAGGGACCAGGAAAATTTCTAGAGAAGACAAGAAGCAAGACAGTGCCCAGAGAAAAGGTGGTCTGATTCAAGTGAGACTTACGGGGCTCAGGCTGCTGCCCCCCAAACACGTGTATTTTGGACTATTGTGGGAAGCAGCTGTAGCCTCCCCCTCCCCCCATGACCTCGGTTATTCACATGGACTTCTCTGTGTGCGTTGCTTCCCCTGGGCGACCGTACGCTCCCAAAAGGCAGAGAACGTTTCCTTTTTGTTCTTGTATCTCTGATCCTTGCACAGTGCCTGGCACAGAGTAGGTGTTTGGTGAGCACTTCTTATTAGTTGATAAATTGGCCAGGTTATTTATTCCCAGGGTTCTCCCTGCTTTAAATGTTTGTGGAGCACTGCTAGCCTGAAATGAGCTCTTTACCAGGAAGGAAGGAAAGAAGAGAACACGTTTTTATTAAGTGCTTAACATATGCAAGGCTTCTGGACCTGGGTTCAAATCTGGTCTCAGACACGTACTAGCTGTGTGACCCTGGGCAAGTGACTTAGCCCCTCTTTACCTTAGTTTCCTCTTCTGTAAAATGAGCTGGAGAAGGAAACGACAAATTGTTATCCAGTATCTTTGCCAGGAAAACTCCAGATGGAGTCATGAAGAGTCAGACACAACTGGAGCGACTGGAGGACAAGAAGAATTTGCCACACACTGTGCTAAGGAAGCACTTTCCAAATATTCTCTCGTTTGCTCTTTACCACCACCCTGGGAGGGAGGTGCTATTATTATTCCCGTTTTACTATTGAGGAAACTGAGGCAGCTTGAAGGAAAGTGACTTTCCCAGGGTGCCACAGCTAGTAAGTGTCTGAGGCTGGATTTGAATGATTCAGGTCTTCCTGACTCAAGGGGTCTAGCCACTGGGCCACCAACTACCTTTTCATGCCCTAGGCCCTGCATCATTGGCCAAGTGGATTAAATCCAGAGTAGGGGGATTAGGATGCCAGACCAGGGTCTGAAGAGTCTACACTAGGAAGCAGCACGGGACAGGGGATGAGGAACACACTGGGCCTTCTTGGGTTCGAGTCTAAGTCGGGCAGTCAGGCTGACTGACCTGCTTGGGCCTCAGTTTCCCTCCCTGTAAACTGGAGGTGGCACTATTTGGAGTACTTCTCTCCTGGGGTTTTCGTGAGGAAAGCTTCCAGTAACCTCGAGAGCTCTGCCCATGGGGGTTGCTCTTGCTATGAGAAGCCGCTGGGATGCTTTATCCCAGAGTGGCGAAGGTTGGGAGTGGACGAGAGAGGGTCGCCGGCTCAGCATCTTTGAAGGGCCCTCGTGGAAGGGGGAGTCAAGTTATTATCCTTGAAATTCTCGCCAAGGACTCAGCTGGAAAGCATGGATTGCTGGCTTATCAAATGGGTATTTTCTGGGTTTTCATGTGAAAAATACTTCCCACCTGCTCCTAAAACAACCAGTTGCAAAATAAATTCCAGGGAAAAGTCATTTTGTCAGTTGTTAAAAGCAAGGAAAGACGTGTCCTGTAACTTGGAGTTCGGGCCTGGGTTGTTCAGTTGTTTCCGTTGCATTTGACTCTTTGGGACCCCATCTGGGATTTTCTTGGCAGATACTGGGTGCTTTGCCATTTCCTTGTCTGGCTCATTTTACAGATGAGGAAACGGAGGCAAACAGGGTAAAGTGACTTGCCCAGGGTCACACAGCTAGTGTGGGCACTATCGAATTCAGAATTTTGTCTTAAAGTTGGCGTCGACGTTAAATGATTTGGAAACTGACATGATTTCATTGGAGGGGATGACCCGGAAGAGGAAGCTGAAACCTTCCCTCCCTGTTGTCTCCCCCATTCCAACGTCTTTTCCGTTCCTGTCCTCAGCTTTGTAGCTAATAAGCACTTGATGCTTCCTTCCTTCCTACCCTTGTGTAAGCTGTTCAAAAGTTCCCAGGCTTCCCTGTGCATTAGCTCATATAGCTACTGTGTGTCTGAGGCTGGAATTCTTCCTGGTCATCATTCCTTGGGGCAAAGTCATATTCCATCACACACCCCCTTCCCCAGAATCAATACTGCCCATTAGTTCCAAGGCAGAAGAGTGATACAGGCTAGGATAAAGGGTTATGTGACTTGCCCAGGGTCACCCAGCTGGGACGTAATTTGAACCCAAGACTCCCCGGTCTCAGCCTGGCTCTCCATCCACTGAGCCACCCAGCTGCCCAGATACAAATTGTTACAGTCACAAATAATGCTGATAGGGACATTTTTGTCCCCGTGGGTCTTGACTAGAAGTCAGCAATCTCCTTGGCCTGTGGTCCTGTAGTGGGGTCGAAGGGCACAGCTAATTTAGCCCGCGGTCCTGTATAATTCCAAATTGTTTTCCAGAGCAGTTGCACCAAATTCCCACATATTTATTGAGTGTCCCGATGACCCAAGACTGCAGGAGGGGGGAGGGGGAGCTGAGACATTAAACTCCAGCCTCAGGCTCCCAAAAGGCTTTGCCTCAGCCCACCCCAGCCTTCAGGGCTTGTGTCCAGAGACATTCGCTCACTGTGTCCTCCCATTCTCTCAAGATTCTGCGTACCTCCTAGAGAAACTCAGGCGTCCCTCTGTCCCCCAGACACCACTGAACGGCTTGGGAGGCTCGGCCTGGGGGGCCATAACAGTCGCCTTCCAGCCTTTGAAGGAGCGTCTTGGAGAAGAGGGGTGGAGGGAATCCTGGTTGGCCCCCAAAAGCAGAACTAGGGGCAGTGGTGGGGTGGGGTGGGGGTGGCCCGGACTTAGATGCAGATTGCAGCTTGGCCTGGGGGCAGCTAGCTAGCTATCCATCATGGCGGCCAACAGAGCGGTGAGCGAAGCAGCTCTACCTCTTTCCTCCCTTTCCCTCTCTTCACTGTTACCACTGTGGTGTAATACAGTTTTTAAAGCTACTAGCAGCCTCAAGATTTAATTGAACTGCCTCAGGAGTGAGATCCTCGTCCCTGGAGGCTCTCAAGTTAAATAAGTACCCTCAGGATAAAGTCAAGGCAATCCCTGCATGGGGGGGAGGTTGGACCCGGCATTGGTGCAGCATCTCCTACAGGCCAGGCCCTGGTCCTTACCCTCTACCTTGCAGTCTGACCGAAATGCCAGACCAGCCCCAGAAAGGCAATGGAATCAGGAAGACCTGGGTCCTTTCGAACCCTATGCATTTCTCCCAGCCTCATTTTCCTCATCTGTGAAGGATTCCTTCCTTCCTTCCTTCCTTCCTTCCTTCCTTCCTTCCTTCCTTCCTTCCTTCCTTCCTTCCTTCCTTCCTTCCTTCCTTCCTTCCTTCCTTCCTTCCCTCTTTCCTTCCTTCCTTCCTTCCTTCCTTCCTTCCTTCCTTCCTTCCTTCCTTCCTTCCTTCCTTCCTTCCCTCTTTCCTTCCTTCCTTCCTTTTCCTTCCTTCCTTCCTTCCTTCCTTCCTTCCTTCCTTCCTTCCTTCCTTCCTTCCTTCCTTCCTTCCTTCCTTCCTTCCTTCCTTCCTTCCTTCCTTCCTTCCTTCCTTCCTCCCTCCCTCCCTCCCTCCCTCCCTCCCCTCCCTCCCTCCTCTTTCTTTCTCTTCTCTTTCTTTCTTTCTTCTCTTTCTTTCTTTCTTTCTTTCTTTCTTTCTTTCTTTCTTTCTTTCTTTCTTTCTTTCTTTCTTTCTTTCTTTCTTTCTTTCTTTCTTTCTTTCTTTCTTTCTTTCTTTCTTTCTTTCTTTCTTTCTTTCTTTCTTTCTTTCTTTCTTTCTTTCTTTCCCCTTACCTTCTGGTTTGTAGTCAATACTGTATATTGATTCCAAAGAGAAAGAGTGGTCAGGGCTAGGCAATGGGGGTCAAGTTGACATGGGCACTGTACCCCAGAAATCCAGGCGAACTATTGTCAAGGGAACTCCCTTGTTGTTTTTCCTGACTCTGAGCCTAAAAACACCCAATGCCCCTCTAGGGTCCTGAGATGACTATCTTCCTTTGATCGTCCTCTAGATGGTCAGAAAGATGCACCTTCAGACCACACCTCGATCCTATCGGACATCTGTTTGTCCCCTAAAACTAAGGAATCTTTATGTCCCCAGGCAGACATCACCCCACCTCATGCCTGAGTGACTAACTGTTGTGAAGAATGTATAAAATCCCCAGAACCGATATCATGGGGGAACAGCCTTTCCTTTCATGCTGTCCTCCCAGGGAACTGCTCCTCACCTTGCTGTTCCACCTTGCTATCCTCCTGGCCACTCTCAACATTACTCTCTAAATTAATAAATCTCTTTTGTTTTAAAGCTAAGTTTTGGAGCCATTGCATGCTTGCAAAAGGCATCCTTCCCGAACCCCAAGGGTACCCTTCCAGGCCCATAACAAAGTGACTTGCCCAGGGTCACAGAGCTGGGAAGTGTCTGAGCTCGGATTTTAACCCAGGACCTCCCGCCTCACAGCAGGGATTTCCAAGTCCCTCACAGCTCTCATTTCAGCTCCTATGGATCTAGGCATAGGTGAATGGAGGCCATTCATCCTCCTCCAGCCTTGGGGTAGCTCTCCCATTGCCAATGGGCTTCTGAAAGCTCCGCAGCCCCCGCCGCAGTGAGGATCTCATTCCTAGGGGCCAGGTGGCAGCTCGCTCTGCTGAGCTCTTCCTTCCAGGCTCGGTGAATGGGCTGGGGACTTCCAGATGCTTTTCACCTCAGGCACTCACCTGCCTGGATTCTGTGGGCCGTTCGTGCCTCGGGTCCTGGGAAGCCCTTCCCCCAGCGAGCTGCCCCTCCGCGCCTCTCCTGGGGGGAGGGAGATCGAGCTGCCCCTCTGCGCCTCTCCTGGGGGGAGGAGGATCGAGCTGCCCCTCCGCGCCTCTGGGAGGGGGATCGAGCTGCCCCTCCGCGCCTCTTGGGGGGGGGGGGAGGGAGATCGAGCTGCCCCTCTGCGCCTCTCCTGGGGGGAGGGAGATCGAGCTGCCCCTCTGCGCCTCTGGGGGGGGAGGGGGATCGAGCTGCCCCTCTGCGCCTCTGGGGGGGGAGGGGGATCGAGCTGCCCCTCCGCGCCTCTCCTGGGGGGGAGGGAGATCGAGCTGCCCCTCCGCGCCTCTCCTGGGGGGGAAGGGGGGTCGGGGTTCTTTCCTTCCAGCTCTGAGGCCGTGAGAAGGGCAGGGATGAGCACGTAGGGTGCAGGTGGAGTGTAGACGCGGGGATAGCCCCTGAAGAGCCACCGAAACGTGCGTGGGAGCTCCCCTCTAGCCGCAGGTTGGAAGACAGCTCGACAGTCGCTTCCCCAGTGGTCCGTCCTTGGTCCCCTGCTTCCCTGGATCCGCTGGGAGGAACCTCGGAAGCTCCTTCCTTGCAATCCAGAAGGCTTCGTGGTCCCTCCCGATTCCCAAGAGACAGACGGAGGCCGGGCCGGGAGGCCAGTAACTGAAACCTTTAATTTTATTATTCTGGATTGCTTAATGCAGAGTTAATAGGGGCTAGGCAGGGGTGGGCGAGGGGCTACTGAGATAAATAGGGGGGAGGACGGGCAATAATGCGTTATACGTGGACGGGGGCGGGAGCCGGGAAGGGGACAGACGCAGCTACATATTTTACTCAAACACCGAGGGTCGGGCTGGGGTTGGGGCCGGGGGCTGGGTAGGGCCCGTGGCAGAGCGGAGGAGGACGTACATATCGGTATTTTGGTGTCTTCACGGAGGTCCTGGCTGCCGCCCCGAGCTCTCGCCTTCTCCTGGGATGGGGAGCTAAGCTGGGGCGGGTAGGCCGAGCTCTCCAACCTGGGACTCGGTCGGGGAAGAGGGGAACAGACGGGGGACACGGGCCGGGCAGGCGTCGGGGGAGGGACAGCAGTGGCCGCCGAGCACCCCTTCATTAATTGTCCCCCACCTCCCCGCCAGCGGCTTTCCATTAACAAAGAAGGGGAAGGCAGGAGGCTGGGAGTCTCTGGCCCCTGCGGGGAGGGCCCTCTCTCCTGCCTCCTCCAGGCACGGTCAGTTTGGTGGGGAGAGGGAGGCCTCCAGGAACCGTCCCCCCACCCTTTGCCCCGCACGGCCTCAGAGGGTCAGCCCGGTCAGTTTCTCAGGTCTCTGGGCAGCCCGGGGAGGCGGTGGGACTCTGGACAGGCATCCTCCGTGCCCGGGGAAAGAAGCAAAGTCTGCCGGCCCGCGGGAGGCCCGCCTTCACGGGAGCGGGCTACAGGGCCCTCCCTGGGCCCGTGGCCGGCCAAGATAAGCGTATCCCACCGAGGTCCGGACCGACAGGCCCCGTCTAGGCCAGGAGAGGCGAGTGGGGGCCGAGGCGGAGGGGAGGGGGAGGAGCCTGGGCCCGCAGCCCCTCCCCCTTCGGCGGCCGCGGCGGGGGGCGGCGCCTCCGGGAGGGCCTGCCAGAGGGCTCCCAGCAGCCCTCAGGGCCTGGAGAGTGTTGTGTACACCGGCTGCTCCCAGTGCGTGGGGCTGTGGGACTGAGGCCCGGAGGGGCTGGGGTCGGAGATGGCGGTGTAGAGCGGCCGCTGGGAGGGCCCCATGTAGGAGAAGGCCGAGTAGAGGCCCGAGGCCTGGCCCGAGTGGCCATAGTAGGGTCCCGAGGGCTGGTGGTCGGAGTAGTCGAACTGCGGCCGGGAGATGGAGGGGAAGGCGGAGCCGTAGTGGGGCAGGCTCAGGGAGGTGTAGGCGATCTGGGAGGTGGACGGCTGCTCGGCGTAGTGGGCGGGGCCCGGCGGCCCCGACGCCTCCGTCTTCACCTGGGCCTTGGCATCCACGCCCGGCGGCGAGGCGGCGGGCAGGGCCACGGGCGGCTTGGAGATCCAGGCCGAGTGTCCGCCGGCCACCGCCAGCGCGCTGCCCAGCCCGTAGCCGGCCGTGGCGTAGCCCCCCACGTGCCCGGGGTGGCCGGCGTGTCCATTGGGGGGCAGGTACTGGTCGAACTCGGCCACGTCGAAGGTCTCCATGTTGGACATCACCTCGTGGCTGATCTCGCCAATGTCCATGGTGCCGAAGTCGATGTGCGGCTTCCCGCTCTCCCCCAGCGAGCGCCCGTCCCGCTTGGAGTCGGCCTTGCCCGACTGCAGCTCGGTCTTTGGGGTGGTCGGAGGGGTGGGGGGGCCGTGGCTCTGGCCTGGGGCGGGGAGAAGAGAGCAGAGAGGAACACTGAGTCACACGGCTTGCAGGGAAGGCGGACTCCGCCCTCGCACATCAAAATCCCTTAACGGGGCAGCTGGGTGGATGGAGAGCCAAGCCTAGAGGTCCCGGGTTCAGATCCGACCTTAGACCCTTCCTGGCGGTGAGACCCTGAACACGTCACTTCACCCCCACTTCCTAGCCCTGACTGCCCTTCTGCCTTGGATGCGCAGGATTGATTTTAAGATGGAAGGTGAGGGTTAACAACAAAAATCCCTCAACATCCTGGCCTCAACCTCCCACTTCCCCCCTCCAGGCACACTATGAGCGCCAACTGGCCTTCTTACTATCTCCATCTACCCCCTCCGTGCCTTTGTCCCAGGCTATTCCCTTATGTCTGCAATGGCCTCCCTCCTCATCTAGGCTTCAGAGAATTACCCTCATTCTTTAAGCCAAAGCCCTTCTGCCCGAAGCCTTGTCTGATCCTCCCTCCAGTGTCGCCATGGATGTATTTGGCCTCCATTTTGTATGGAACAACTTCCTCTTCCTTGGCTAGAGAGTCAGATGTCTGATTTTTTTGTCTTAGTATCCCTGGCACCGAGCACAGCGTCCAGCACATAGTAGACCCATAACGATTGATGCGCCATGGCGCTGGCAGCTCATTTCTCCTTGAGTCTCAGTCTCCTCATCAGTAAAATGGGAATGGCCATCCCTGTATGACGGACCTCCCGGGCATGCCACCCTCCATGCCTGACCCTTTCTCATCCTGACCTTTGAATGGCCTCCCAACGGGCCTCCCTGCCTCTAGTCTCTCCCTCGTCCACTCCATCCTTCCCGGCTTGGGGAATCTTCCTGAGGCGCTGCTCTGATCCTACCCCTTCTTGACTCACAAGCCTTCAGTGGCTCCCCCGGCCTGTGGGACTAAGCCCCAAACCAGCCTTCGGGAGGCCAAAGACAAACGCCAAGCCATTAATAAGCCTTTCTCAGGTCAGCTAGAAAGCACAGCGAATAGTCTGAGGACCGGGGTTCAAGTCTGGCCTCCGACACTAGGGGGCCGTCTGTGTCCAAAGTCCCCTAGTGGGTAAATGGCTGGGCTGTGAGTCCCACACTGTCCAGCACGGTCCACGACCTTCTAATCTTGCGTGTGTTCCTACCTGCCCGACCCCGGGCCTCAGTTTCCCCACCTGAACTCTCCGCAGTTTTTCCTTGGCTGCAGGAGCCGTTCCAATCTCCTCTTGCTCCTAGCTGAGAGTCGGCACACAGTCGTTGCTCAATAAAGTCAGAGTTGGACTCACTGGCCCCAGAGGTTCCTTGGGCACTGGGGAGTCCATTCTTTCTTTAAACCCTTCCCTTCCGCTAGAATCAACACTGCGGTGGGTGTCGAGGCAGAGAGGGGTCAGGGCTCCACTGGCCCGGAGGCCATTTTGAATTTCAAGCTGATTGTTAAATTTTCAAAGGGTGCTTTTGAAATCCACACATACTGGATTTCTGGTTTTGTTGCTTGTGAAAAGTGATGGAGAAAGACTAAACTTAAATGTGGGTCCTGGGGTGGTTCCCTCCCAGAGCCGATTGTTAAACATTTAACCAGGCACTCTCCTATGCCTGCCGCGGGTGTCCTTGTCCAACAGAAGCCTTGGTTCTGGCAGGAGAGCCCTCGAATCGCCCCCAGCCTGCCTGGCTAGAGAGTCAGAAGAAAGTGAGCCACTGTGGCTTCCTTCCTGCCCTCGAGGGCCCCCTCCCCAGCAGAGTGGAGGCTCCCCGGGGTAGGCACTACATGCCTCTTTTATTCCCCCCACTTTGGGGTCCCTGGTAGGGAACAAAGAGCCCTGCGCAGAGGAAATGGCTAATAAATGCTCACTGAATTCTCCCCATTGGTTCTAACCCTAGCAGGAAGGTTAGGCAATTAGGTGAAGTGACTTGCCCAGGGTCACCCAGCTGGGACGTGTCTGAGGCCGGATTTGAACCCAGGACCTCCCGTCTCTGGACCTGGCTCTCAAGCCTTCCCCCCTCCCCTCAGATTCTTGATGTTCCTCTGCTCTGACATTCAAGGCTCTCCTCTTGAGAATGCCGGATTCTCAGATTTTCTCCTTTACAGGCGGCTCTGCTCCCTCCTGGCTCCCTCTTGGTTGGTGGGGACCTTTGCTCAAAGGTTTCCCTTTTCTCCCTTTCTCGGAGTCCTTCCAGCCCTGCAAGCCCAGCCTCCTCCAGGAAGCCTGCAGAGCTCCCAAGCGGCTCCCTTCTTCCTAGGGGCCCAGGACAGTGCCACGGACCATCTCCCAGTGTTTCCTGGAGGTCGGGCTGAGAGGCTGCAGGGGAGGAACTAGCCCAGGCTGGGAATAAGGAATCCTCGAACCCGGGTTTGCCTTTTGTTGGCAGAACCTTGTCTTTGGCTAAGCCTCTGGGCCCCCCCCTCTTAATTGGCAGTAGAGGGACGGCTGGGTGGTTCAGCGGATGGAGAGCCAGAGCCAGAGGGTCCTGGGTTCGAATGTGGCTAGCTGGGTGACTGTGGGTGAGTCACTAGCCCCGGGGGTCTAGCTCTCACCTCTCTCCTGCCCTGAAACCAATACTTAATAGTAAGACGGAAGGTAAGCTCTTTGTCATTCCCAGTAGGGAGGCTCCAGAGAAGAAGGGAGGAGCCAGATGTGGAGCCTGCAATCCGGCCTCTCTGCCGCCACCTGGGTGACCACTTCCTCTCTTTGGGAATCAGTTTTCTTATCTGTAAAGTGGGTTGGACTAAGGAGTCCCCAGGGAAGCCCGCAGCCCTGCGCCTCTTCTGCTGGAGAGCGTTCTCCAGGTGCCAGGGTGCCCTCTGGGGGGGTGCGGCTCTCCCTTGGCCGGGGCTCCCTCAGTGTGGGCGTGCATCCCCACTGTTGGGGAGTCTTCTCGGGGCGGGCTCCAGGAGCGAGCCTTTGCTGGGGCCCCCTTTGGGGTGCCCCAGAGCCCGACGCTAGAGGGGGCGGCGGCACGGGCCGGGGGTGGGGGGGCCGGATTTTCCTATCCAATCTCCCATTCTCTAAGCTCAGAGAGGCTGCCCTTCTGGCAGACGGATGGGCCCCTCTTTGGTCCCTCTCGGGCTCTGCTGAACCCCGGTGCATGGATCTTCCCTCCAGCTGCTGGGCCGCCCCGGGCCTTCCTCCCCAGAAGAGCTCCCAGAGGATCTGGGGCTGCCCAAAGAGGCCGAGACCCCTCCCCACCGCCCTCCTGCCCAGCTCTCACCTGAGGAGTGCTCGGGGTTCCCGTCAGACATGGGGGAGCCCTCGCCGGGGTGCCTGTGGTCCAGGTGGGCGTTCTTGTAGTGGGCCTGGATGGCGGCCGCCCCTCCGGGCTCCCCGTCCCCGGGAGCCTCCCCCTCGCCGGAGGCCGCCTTCCCGTTTTTCCTGCGCCGCGGCTGGTACTTGTAGTCGGGATGGTCCTTCTTGTGCTGCATCCTCAGGCGCTCCGCCTCCTCGATGAAGGGCCTCTTGTCGCTCTCGTTCAGCAGCCTGGGCGCCCCGAGACAGAGGGGAAGAGTGGGGGGCTCAGGGGCATGTGGTGAGGAGCAAAAGACATCCTAGGCTACGGCGCCCCGCTGGGAACCACAGGGCCTGGGTTCAAGTCTCGCCTCTCTCCCCGCTCCCCTCAGGACCCTGCCAGTCCTTTAACGTCTCATTTCCTTGCTTTCCTCCCCGACAAAGTGGGAAGGTTGGCCTGCAGGGCACCCGAGGCCCTAGATCTGCTCTGCTAGCGCCGTGGGGACCCCGGTTCTCATTATTAGTGCTCTTCGGGGTCACGCTGACCACCAGGCTCCTGAGGGTCTGGCCTGGGGATCGGAGGGCCCCCCGCGGAGCACGGATCCCTCTCCGATGGCCCCAGCCCGGTTCTGCCCCGAGGAGCCAAGCAGAGCAAGGCTGAGCTCCCCTCCGCAGGAGGGCCCTTCAGCATCCTTGAAGGCGGCCATGGTGTCCCCAGACTCCTCTAGTCTTCTCCTGCCCCCCCCCCCACTGGCAGTGAGGCTTCCCGGACGTGGGGCCTGCTGGGTCCTCAGGCATCGCCCTCCTTCCGAGATGTGGGCTCAGCCACGTCTGAGGAACCCGTCCGCGCTGGGGCGCCCTCTGGGAGGGCCTGGGCACCAGGGCAGGGATCCGGGGCTCCAAGACCCTCTGATCCTGCGCCCCGCCTCCCTGCTGGACTCCAAGCGGCCCGCCGACGCCTACCTTGGCCCAGGGTCTGGGCTCTATCGGCCTCCGGCTGGAGCCGGGCAGGATTTTGTTCTGTTATTTCTCGATGACGTCTTTCGTTTTAAGTCTCGCCCACAGTCACATGATTCAGGTGCCCTCCCCGCTGGAACCCATTCCGTGGCGGGCATGAGAGCAACCCTTTAGGCCAAACCCCAAATCGCAAAGCGAGAGGCCACCCTCTCCTTTGGGGTTCTCCTCCCACAGTTCCCTCTTTCTCCCAAGGCTGGGCATGCTCTCCCCCTGCCTCCAGGGACCCCGAAGTGGAGCCCCTGACTGCAGGAGGGCTTGGGTTTGGGGAGGGGCAAGGACGGAGCTGCTTCAGAAAGACCATTGTAGGCCCTGCCTGTGCCCAAGGCCACGCCTGGCGGGAAACCCCACCATGAGCGCCAAGGCCCCGCCCCAAAGTGGGGTTGGTCCAGCCCGTCCAGGGGAGCGAGGAACTCGGGCGTCCTGGGCTTCCTCTTGGCCCGGCCGTGCCGGTGTCCTCACCGCTGCCCACCCCAGCGGGAGGACCCTTTTCCTTCCTTTCTCTCCCCGCTTCCTCCCTGCGGGAATGACCCTTCCCTAGTCTGTAGGCCGTGGGGGGGGGCACCCGGGAACACAGGAAATGCCCAGCTGCTCACGGCTGGGGCTGGGCAGCTGGCTGTCACCCTTCCTGCCCCCTCCCCATGCCTGGCATTCCTCGGAGACTTTCATTCCTGAACTTTCACCCTCGGAGCTGCCGGGAGCGGCCCCTTCCCACTGCCAGCTTCGTCCCCTCCGTCCCGGAGCCAGGAGAGAGCGGAAGGAGGCCGAGCCTGGCCACAGAGTCCCGGGCCCATCCAGGCCACTTACTGCCCGTCCCACCCTGGGGAAATCCCCTCTCCGGGCCTCCGTGGCCTTCTCTGTCAAAGGGAGCCATCAGGCTCGATCCGGTGCCCGTCCTCCCAGCCCTCCCTCGTAGCTGCTGCC